>NW_026018508.1:11359820-11405646 GCF_020466585.1 Dendroctonus ponderosae
CTAATTGGAATTTTCTCTTACAGCTTAAGCCTAAGTGTGTCGCAGGATACCCTCTAGGTGATAGTTCTTGATTACTTTTTGATAAATAATTCGTTATTATTGCGAAATAGGAGCAATATTTATCAATCTGTAATAAAAGACGTGAGGAAATTCTGTCTTTTTTAAAGACAAAAATTTTTGAGGCGAAATCCCAAAAAGAAGTTTGTAAAAAATACATTTTATGTGAGGCAATAATTACTTCAAATGGAACCTTCAGTTAAAGGATCGATTTTTAGAGTAATTTTTCTTCTCTCTTGTTTTTTTCCTATCTTCGGTTCCGTGAATATCTAGTTCCCATGCCCCCCAAACATTCGACGTTAAATTTTGTTCAATTCGTAGATGATTCTTTCAAGATCAACTTTCTGAGTGGTGTTTTTTTGTAAAATTCTTGTTTGTAACCACTTTTCACTAACTGAGGTTTACAATTTTACAGCGATAAGAAAGCAAGCCACAACATGCTGGTGCTGCATGAGCAAAAATTAACAATTTAAGACTTTTCGCCACAAGTTGCCAAATAGAAGCAAACAGACAATTAACCAATACAAACCAAAACGAACATTTTAGTAGCGAAGTATCAGAAGAGACGGTAAAAAAGAACCAAAACTAACGCGAAAAAAGAAAGCAATGTTGAAAAGGAAAATTCAAAAAAAATTCTGTTTTATGAAGGCAAATGACTGATAAGGAACATCACATGCTTGGGAAGCTGTTCTCTTTCACTCACACTTAAAGTGAGGAGACCTCGAACTACAATGTATAGATTCATAGGAGCATTTCTAAATAGAACAGTGGGGTTAATATTAATACAAGCACAGAGAACTGGCCCTCATAGAATGAATCTCAGCATATTTCAGTCGAGAGTCCATTTTGAAAATTAACTAGCAATATATCCTACATTATGGACAAAATAAATAAATTTTTCCGTTTCAAACGCCCTAATAAATAAACAACATTAAAAAAACAGAGTTAAACAGCTCAAACCGCATACAATTAATTATAAACTTCTACGTATTGAAATCGACGCACCCATTGCAGGCGCGTATTTTAAAGAAAAACTGCTTCTTTAACAATCATCGAGAATAAAAAATGAATATTATTAATGCAGCAATTGTTTTAATAACCGCATCGTCCTTGACGTGATAAAAACAATCGGTTTAATTATGTAACAACTTAATACGGATGCATTGTTTCAATTCGTATCGTTATTCAAATATCGTTTTCATGAGTACGGTACCGTCGCATTCTTCAAAAGATGGAAAAAGGTCATTAACAAACAATGAATCGTTGTTTATTTGGTCGGAAACAATAAGGGGAAAGTTGTTTTCATTTGGAAGTATTCATAACTCAGTGTTCAATGCCATCGTCTACTTCTTGGGCCCATTGTGGTCGGTTAATTTAGCAAACTGTCAATGTTCAATAATTAATTAATTATTCATGAGCTGAAGTTGAAGATTTTTCACTCGTTTTTTACGGGCCATTGTCGGTTAATATTACCATTTTTTATCATATGTGAGCAATTCTTTTGGGCCAACCACTTGGGAATTTTTGGTTCAAAAAGCGTTAAAAAGCTAAATATTTAAATTCTTCAGCTTCTTAGGATTTTTTTTATTGTTATTCTAAAAATTGCTATCGGATAGCACTTAAAATTGCGAAAAAACTGAGAAACCCCTTCAAACTTTCAAATATTTGGCAGGACTTTAAAAGCCAAACACGTAACTTTTGCCAATGATGAGTTTACAAGATTACTAGTTCGATTATTTATCATTTTTCCTACTCAAGTAGGCTTCTGCTTTTAATGATCAAATATAGTTACAAATGGTTTGACTCAAAAAGGATTGAAATGTTGATTATGTGGAAGCAAAGAGTGTTTTTCGTGCTAAGCTTAGTTTTCTGACAACTTCAGTTAGCAAGCAATGTAAAGTCCTATGCAAACAATAAATAGGGACTTCTGTTGGGTGTTGCATCAAAAAATGTTGTCCTTTAAACCAAAGCAGAATTCCTTGTTTTTTTTTTATATCGAATTGATCAACAGTGCAGATACTGATCTTATTGCACATTAAAGAACGAATTCTGTATGAAAAGATAATCAAAAACCATAACTGAAAAGAAAAACAATTCATAAATGAGGGTTTGATTATAATTATGCAAATTACTTTATTGACAATTGTTTTCATAAAATTTAAAATAAGTTTTAGTTGAGCTAAAACAAGATAAAATTAAACCTGTTACAAGCCTTTATATTCAAATTAATCCCGGGCTGTCAGATAAAATTAAATGAATAAGTAACACATTGATATTAGAACTAAATTTATTCAAAATTGAAAACCCAATTAGAAGGAAAATTTCGACAACCATTTAATAAACGAATTAAAGAACCCCAATAATACAAAAATAGTATTTTATAAATAACATAGGGATGTTTCAACGGTGAAAGTGAAGAAACTTCTGCAAAATTCTTCTATAAAAACACTTCTGTAAAATTGAAATGCATGCATTGAAAATTGAAGTGCATGAGTTTTATATATATATATATATATAAATAATCTTTATTTCCTACAGAAAAATGCTATCGACCTAATCGGTCTTTCTGTCCTTGTTTAGTACATATGTGTGTTAGCCTAGCTTATTAGTTTTATTAATGCAAAATAATGGTGTTGCCTCATGTTCATTTAGTTAATGCCATACAGGCTTGCGCATGCTAAATTCTGTAGGCCAAAGAAAAATCACCAAACTTTTTAACTGATTTTATTTGTAAATGATAAACATGCAGTCTCTTCAGCCATAAAGAACTAATATTTAATTCGACAATTTTGTTGCTATTAAAACATGATAAAAAAATGTACATAATGAATCAATTGCTTATTACCCATGTAGGTATATAACTTTAGATAATCACCGAAAAACCAAATAAACACTCAGTATAAGATGAATCGGACTAAATGCACAGTGGGCTTGAACCGAATCAATCAAAGAATTAAATCAGATTGAAGCTGCTTTTACATTGTCGGCTTATGAACTTCCTAATCATGAATTTTCGATGTCGATCACGAGCTACCACGGTGGTCTAATATTATCAGATCACATCACAGTAGAGTGAAACATGAAACGAAATTCTGACATAAGTAGATATAGATTTATTCATTTGAAACGGCTTGAACTTGTTTAAAACAAGTTTTTTATGAGTTTACTGTTAAAATTTATGTTTAGAATCATCCTAAGTCGCCACCAGGAAACTCGAACTCTTCAATACACTCCAAAGCGATCTAACGGTCGGCGGTATGTACCAAGTTATTTCGTTCCTGATACCATCTTTTGCTACTGAATTTTCTGATTCATCTCATGGCCAATTTAACTTATAGACAAAGCAATAAGCGACGACGGCTTCTGGTATGTTTAGTGAGTACCAAGCATGCGATTCATATTTTTAACAGTGACCAAAACATGCAGTAGCTCGCAACTCTTGCAGCTTATTTATATGGCTTTACGGCAGATAGAATCGCTATGCGACTTCCAAGAAGGAGTCCAAGTGATTTACCGTCATTTCCAATGCAAAACGGAATGCTTTAATTCAAAATTTGATAAAATCGTTTGGGGATTTCCAATTCTCGCGTTTATCAAGTATGGATTCTAATATTCAGTGCATTCTTAATGGGTTTGTGTATAACAGTCCAATAAAGAGTTTTCAGAGGTCTATGAAAAACAAACAGAAAAATATAGATTTTTCGTTAATTCGGTGAAGATGGTTTAATGTAAAAACCTGAAAATGGCTGCAGGTCAATTTCTTCAAAGAATTTTACAGATATCGTATATTGAAACGAGATTATAAAGGAATAAGGATACATATATCCAAATCAGAAAACGTCTTTTTTACATTAGTATTTTCGCACTCTCGTTACAACACATTTGTTTGGCTTTGCTAAGACACTTTCAAAATGAACAGCATTGGTACTTCTTTTCAGAACCTTAAGACTTCGGGAGGTTTTCGCCAGCTAACTCGCCTGATCTAGCTAAGATGCAATATTATTTTTTCTTCTTAGACTAGAAGCAAGATCTTTTTTTTTCTAGAAGCAATCGAATTTCTCTTACGTATTGAGAGTACATCACCTTCAGACAGAATTTGCACCCTGAAAGATTTTTCAAAATTGTTTTATCGTAAGTAATAAGTTCCGACGACGTATTTGCGTTTATTTTGTTTTCAGATCGAAATAAGCATCCTAATAATGAATTAACTGCTTTTAGCAACATTTTTACAATTGAGCTCTAAAAACATGATAATCCAAAAAGTTTTCACCGAGGTGGGAAGTGTTTCATTACTGTTTATAGATCAGTTAGTTTACGATTTAGTCCGATGTTTAGTTCGCGAAAAAAATGAAGCGGTGAAGAATCTCAGCTCCAAAAAATGATGCTGCAAATTGAAGAAAAAATTGATGTCCAAACAAAACATTGCTAACGTTCCTGAGGCGACAAAATGTGGGCTTTAGGTTCAAAAAACGTAACGTATTTTCCAGGCGAGTATATAAGGGACTGGGCGTATCTGGAGCTTGCCATACGGACGAATTACTGAAAATAAAGATATGTCGGATGTATCCTTTTTGGGAAAAAAATTTCAGTTTTTATTCCAGATTCGAAACCATATACAAGTAGATCATTTCTCATTACTGATCCAGTTTGAGTGAAGATCATTCGGGACTACAGGCGCAATACAATATCTAAATTTTCCCCAAAAATTGCAAGTTTTTTGAATTAAGAAAACTATAGAGGTTTTAAAAGCCACACTCTCAAAAGAACCGCCACTATGTTACTCGCCAACAGTGGTGCAAATGTACTGAGAGGATGGAAAAGTCGTACTGTGGCCGAAGGTTCTGTGAATGGCTCAATGTAGAATAATCAATGTAGCTGTTAACCAACGACAAACATTCAATAGCAACTTAATTTGTCAGACACGATAAAAATACTAAGTTATACAAGTGAAAGAATATAGAACCACAAATATAACGTCATTATTATTAGGAATGCAGCGCTTTTAGAAGGAACGAAGGAAAGAAGCTGAGTCATTAGGAAAAAATAAACCAATATTAATTAAGTCTTATATTATTTATAAAGTACAGGTATTAAAAATGATCCAGAAATTATACAACTTATATAAAATAATAATATGGCAATATGTAAAATTAACTCTTAAACTTATGTAACGAGATTCTTATTGCACCTACCTCTAGTTACTTATTAACAGGATAACAGATACATACGAAACATGAAGTAAGAAATGCAAACCTAATCTTATTTAGTTACAAAATACTAAAAATATTTTATTCTACAGAACGGAGTTGTTTTCTTTATATCGTAACATTTTTCATTAGGAAGCATTCTTTTGCTTCGCAAAGAAGTGGAAAATATGAGGAACCGCAACAGACCAAGTAAATATCAGAAAACAACTAAAAAAAACGTTTCTATCTACATATGAGAAATAATAATAATTTCTCACAAGGGCTACCCACGGAATCTACTTCAGGCATAGATTATTACGTTTCTATGACTTTTTAGGTATTAATTTATATAATATACGATTCGCCGTGCTAGGGACAAATATTTTAGGAACTCTTTGCAGCATTCGGCCTCTTCTTGAGGCCGAGGCTGTTATTTTAATTCAGAAGGCACCCGATTCCCCAACAATACTCTACAAACGGAAGGAATATTTAGTAATATGTACAAAGGTTTCCAAGTTATTTACAATGCGTATTAATTAAGTACGAGACGCTTATTGTTGGAGAGCCGTATATTTTAGGAACGTAATTATTCCGTTTATTTGCATTTCTTATTAATCCCTTTATACTGCTAAAACGACATTTCTACATTGGATGTAAAATATTATTATTGATGTAGATAATTAATTATAATTAATAATAAACTTTCATATGGCACTAAACAAAATTATAGTTCCTGAGTAAAGAATCACTGTTTACTTTTTAAGTGTATGTTATCACTACTTGGTTGGCCTGAAAATCATATTCGCAATTTTTTCAGCAAAAAAATATAAATTCAAAAAACAACTAACTGATTCGCGTCAAGTCTCTAACGATAACAGGAAAAAAATCATCAGGCTAACATAAAGTAGAAATAAGTTTGAAACAATTATTGGATTAAAACGTTAAAAAACAATGTAAAAATATCACATGGCATATGGGATGTCCGATATAAAATAAAACAAAATTTAATGTTTTCCGTTAGGAATTAATGAAATTGAGGAGTAATCTTTATCGAACTAAATGAGACCTTAGAATGTGAGGAACATTGGTATCGGTCATTTGTATTTGCCATGCGGAAGAACCAACAGATAATTTTACTTATTACCTATTGCCAATGAACGAATTTTGTAGTTGAATGAATAATAAAGTATTAAAAAACTTGCTGATAAACATTAGGAGTATTTTCTAAGGGTACAAAGGTTCTTAATTTCTCCAACATTTCACTCTGTAATTCGTCTGCAACAAGCATGGACGAAATAAAGAGCAAATTCAGCAAAAGCGTTTTCAAGTGAGAAGACACAGGCAAGCAAAAAATTATGAAGTGTCTTTTTACGGGCAAACTAAAAATTTAAACTATCTTACATGCTTTAAATATTCTCAATTAAACGGCCGCTAGTTTAGTTAATTGTAGTTATCTTCGCATTAAGCTGTGGAAAATATGGCTTTTTCATGTTTTATTTTATGTCGGGCTCCCTGATGCTAATATTGGCTGAGGTAGGTAGACACAGTACTTGAAAGTACCATTTTATGAAATAATAAAATCACCCAATCCGGAAAACACGAAAACAGTTAAACCATCTAATATACCCGAAGAGTTTCCACCAAAACGTCCGAATTTATCTGGATTTATATCTCATCTTAAAAAGAAACCAGCTTGAACCTAGATAAGTTTCGGTTCTGAGATTAGGGGAAAATATAAATCCTTAACAGCTAAACTTTAAAACAAACATTACATGTTGGTTAACCGCGCTTGAAACTCAGCAAGTAATATACACGCTAAATTAAAACCTATCTAAAAAACTTATCTAAAACACAAAACTGACCTGAGACTGAAGTTAAAAATCCGTTTTCGCTCACTGGTTACAATACTAGCTAAAGTGCTGGTTACCTAAGAGCATTATTATAGGTATTGGCATGTAACAATATATAGGTTTATCTAAAACTAGTCTTATGCATTAATTAACAAACCATCTATATAGCTATAAGTCGCTATGTATCTGGTGTATTACTGCAAATGTGTTGTGAGTTTAAAATTATACTTGAGAAACATCAAAGCAGACGAAACGTATTCTTGTTCGCGCATCAAAAATATACATATATAAAAATAAGTACAGTTTAAAACATAGGTCGCTTAAAACTAAAACTACGATACTAAGCTGCCTATTGGCTGTTAAATTATCAAAACGTACAATGGCCAGAAAAAAAATGCCTGCATTTTTTGTTTAATTCCCGATGCCATTGCACATCGTTTTGTTATTCGAGTCTAGCCGTTTTTTATTGAAACAACTAAAAAAACCGCTAGACTCGTATTCCGACATATGCAGAATGTCGATTATTTATACATGCTGAATTTTTCAACTCACCCAAACTAAATCTAACATATTGAATAATCATTGAATCATAAATCAGAAAATATTATTTTAGACATTTAAATTGACGAAGAGCAGGTTTTTAAATTGTTATGAAATTGTCGCAACTAATTCAACGTAACTTGAAGGAACAAGTTAAGGTTCAGATCAACTAGCAAGAGCTTAAAATAGCGTTTACATCTGCTAAAAAGGGCTCAAATTATACGCGAACATCCCGTACATAGATAATTGTAATATCGGCAACTCTATCTTAGCACCTATTCTAGTGACTGAAAAGTTAACTGTAAAAATACCTGAAAATTATCACGATAATGTGCAGTTAGAAAATTAAAACTGTCTATAAATAAGCGCCACCAAGAGGTGAAATCAAAATGAAATCCTGAGAAATGTGTCCAAAGACAAAATGATACGGGTATTTGTACTTTGGTTATTGAATGATATTATCTGAATACCTGAGTGACGAGTAATCCTAACTAGAGTAAATACTTGATTGTAACATCTACGAATTGCTTTTAACGGAAGCATTATTTAGACATGGAAGCTATCTGTAAAATTACGACTTTTTATATTTATAAACACGTTCAGTTTCTTTAAAGTTAAATATAAAAATATCATTATCCTGAAGGCAAAAAGGATTATTTGTACCGTTTTACCTGTCATCAAGATGGCATTATTTTGTATACTTTCTTTTAAGAAAAATGCTTTAAGGTCATTTTTCCGAAGCCCAAATTGCCTTTGGCGCATTATAAATTTGAAAATAAGTCAGTACAGGATTGTTTTATATCTTATTGCCATTAAATGAAATTTTAAGAGATCGGGTAGCTTGAAAACGACTTGAATTCGTTTGGTTGATTCACATGCTGCTCTTGAGAGCTACGCTCACGCTTGGTAAATCTGCCTCACTTTCACAAGTAAAACTGTCGACAAAAATTATTAAACACACTCTAGGTTAGCCAAGCAAAAGAGTTTTGACTTCTAATAAAAACTCGGAATTTTCGAAATTGTTCAGGCGTTTAAATATTAAAAGCGGAATGGACACGCTATGCTCACGATTGGTAAATTTGGCTCACTTTAAGGGCACCCATAGACGGGCGATATGCACTAATGTGGAATAGGTTTAATATTAAACTTGATTCTAAAATAATTCGTGTTTTTATGTAAAGCAACATACATTTATTTTATTATATTATAAAATCAATCAACAAAAAACAATCAATAAATTAACATAAAAATTAACTTATAGAGATAAAGATAAGATCACTAATAATCACAGATGGATGGGTCTTTTTCGGTACGTGCGCGAGTATCATTTTACCTAGCAAGTTGAAAAGCAATAGAGCATAGGTCCCGCCTTGATAAACCAAAAAAACTTTTTCGCGCTCGTGTACAGTACTGTATTTAAAATCATGAGTTTCCAGTCACCCCGTAGATTTCATCCAGCAAATTTTGTAAATTCTCCCATTTTTCATATTAAACTTATAGTTTCTTGTTTAAATTATAGTTTTTTTTTTTTAAGCTTAAATTATTTACTGGACGCCCAACATTATTTGGGCATATTTCTGACTGAAAAAATCGAGTCCTCCTTCCAAAGTTTTTTTTAAAGCAAAGCTCAAATGTTTAGTTTTTATTGTAGGAAAACCGTCTTATGCCGCTCCATTTTATAGTTTTATGGTGGGTTTATACACGATAATAAGGCTTAAGGCATAAGAATAACGCCTAATGGGGTGTTTATAAAGCAGAATAAGGAACAATATTAGTTAAAGTACAGCCAATCAAATGGGGGAGCATATGCTTAAGAAACAATAGGGTTGTGTCTGTTTATGTCAACATTATCGCATTAACATACCAATAAAAGCTTAATTTCACATAAATGTTGTACATTAAAAATGGATTTGTCCACTGAAGAGGTGGTAGTTCTTTTTGGATTAATAATTTCGTTTTCTAACCTCGTGTAAATACGATGTAATATGACGATCACGTGGGATATTGGAATTTCATTTATCTTACAAACTGCACATGCTCCATTAGAATAACGCCTAACGCATAAGTAAAAGTTTTACGATGATTACGAGTGTTTCTATTGGTTGGCGATCTGTCAGTTCGTACGGCGGTGGACGTAATGAACAATTTCGTATCATCGTATAAACGGATGCATGGGACACAGGCTTTATTCCTTAAGCGTTAGGCACTATTCGGTTTATAAAAACTATGGACTGATGCGCAACGAACTTTTACGCCTTAATCGTTAAGCGTTATACCTTATTCTCGTGTATAAACCCACCATTACTTTGTGTCCTATTTTGGACCCGGATTTGCTTAAATAGTTTGAAATGCATACAAAATTTAGCCCTAGCCGACTTTCTTTTAGGTTTTTTATGACTGAAGTAGAAAAACTTGTTTGTAGGTCATAAGCGTCACAACTTGCACTGATGCTAATGTTCACTAATCAGACGATATTATTTTTGTATATATAAAAATCAACGAAATAGTCCTGGCAAGGTAAATTGTGTAAATAACTGAAAATAATTAATTGCGTGAAAAGAAGTTCGTTTACTTATAACTCAAAAAAAATAGTCTTGTAAGATCAAGTGTGTTTAAAAGATTACAACACACTTTTACTTACAAGAACCGTGAACATGAGTGATGAACAGTAGAAACATTGACTAGAAAAAACATTGTGAAAATGTAATATTTTGTTAAAGGCTACTCACTTTGTACGTCAGTGCATAAAATATCGCGAATATGCAAAGCATTTTTAAGTGTGATTTTTGACAAACTTAAACAACAACAAATCAGAAGAAAGAATTCCAGACGTCTAAGAATTCAAGAGGCCCAAGCAACCCAATCCCTTCATCAAGGAGAACTAGCCTAGTAAGTCATATTATGTCCTATTAGGAGGCACCTAAAAACATCGAGTATTAGTAAAACTATTTATATAATGCACTGTAGAGGTATAAACATGTTTCCTTCTAAATTACCGTATACATTTTAACCCTTATTATCTTGCACTGCTCACTATTCTACTGTTTGAGGTAGACGGATGGAATTATACTTTACGCTTTGAAGTTGTGGATTTTGGCAAAGTTAGATTTTTGCAGAGTCTGGCTGAGTACCATTCTCTTGCTTATTACCACACGGGGTAACGCATATAACGTTATTTGGTTGGCAACTAAAAATATTTACAGGCTTCACCCAAAAACATAAATTTAAGTTAGCTACAAGTGAAATTTGTCTACACAATTTTTAACAGATTAATTTAGCAATGGATGAACAATGATTGGTCTCACGGGTTTATTATTTGGGTGCAAATCGACTTGAAATTAAAAAAAATTAACAAAATTATCACAATGGATTTAATAAGCCATTGAGATGAAACAAGTTACATCCTCGCATCGTTTCTAGTGGAAAAATTAATATTTGTTGATGTTTTTGGGTGTGGAATGTCGCCTTGAAGCCCCGCAGCTTAAATTTGGGACGCCTCTATACGCTCATTGGAAGCAGATTGTTGTAGAATAATGCACTCTTATGCAACAAGCACAAAAACCAAAATGAACCACATAACGGCGAATTTGCGTTTGACAATGATCATAAAACAATGGCCTTATACTCTGCGTTTTGAATGCGGCTTTGGACGGGATCTATTTAGATCATCTGAATTAAGCAGACGACGCGCAGTGTTCTTCCTTGCCTTTAGGCAGCAGTGTTTTATCCAGCACGTACCTAATGGGGCGTTTGTACTTTCCCATTGAGGTAGTAAGGATAGAATTAAAACACACACAGCACATGCTTATGGCGACTTCAAACTTAATCGACATGGTTATTGGGTTCTGGTTTGGTTTCCGTTTCGGGTTCGATCTCTTCATCACTGTAATCCTCATCCTCTGCTCCCGATGAATCGGCTTCTTCCTTTTCAAGTTCGACTGGGTTGTTCAGGGACGTGTGAGTGCCATTTCGAATGATCTGTTCAATTGATTCTCCGACATTCTTCGCTGCTAACATTTGCCGGTGGAGTTTCTCGATAAACTTTTGCTGCGTCGCCTTACCAACGGCAAGTTGTGCCATCTTAGCGGCTTGACTAACGGCAGATCCTGGATCAGGAAGCGCCATGCCACGATATAAATTCTGATCAGCCAACAGCTGCAAGTATGTGTCTATAATACCTGTTCCTGACATATTCGCACTCGATACGGGAGGAGGTAAGGGAGCAGGATAATGTTCTGCTGACAGATTCTGAAGAGAATCCACGATTTTCGCGGAAATTGCCGGAGCAGACGCATTATACCTACTCGATGTGAAATTATTGATTTGACTAGCTGGCGAATGGTAATCAAATCCACCATACCTCGGGTGCGTCACAGTCAGATCTTCAGGATCATTGTCTCCACATATGGAACTGCCGCCTTCAGAAGCTGCACCGGTGTAGGCACTTTTAGCATCTAGCTTGACATCAGAGCGCCTCGGACCGGTTGGAGAAGATCTCGCTAGTAGCTCCGCAGGACTTATCTTAATTCCAGCCTTTGCAAACAATCTATAATGGAGGATTCTGCATCAAATTATTACTGAAAATTTTTTGTGGCTACTCGTAAATACGAGAACTTTAAGCATTTTTCTGAACACCCGGCGGAAGACAACCAGAATTTCAATGACGCAATATTTACTAGATTTATTGTGTTGATCGGAAAGTTATTTTGCGTTTGTATATGAAGACGCTTTTAATGGAAAATTTCATTGTATGCAACTACATATTGTCGCTGCGAGTCTCCAGCAACCGAAATTCTGGTCGCAGGATTATTTCAAACTGTGTTTTGCTTCCACCTTTTAAAAAAATGTTGTAGTCATAGTCCGAAGATGTCAAATCTGGAAAATATGGTGGTTGTGACGTTAGGTTCCACCAAAGGGGTAGAACGTTTCGACGAGATATGAAACTTCCACAGGTTAGTCCTCAAGGTAAAGGCACAAAATTCATTGATCTTGAAACGTTGCACTTTTTCTATTGGTCAATTTTAGTCAATCTGTTTTTGAGCTAATTATTCAATTTTCTCAGCAAAATACGAAAACGACTGAAAGTAATCCGAACAGATAGCATCACATTTTTCGACCATGGCCATTAACAAAAAAACGGGTTTCTAAGTGAGTTTGTGTGCACCATTGTTCTAGAAAAAAAAAACTTGGGACAAATTTAACATGGCGTTCAACGTCGTCAACAACATAGTAAGGTAATAAAAGAAGTCTATGAACATCTACTTTATATCCATTGTAAAATTTCATTCGCCACAATAGAACCGAAGTCCAAAGCTCGAAGACAGTTTCGCTTGTGTTTTTTGGCTGGCTCAAGCCTTTTATTTAACTAATGATAGAAAGTGTCGAATGAAATAATTTGGTATATTCGATTATGGAAAAAATCCAATTGACTACTCGTTGAATTCGCATTCAATATTTGTACAAGATTTTCTTTCAACTACCTTTCCTAAATGGTCAAAATGTTCACAGTTTCTCCAAAACGTTTTCAAATTTGGCCAATATGTGAACATTAAGCTCAGTGGACGGAGTCGCAACAAGTTCGACTTGGAAGCTTTTAAATTCACCCGTTAACTAATCAAGAAGTTACATACATAAAAACAATTTGACCACGTTCATCTCCACAAAAACGTCCTAAATTCTTGCAACCCTTTGTTCGATTCTAATAAAATGCTTTATTATGTTTATTACCTGCTGGCGAGTTCTGGATCAAATGCGGATGGCATGGGCAAAACCGGAAGGTCTTTCGTACTAATACCTCGATGTTGTCGGGACATGTGTGAATGTAACGAGTTTCTTGACTTTGCAATCGTTCCACACAAGACGCATCTGTAGCCGGGACATACTGTGTGTTTGTCCTCCAGATGGGTCCTTAACGTATGAGCTGACCTATAGATTTTTCCACACTTCGGGCAAGGCCGCGGATCTGTTGCTCTTACCCGGGATAGATCCATAGATCGTCTGCTGGCTAAAACACAAAATAAAGGTATACAATGTGCAAGTTGCACTAAGCGCAAAAATGAGATTAAAAAATCGTAAAACGGGCTTCTCTTTGAAACAGCATTTATTGATCGAAAAATGGATATTTTACATTGCTTTTATTATTGGTTACATGGCCACTAAACAGTAACAACTGAATTTGGTACAAAACCCTCACTGCCGAAAGTACCAATAACGCGTTATGAAGAGGATTAAAGAAAACCGTCGATTTTTCGATAGAGCACGTACAAAAACAAAATTGTAATTTGGATTTTATTGTGATCGAGCGATCGTAGTAGCATACGTTTGTAAATTTTAACCATTTTGACTAATTTCTCCGAATTTAAGTAGACGATGTGAAGTAGTGCGCTTTATTTTAAGAGCAAATACTGAATTTTACAAAAATATACTAACGCATTTTTGTTGCCATCTTTCCCACGTAATTGAACCCCAATTGCCTGGTAGATATATTGATATTTTGTGTTTGTCTGTTCATTAAACCATTTATAGACTCAATTTCAGTAAGAAATGCGCTGCCGTTACTTACGCAATATTTATATCGAACAGACATTTTCATCGACATTTAACATTTACTGTTCGGTAGCTTTAGAGGTACTTTATGGTACATCTTATACAACAAGCCTGTTACAAAAACAAGGTAAAAATACGCCAAAAATTAAAAGCAAAACCACGCAAAATATGTAAAAAGACTTCTTGGAGATGATATTTTAATATATTATCGTCAAAATGCAAAAAATGCAGTTGCAGAGTGCAAGTTTTATTATGAAATGACAAAATGGGCGAAAACTTGGCGAATGTTACCGCATTTTTTTTTAATATTTAGTGCGCAAGTTTAGTAGTTTAAAATTTCACTTTTGCTACGAAAATGGGACAAATAATTCACTTGAACTATTTAGCATTCAAAAACACAACCAAATGAGCTTCGGTTTTAAAAATGGCAACGCAAAGAGCCATTTTTTTACCCTTAAAAGAACCTTTAATTTTATATTCTCTTATATATCTGATGTTACTGCTTTGGTGATATTTTACCGAAAAATTATGTAAATTATTCAATATTTGCCAGTATTATTTCGCCCGCCATTTCCTTGCAATATGAGCACTAATTTACGTCTATTTTTCACGTGTTCGACTTTAATCAAGGCAAATTCGATAATACGATCGACAGAAAAAAGTGTACTAAAGCGATTATTCAGAGCTCATTCTGTGTAAGCACCATTAATACTGAAATGGGCATTTGTACATTATTTGTGTTCTGGGGTGCAGAGAAAACTTTGGCTCATCAATGTAAAATCTGTCATTTCCAAAAGCCTTAAAGCTATTTATGTACAACTTAATACACTTTGTTTCTACAGTTACAGTTCTCAAAATGGAACAGATGGAATGGAACAAATAGCTAAAAGTAGCATGGGAACCTTGCTTAATTAATGGAACATTAGACGATGATTAAATTAATGAATAAGTTGCCAGATTGCACAATGACTAAATAACCAGCGGGTATTGAAGTAAATGTGTTTGTTTTTAAATAATGAGGAAAATATACAAAATAAATAAAAAATATTTGCGACATTCAGGCGATGCGTTCAGCTTTTGTTATATCTACAACTTAGGCTGTAGGTAATCTACGGCTCATACATTGCTTAAAAAAGTACACTTTCACTGCTTGCAAATTTTTCTTAGATCGTTCATTCACTGCACAGCCAACATTATATTCACTTGCCCACAGCATCTTCAAAATGCAGGGAAGTAGAGAGGAACTTCATTTCAACACATTTCCGTTTGTGTTTTTATCACTTATTTTGTGTATTTTTACATGTTTATCAAGTAAAGTTTTTTGGAATTCAACGATTGAGGAAACTTGCAGATATAAAGCTCCTACTAGTGTGGACTCCGAGCCGGGCCCAAGCTAGTAGAAAACATTAAATGAAATTGCTTTATTTGCTTCATGGTATTCCACTGATCGGTATGCTTTTGCCTCAGGTGATTCCTCACTGAATTCGGATGGGCGAACTGTCTTCCGCACTCAGCCACTGGACAGTACAGACTTTCTCTTGGATAGTGTTCTTCCAAATGCACTCGGGCTGACACAATATCTTTGAGCACGCTTTCGCACAATGGACATTCATATTTCATGTTATAAGGCGGTGCTGATCCGGCATTGAAGGAAGAGTGTGCTTGCCGATGACGTGGAGGCGCTGTTCGCTTGAAGTCGCCTCTGTTGGCATCTGAAATGCCAAAGGTTTCGCTGCACTTTTAGTTCATTTCATTTCATTTAAACATTTAAAATTTACACAGAATGGCCCGGAATTAAACGATCTGATCGTCAACCCACGTTAACCGGGGGAATCTTTTATAAGCGATTGGCGTCTCAAACTCACAGCTAAAGAGGTGTTTTCAAGAAATTTTGCAATGGTCGATAGTATTTTATGTGATCCAAATGCTATTTGTAAATGTAGAATTGAAGATGGTAGCTAGAATTTTATGGCGGCAGACAAACTCATTCTCCAGTTTGACTAATTCCCAAATATTTTTTACGCTTCCTGAAAATGAATTAAGAAGATCCAGTTTACTGGACAGACTTGCCGATTCAAACAGTTTCAAGCAAATTGATCTTTATTGAGAAGCAGGTGCAGTTACAACTTGATCTACATACTTATTGATGAATGAGAACTGCCAAAACACTATTGAAGAATTGCTCAAACACGCTCTAGAATTGACCGATTTTTTGCTCTTTTGTTTATGGCATTCAACATTAACGAAGCTGACTTGAAGAAAATATTTCCCGTCAAAACTAAACCCATTACTAAAGTGAGAATAATTCCACAGCAACCTAGTTTTGCTGATGAGCGATGTACTTGCTATTAGAACAATCCGAGCCGAACCCCCTTTACATCGGGATCGGAAATAGAAAAAGGGGGAGAGATAATAGCGGTGCCGGAATATCGGAAGACGAAACAGACAATGCGAGCTGTTTATTATAGCGAAAGCTATGTGAGCAATTTGAGACTAGAACAAAAGAATCAAGGCACTAAAGCGAGAAGCAGAAAAGAAAATCGAATGCGGCAGAAACAACTGCTGCGTTTTTCTTAGGCTTTCGATACTGTCCAACAATCTGAAATATTTGTCTTCAAACGGTTTTTGTAGCCCTTTACAAACTTTCTGAAATAGTTTTCAGTTCCAGTTGAAACAATGTCAACTTCTTTTCTATCACAACTGTTCGGGAATTTAAGACACGCAGCGACTGCTAAAAATGCTTCCCTTTGAGGAAGTTTTTAATGTAGTAAGTTACTGATTATATATTCGAATACAATAAAGACGCGATATGGTGGAACCAACGCCTTTTCAGTAGGTATATTCCTTGCTTCAAGTGCAAAAATTCAATCGAAAAATGATAAAATAAATATAAAAACACAATAAATGCGCAATACGTATAAAACGATATTTAACGGCTTCAAGAATTTGTTCTCGATTGTTAATTTTTCTAATTTCATTAGATGAAAGAAATGAAACAATGTGCAAAATAGAAAAAAGATGAAGTTGTTGAAAACAATATGCAAAAATCCCTACCCTACCTACAAGGAATTGAAAGAAATAGAAATCGAAGATTTGGTCTTTCGAGGACCACGTTAATTCTAAAGCATTTTAAGCACGTGTTTCAAACTTCTTAGACACATTCAAACGACGAAACATTCAATTGCGGAAATCAGACAAATTTTATGAACTAATAAGGCAAAAAAAAATCTGAATGGATCTTTTACGAATGCAAATCAATATTCTAAACATAAACTAACCAATTGGGCAAAAAATGTAGATAAAAAATTGCACTTTTTCTATTGCATATCTTCGTTTAAACAGGATCAAAAACAGAAACCGAAAGTTTTAATCTTGCGATGATTATTTCAATTTTGGCTGTTTACAGCAGAAGCAGCATACACGTGCTTCAAACATGTTGAAGACACATTTGAACAAGGAAATATTCAGTGGCAAAAATCTGAAATATATAAATATCTAATCTAATGAGGCAAAAACTTTCGAATACGAATCAAATCATTTAAAACAAATTTTAAAAACTTTTGACTTTATTTGAGCGTATCTTCGTTTAAAAGTGGTGGTGAACAGAAATCGAACGCTTGATTTTTTTCATCTTATGCGTGCGTTTCAAACATGTTAAAGACACCTTCACAAACATCCAAGAAAATCTGAAAATTTTCTGATGTAATGAGGCAAAAGCTAATGGCTATTACGAATGCAATAAAATTATTTTAAAAATAATCCTAAATTCGACAAAAAAATGCAGTGAAAAATAAAATTTTACGTCTTAATCCTTGTAGCTCCAGGAGAAAGAAACGTTGATAAAAAAACTTCCACTAGACCCGTGTTATAAATTTCAATATTTCCCCAAGCTATCAGAAAAAGCTGTTAAATCTTTATGAAATCTTTCCACAGATTCGTGACTGTACTAATGGCCGAAGTCCATCACAGTTTTTCGAGAATTGCGTTGCCGAAACCGTATCAGCCGGTAATAGAGGGTGGTGTTATCGGCATTCGTGTTTGGACGCTATAAACGCACATTTATTACTCTATGTTCGATAAAGGTCCCATTGCCTCGGTATATTTTAAGAAATTACCCGTAAGCCTCCTCGGCTCTCCTTTATGGCCGCCCCTTCTTACGTCCTTCTCCATTTGGGTTCGTTCAGTGCAAAGGAAAGAAGACAAAACATCTTTTTTTATTTTGTTAATGTCCCGAACGGTTGCATGTCCGCCAAAATTTAATGCAAAGCGGTCATGTCACGTAAAAATGTTCCCTTTTCCAGATGCCATTATTTCCGTTTAATAGTTCACCTTATGAAAAAGTCAATAAGCTTTATGGCACGATTCCATGAACGCAATATTCTAAAATGCTTTCAGGGGCATATAGATTTCACTTATCTGAAATGTGCCAACTTTGGCTCTAATGCAGCCTGAAAATGGCATCGTCCACTTAAATATATAAAATGGTTAAAATCGCTTTAAACGATGAAAAATCCAAATCACTTCTAAGTAGAATTTAGTGAAAATTGAGCAAATTTGTTAAAGCCGTTTATTTACTTCCACTCTGAAATTTTACTTTCGTCAAATTTGTGTTTTTTTATTTTCTTCAGCAAAACTAACACTGTCGAACGTTTTCTAGCTAAAAGGTCTTTAAAGCTTCAACTGAATGCATTTTTGCAACTGCCTATTGTATAAAAATTGGCCTAATTTTTCTGCCACTAATTTCGTAGAAAATACCCCATAGCCAAAATCACTTTTGCCGCCATCTACACTTGCAACTAAAAATGCTATATTAATCAGCAAAAATAAAATAAAATAAACTTTCACCACTAAAAGGAAACATTTCCAATTGCTGAATCACCATGAAAAATACGCCATTAAAAGAAATAGGCAGGCAATCTCTTAAGACAATTCCGAATCGACTTGAGATAGCAAGCACAACATTTTAGGAGAATATACGATCGGGATTTATGGCCAATAAACAAGCCTAAATCAGAGAAAAGGCCTATTTAAAGTAATAAAGTGACGTTTGGAGGAGAAGAAACAATTTGCTCTTAATTTATTGAAAACACCCATTTGTGTCGATCAAAACTACAAAAATCTGCTTGTTAAAGATTCAAATGCACTTTTCCTGATTCAATTCATCGAACCCATTAAGATCTGCATCAGCTTTCAAAATACTTAAGCACCAAATTGGGATAATTGATAAAAACCATTGTACTGTAATAACATAAACAGTTTAAGAACAATTACTGTAATTGGCTCAATTTAAATCAATCACCCAGCGCGAGCCATTAAATTAATGGAACATACTCTGCGATTTTGCTAACTAGTCTGAAGAAACACCCCCACGAAACTTTTTCCAATTTTCTGATGAAAAGAATCATCTTCGGGTCAATATAAATTCACAACAGAGCAAATCCGGGGAACAGTTGCAAGAATGTGAACTAGTTTGGGCCCTTCTTTGGTGAAAAATCCGGCTAAATGGCCAAGTCATACAATATTCAGGCAACTTTGGTTTGGGCCCCTTCGGACAAAAACAGATACGAACGGACAAGCAGTATAAATCAATAGACCAATGCTGGATGTGGAGGGATTTACAGCAGGAAAACCGAACGCAATGTTTGACTGTAAGTTACACAGATGCGGAACAGCCAACTTACTGGATCAGTTTTAGCATTTCAAGCAATTTCTTAGTTTTGATGAGAACCTGAAGTTCATAGGGGCAAATACCAGTAGGAAAAACTTTTCGCGTTGGAAAAATGGACTCTCTCCAATCATATTCCCATCGCCTTATCATACACCTGAAACAGGGCTTTGCTCAGATGTTAAAACCACTTCTAGACCCACAAATAAATCATAAGACTTTTTCAAATTGTCCATAGTGGAATCCTTTGAAATTAGTCGGACCCTTTTCAATATAGATTAAAGCTTAACTGCGTGTGATTAACAAGTTCGACCCTGGCAATCATCCGCATCGAAGCTACTATCCTATCCAGGCATCCCTTATCCTTCCCTCAGGCCAGTTCTAACAGTTCGATCAATTGCAGAAGCGAAAATTTGGGATTATTTACGCACTGTGAGGCCTTCTAACGATTTTGAACGCGTCGTGCACTTAGGGTTTGCAAACTTGAACCCTCAGCGCGATAGATTAAATTCATATTAAGTGGGAGGCGATGAAGGGGTGGGTTTGAATGATTTTTCTTGTTAAATAACCTCGAAGGGTTTATTTTTGATTTTGCTAGAAATCGGGTTTTGAGCGGCGTAATCCTAGGGCGGATTGAAGAGAGGTTACAATACATCAAGGAAGTTGATGAGATTTTAAATTATTATTAAATATGTCGGTTTCTTAGGGAGAATGGACAAATGGTTATGAAATACATATGTACTGTTTCAGTCGCCGCCTTAGCAGCTGAAATAGTTAAAATTTGCAAATTTGCAAATTATGCATCAACGGGTTTGTTTCCTTTAAAAAAATTAACAAAAAGAGTTTCAAATATGCACTTGTTCATTTAAATTTTAAATTTCAAGAAAATAAATAAAAAGTAATGAAGGAAACAAATCAGCTAATATTGCCATCGCCTGATCAGCTCCGAATAGTCAACATATCCAAATTACTAATAAATGCGTCTGTTTTGCTCATAAACTAACATGTAATTTTTCATGAAAAACACTTTTTCGAAGTGAATTTCCTTTTGATGGATACTGTAATAATCTGTTTTCAAAGTACGGCCATCACAACTGATGGTTTAGAATTAATAGTTATCGTAGTAATCTAGGAAAGCGAGAAGACACGAAGTATCACAGCTGAAACCTATTTCATTAGCTTAATGTACATAATACTGGTCCTTTGCTATTCAGATTTCATCTTTAAACCCGTCGATAATAATGTATAATCGGAATTTTTACGGTACCTTAAAGGTGCTGCCTCCTGGATAAATCCACACAGGTCGAGTATTCCTAATAATGCTCTATTGATAGCCAGTTTTAACCGTATACATACAATGATTATAGACATTCTACACATAGAGTAACAATAAGTTTCTGAGAACAAAATGCGCTGGAACAAGAGGATCTAGTCAAAATGTTCTTTTGTGCATTCTTGTTTCTTTGAATGGCAATTCCGTTAACTACACAATCGGGCTCTTTTATTCACAAAAGAAATACACATAGGAAAAGGTTTATCTTATTACCCAAATGCGCTGATAATGTAACTTAAGCAAATTTGTCGATTTCAGATTTATATATATAACTGATGATAGTTCGCCAATATCAAGACAAATGCGACACTTTTTTGCTGTTGATTGGGTGTGTTTATCTTGCATAAATGATCTGACGGAAATGAAAAATTTTGCAATTTTGTAATTTTGCAATTTCAAAAATCACCCCACAACTTCAGTTTAATGTTATATAGAAAAACTTCAAAGTCTCGAGCTTCTAAACCGTGTTTTATTATATCAGGTCCGAATTGAAATATATTTTCCTTGTTAATTCTCTGTGCTGAATATTGTTTGGTTTTGCTGATTAACAGTTTCTAATGTGTTTACAGGCAAACGTTATTAACCAAAAATTACGATTATTTCGGAAGCTGCTCGCTTGCTTACCAATGCGCTCGACTCACTTTTCGCTTCTTTGTGATGAAAATAATATCAAATTCACGTAATTTTGAGACATTTTATATTTTTTCGCAAATATCGGCCTCACTCCTTGTAAAAATTAAGTCAAAATTAAAATGTAACAAGTGGTATGAAGGTCTATTTGCAGTAAACCCAATTTTAGGAACCTTTATTTAGAGCAAAATATTGAACTCATTTGAAGCAAACACATTGTATTTTTGCAAATTTATTGAAATATTTGTGTCAAACGTATCAACAAAATTTCGATTTAATCAAAAAACTTGAACGGTACTCGGAATACACTAAATAAAGTAAACCATTCTGGAAATCGTTCTCATTTATCTGAAACACGTGAAAAGCACGTGTGGCAGATGTCACATATTCGGCTGTTTTTCCCTTTCACGTTTCGGATTGTAGGTATATTATCGCTGAACCGTTGGGGAATTACTTCTAAAGCCGCTCTATGTGTACCGAACGAAAAAAAATAGCATTATGTGCTATAAACTCAATTGTAAAGGGATTTTGTACCTACCTTGCTCAGGTATGCCCGTTGAGCCTGAACAAGGTAAGATGCGGCATTGGCTTTGAATTTATTTTAATAAAACTTCGAATACTTACCGAAATCATTCGGAGTTCCATTCATTCCGGACGGTCCTGCCATCACTCCACTCAGTGCTGCATAATCTTCAAGACAAAAATTGTGTTTTAATTTCAACATTCAACTGATTTTGAATTATATCATCGAAATAATGTTTCTACCTTGATATCCCATTATGTTTGGAAATGGTGCTCGAGACGGATCCATAATGCTGCCATTTGGGTGAAAAATGTTGTGATCATCGATCATGTTCTGATACTCCTGTTCGAGTTTCGGTGTTATCGGCTCGCCATCACCGTGGTCGCTTGGGCCACTATCACTTCCATCGCTATCGTCACCGTTGGACCGCGAATGGTGCGTTGGTGAGTTAATATTACGTTTCTAATAAATTGTAATAATAGTAATGTATAAAAGATTGCAAAATGATCAAATTACTAACGGCTTTTACTATTATACTGGGGCCTCCTTCAAGTGCTTGTCCTAGAATTGATTCGTTATCTCCATACGATGAACGACTATTTCCTCCTGTGGAAGAAACAGCGTTGTTGGATAGTTTCGGTTTTTTTTTAGGATTTGGTGAGCTGGAAGTGTCATGATTCCTTTCTAACCCATCTGTACTCCAAGGTATGCTTACGCTCTGAAACATTAATTGAAAAATGTTTTCATTAGTGGAATATTGCAGGTGGACAGTTGTGGCTTAATTTCACTTTGCAGTCAAATGTTGTATAAGGTCGTTATCTTAATAAAAGCATATCAAATTTATGAATTTGCTTTCAATAAGTCAATCATGTATGGGACGGTGTATACGGAGTGATTAAGGAATTAATTAAGTATAAATAAATATATAAATACTATACTGTTACTGAGAATTCCTGCAAGTTAATTAAGTCGTGGTAATTACTGGGCTTGATTTGTCCGAAAAATATGTGAAAAATCTTTGATCTCAGCCGGTCAAGCCATGCATTTGACTTGAAACACGAAATTTAATTATTTTTCCAAAAAATCTCCGGAGTTGTATGTGGTGTTGATATCAGCAATCTTTTAAATTAAATAAATAAACAACAATTTTTGAATCGAATTAATTCGATAAAACTGAGCATCAAAAATTTGTTCCCACGTTTCCTCAGATGTTGGCTCAATTTTATTATAAACCGCTCATTAGTTCAATATTGGGCCATCAATATTCAGTTGCTTCAGCAATAAAAAATTAAAAACCGAGTTTATTGACTGAAAATTATCAAGGGAAATTAATGGTCTTCAGGCTAAAAGTAAAACAACTCGCAGAAATGTCAGCGAACTGGCTGAAGCCTACATGTGAAACTTGAGTTCATTTTGTTGTTAGATGTCCATTCCCTTTTCAAAAGTTGTTTGATTGCAAATGGGCAACAATCGGAAAAAAACTAGTCCGGTCAATCAGAGTGGATTCAAGCTTGTCAATCATTAGCAAATTACTTTTTTTTTAAACAACTTAAGGACATTGCAGGATTTTACATAGAGACTACTTGTGTAGTTTCAGTAATTTCTAGTTTTTGTTCCGTTCTAGTTGGCCTCATGCATGATGCAATCAAAATCAAAGTCGTAAAAAAAACCCGAAAAATAAAATACAATTATTTGTGTCAAGAATGTTGAGGATTTATCGTGAAAACCTGACGACTAATCTTCGAGCATTGAAATGGTAAATGTTAATTACCTAATCTAAATAATATTTACGTTAAATGTGGGATATTTTAATCGAAGTGAAACCACTCAGTAATGTGCAAACAAACATTCTAATACTTAAAAATTGGCGCTTTAAACAATTATCAGCGCTAATAATATGGTAAATAACGTTGGCTGGCCACGGATCGAGAAAAAGAGGTTTCCACTTTTATAGACAGGTGCAGTGCTCGGTTAATATAACTAACACCATTTCAGTTACTATTGTGAAACTCCAGTTTATACATATGGCTACTTATTTATTATAATTTGAATCGATTAAGACACACCTGCATTTTTTGGCAAAATGGTTTCTTTTTTCGGTGTCTACTTTCAATTTGTCGACCAATTTTATTAACCGTTTCCAAACAAGTGACCTTTTTGTAGTTGCGCAATTCCCAAGATTCACAAATTAGAAACATAATGAATACCAACATTTATTAGTCGCATCACTAATCACGTTGTTCAATTAAAAGTACATTTGTTGTTTAATTATTTAGGTTTCACCTTAATCTTCCAATTGTTTCCTTTGTCAATGAAAACCCAGCTGAAATATGAAAGATCGCCTACATAAGACCAGAAAAGACCTCGCGGTTAAATCACGTTTGATTTTAGTTCGTTGCGAGTACCGTGTAACCGAAACCGGGTAATAATTATCTAAAAGCAATTATTATTAAAAATTAACATACTCCAGTCAAAACCTCAAGGTTGCATAATCAGGTTTGGTCAGGTAATCATATAATATCCGAAATACGTAGTTAAATAAAAATTACACACTATACACGCTCGTCATTTACACCTAATTATTTATTTCAGTCTTTACAAAACCCGATCTGGTGTACGTATAAAAAATTGTCTAGAATTCAAATTGTTTTACACCATTTCAACAATCGATAACTAATTTTGTACTAACACTTTAATTTTGCTTGTTAAGATTTGGAGGATTCGCCGCCTTGGTTAAAAATCAAACGCACTTTTATATGCAATTTAAGAAGAGACAACATTAACAGAATATGTTACTTTATAAGTTCCAGTACTAAATAGCAACAAATTTTACAAATGCTTTTAAAAAATTCACAAAATTAAAGATCACGTTGTTAGCCCTGACTCCACATAAAAATTGAGAATTATCACTACTCCAAAACGTTTTTGAACTTCAAACTAACAACAAAAACCGTCAATCGATGTATATCATCATTCCCCAATTTACAAACTTTTTCGCTATTTGAATGTAGTTAGTTTTTTTTACAAAAGTTTTTAACCCCGATTCACTGTAAATCAATTTTAAACGGAACGAAAAGAAATACAAACCACCAGCATGGGAGAAAAAAAACCAATTTTGAGTGGTCGAAATGTGAGTAGGCACCAACATTGCAATTCAGCCCTCTTAGAAATGTTCATAAAAAACAGGTCATTTTAAACGGAACAACTGATAAACCCCATGAACAGTATGGAACTGTTATAATTAATCAAACGTGTTCTTTCTCTATGGTTCTTCAATGAAATTTGTGACAGAATCATAAATTTTATTAGCTGCTGTCGCTCCTCAATTTGTTCAGTCACGTCTAACTTTGAATAATTTGAGCGCTTCTGCTTTCTTTAATTAGATATACAGGGTATTGAGTGTTTCCTAACAGAGCTTAAACAGTCGAGAGAAGATTGTAAATTCCCCCAAACAGCTTGCATAATTAATGATGGTCAACAGTTTCGATAATTGATTTTGGCACAGCTTCAACAAATGAACCACCTTGGGTGTTTCGCACTGTATTCAAGTAGTTTTTAATGGTCATTGGAATGAATGTCGAAATTTCTTTTCAAGCAGGTTCATAATTATCTTAGGTACATTTTGTGCATTTCTATGCAACTGTAACCTTGGCTATTCACATTTGCCGTAACACACGAAGACGCTTGGATTCATGATCTATTAGATTACTTAGATGCTTTGTCATTTTTCAAATGGTTTTGGTTTCTTAACCCGGACCCCATAATGGCAAGTGATGCCGCTTGCCACTCGTTTGTCTTTTAAGCATTGAATTTGGGGCCGCTTTCAAGCCCTTGGAGCTGTTTTAAGAAAAAATTTCAATTCCTTGAAAGAGCCTTTCGAAATTTTAGGCCATGGTGAGTTTAAATTTCCAAAGTTTCGTAGGTGCACGTGGCTGGCATCTTCAGAGGTCTCTAACACGGAAGACTCAACAAAAGGATCAAAAAATTTCACGGAATAATTGATTTTGAATTGCAATTCACTTTTAATTAATGTTAGCCAGTGTTCTTTCTATAGCAGGCTGATATGTAGCATAATGCGTAAACGCATTCACTACAAATGTTCAACTTTTTACTTACGGTTGAGATGTTTTGTTCTGAGAGCGACGTGGGCGCGTTGTTCTCTGTCGCCAGTATTTTGGACAATGGAACATCGGCTAATCCCTTCACTTGTAAAGTTTGTGCAGTTTTCAAAAAATCTTTTAACTGTTCTCGTCCGATGTTCACTTCTCCGTTGTACATAAACCTGCAACAACACACAATTCTTTTAGATTTTTTAGATTCGTTTGAGCAAATCAGTTGAGTTGAATGAATAAACTGTTCAGTCAAAAAAATAATTGTCCCACTATTAAAGTTCCAATGAGTTTTATTAGTTTGCATCTATTTTGGAGGTCCTGGTAATGTCGAGACACCGTTAGTCCTAATTGAATCCGGGTAACACGAAATGGAACACTTATCAATCATCAACTTAGCCAAACAACATCTAATGTTTTAAAATTAATAAACCGTAAAACTGGCTTCTAAGTGATATATTTCCGATCCTCGAAGACAAAGAATAATTAAAACTTGTTAGATGAGCGATCGTTGTTAGACATCATTTTCGGATTGCTTGTTCTGCCCGAGCAGACATGTGAATGTGTGACTTATTTATTTAAGAATTCGGCAGTTGGAAAGTCGAAAATAACTTTCAATTAACGGGAAAATGATACAGTTAGTACTTAACTGGAAGTATTTGAATAAGCAGCTTTAGTTACTGCTCTTTTTTGGAACACTCAGTATTGGCTGATTTTTGCAAGAAATTATTCCGAAATTGGGGCCAATTTACACATGCAGAAATCTGTTGAATAGTTCGAAAGTGCAATAGTTATTCTAAGATAAATTCGATAGCCGAAAGGAGTTTTGCAAAAGCATGCAAATTACGTACAATCTAGATAATAATTAGAATCATCATTTTTGCCGATGAAGTGAAAAGATGAGTGAAAGAACTCGAACTTGAATTAATTCCAGCATTAGTGACTTTTTCCCCAGAAGTTCATTAAAACCAGACTCTAATTGCAAGGACGGATTTTCCAGCAAGATGGTATTTCTTCACACTCAGCTGCAATTGTGCTCAAATTTTTGTCAATCAGTGGATAAGGGGAGGACCTATTGAGTGGCCTCCTAAATTACCAGAGATAGACTTCTCTGACGGGTTACCTCAAACCCTCAAAAAAACGTCAAGAAATATTATTTCAAGCAATGCGAATAATGCAACTTAAAGATTCTCAAATGGTTTCCAGGAAAATTATTCAACTGATCAGCGTGTCGGATTTGATTCGATAATGAACCCGTTGCTATTATTAATACGGACATTAGAAATTTATTGAGGACGCTGCTGGGCAATTTACGGTTTTAGAAAAAGTTTGGCACTTTAAATCGCACAATCTACATTACCGATGAATCACAAACAAGACGTATGTTGTAGACGCTCGTATTCACGGGCTGGTCGTAATTAGATAGAATAACCTCGATTTTTAAGGTCAAAAAATCTTCAAATTCACCAAAATAAATTTTATTAATGTTTTTTAAGTGTCCGAGCCCGAATACCCTGTAGGTATGACGGTTTGGATGTGTAAAATGGGCAAATCATGCAAATGCGGCAACTAAGCGACATTTGGTAATAATTGGGGCGATCTTTGAATATGTATGCTGATTTGGAGAAACTACCTAATATATATGCCAGTTTTAATTTACACTTAATTTTGTTTTATAGTTGTCTACCAATTCTAATGGTCAGTGTCGGAAATAACATTTTATGTATGCATCATCTGCATGATTTTACATTGAAAACTGAAATCAGACTTTTAGTTGCCGATAGATTCGGTTAAATATCCAAGGATGGATGGATATTTTTTGACGTATTTTTCGGTCACTGATAAAAAATTTCAGTCCTACTTATAAACTAGACACTGTTTGGTTCTCGATTCAATTGGCGTCAAAAATTCACATAATTTCTATTTCCAAGATATTCGTTGATGGTTGCCGCGCCGAGCAAACCTCCTCTAAAGCCACGCGTGCTTCCGAAACATGAGTAAGAGATTTTTAGCCATGAAAACCCGCAAAACCCACCAGCATCGACAAACTAATTGTTCTTAAAGACTGAGACGTTTGTTTATATAAATCTTTTGGGACACCAAAAAAGGAGGTTTCTTTTATTAGCCAGGATATGAATTGTCTGCAAATTTTCCAAACTTGCAACCTCAAGAGTCTCATTTAAACCATCTATCCATTTAAGTGAGCAGAAACTTCAGGTCCCCTTCTTGCCCAAAGTTAAGAAACATTGGTCCTATTGGAAAAACTTGGAAGCGTTTTTGAAAATTACATTTTTCGGGGATTTGTAGGATAAATCTAAATTTCCAAAATTCAAAATAAAGGTGACAATGTCAGAGTAAATGGGCTCATAAAATCAAGCCCTTATAAATAACTCTCCAGAAATTCCATAAAATATTCTTTTCGAAAAAGCAGCAGTGCCTAAATGTGTTAAATTATTTTTCAATGTAATCCAGACCAGAAATTCTGTTCAATTTTAAGACACAAAATAAATGAATCAATAAATTAGAACCAAACAATAAAGAATAAAATGTGTTTTCATTTTGCAGTCATTTTAAGTATCAACCATTACAGCAATACAAATACAAAACGTACCAATCATTTCTTCATGCAATACAATGTATGGTACATATTAACAAAATGGACACTTTATTGCAGGTGCTTATGACCGATTGACCATTGTTTGTTGCACTTATGAATGGATTTAAAGTATTTGAATTTCAGCAAATTAATTTTCCCATTCAATTGAAATTTGAACATTACAGAAATGTAAACCAGGTCGAAAGTGGACCATAAATAACTCGAAACGAACCAGCTTCTAATTAGATAAAAGAACTTTCTGCTAGTATTTAAGATCATAACACATACGCTCCAATATACACTTGTCACTGCTTGATATAATCTTGAATTAATTAACATTTAAATAAAGAAACTTTTACGTTTACTAATCTCCTTTTTCGTAAATTAGGTGCTAAAATTTATTGGTACTGCTTAGACGATGGAATAGGATGTCAAGCGAGATATTCTCCGCCTTTTAATAATTTATATTACCCGCTATTAAATAATTTCTAAAAGTAGTTCTCTTATACAGTTTTAATTGGCTACTTGATTAGTAGGTAAATAGTTTATTTAATTCGTCGTGTTCCTTTCCGAATTTAAATGTTTATTTCTCGGGCATCATTTAAATATTTAATGTGTTGCGCAGGTGAAATTTACATTGTACAAAACCGACAGTTTCTGGCTGGCGTTCACCAATTCACCGGTTTTCTTTAATGATCTTTCCCAAGTACCAAAACATACCTCAGTAGGCTGTCCATGTCTTTCCGGTGAATGTCCCATAGGATGATGATGGGGTGTTGGCACGGGTTGGCTTTCAGTAGTTCCCTGAAGTAAGGACTGCAAGCCGAAAGTACCACTCTGTGAGCTTCGAAGGATTGTCCTTCGCATGCTAGAGTCACGTCAACAAAATCCTCCTGAAACAAAAAACACTCTCTATAACACGCCATTGTTTCAATTCAATAATCAGGCAAAAATAATTCTTTAAAATCTACATATGCAACTTTCGACAACACTAATCTTATCCGAAGCAAATTCTCCTGATTAATCAATGTCACAATACCAGATATCATGGTACCTGAAAAAAGCGATTATTAACATTCATCTCTTAGCCGCCTCATTTTATCGACACTAAGTTCTTCGCGAAGATCAACACACCGTTCGGTGACTCATCAGTTCTTCAATTGCTTCTTAAAATCTCACTACTTAAACATCGATTCTTCTTAAGCAAACGGAAACTACACATGAAGTACTGGGAATTTGAATGTTTTAATTGGGAGTTAAATGGGGGGAGGTGGTTTGATTTGAATTTGAAGATTTAGTTTGAAAATGCACAACAGACTAAAAGAGGAATGGTAAAAAATTGTGTGGTTTCTAGCTCAATTAGGTGACAGTCGTAATAAATAAGCCCGAACATGGTCAGGGTGGTGATAATTCCAAAAAAAATTTCACCATCTGAATTAGACCTCCTATCAGAATTTTATCACATGCCGTGCACATTAATCAGAACCTTATGCGGTCCCCACATTTTATTAGTGAGGCGCAATAACTTTCCAGGCCTCAAGACTTTTATAATGTTGTACGTTAATTTAATTACCAGTAGTTTAATCTGGCATCAGCAATTTGCATACATTGACGGGAAAAAACACGTCACAGGGGGGTTAAAATTAGGTAAAAATATACATATGGAGGAATGCATGGCCATTTTGTACCTGGACACGCAAATAGCTCGCTCCCATGGGACTGATAACATAAACATGTGTGAATGTTTCCTTAAAATCTCCAAATACTCAGCAAACTGGAAAGCGATTGAATCATTTCCAGTGCGCGAGTTCCACGTGGCAAATACATTCTTAATTTCCATAATTAGACTTATTACGAAGAACGAAAAAGCGCGTCCTTAAATTTAGCTGTATGAGAGTGAATGGGCACTTGAAGTTTGCCATACTGGAAAATAATTAAATTATTTCCAGCTTTGCGGGTTCCACGTGGCGGGTCAAGCATGTGGCGTTGATATAAAAACAGTCTTTTTAATAAAGTAGATAATAAAAAAATACTACACAGGAAGCATAGTGAGGCTTTGTTACATTGCAAAAGGGCGATAAGGGTCATAATACCTTCACAATGATGTGAAAGTGAAAGTTACATTTCACTTTCTAAGATACCTGTCACTTTCCAGAAGATTTTTTTTAATTTCAGATTTCCAAAAAAAAATCACGAATGGCAAATGAAGTAATAAGATTTCAACAAACTGATAATTTTCAACAATTGGAACACTAAAACTTCTTTTTAACTTCTCACTAAAAGGTTTTTCTGAATTTAAAAAGTAGCTGAAAGTATTGCGGATACAAATTCATGAGTAGGCGAGTAGTAGGAACCTATTTAAAAATCTTCGAAGGGCACTGGAACATTATTTGGCTAAGATCAAATTACCTAACTTTTATTAAGAAAAATATCCAGCTGCTCTGCTATTGATGGTCAAATTTGTTCAAAAAAATGAGTTTTTGTAATATCGGGAGAATGAAACGATAGTTCTTGTGCAAATCATGGTTTGATGAAGGAACCGAGTTCATCCGCTTTGGGCAAGTGGTGAATTATTGAATGTCTCGGTACAAAAACTACCAGAACTTTTTATTTGATCTCTGAAATCAACTGATTTTTTGAGTTATTAAACTAATCCTTTTCGGGCTCTTTGTAAAATCTTGTCGCATTCATAGTTTTTGCAACAAAAATAGTTCGGTTTCCTCGCAATCTAACAATTTCATTCGCAAAAGCAAATACTCTGAAACTTCTCTTCATTTTTGATTGATCAAAGCCCGTGTCCCATGCATCCCGTTGATACGATGGTACGATGGTACGATGATACGAAAGTGTCTCTATTGAACACTTTTTTAATTTTTAATAGTTTAATAGAAACACTTTCGTATCATCGTACCATCGTATAAACGGATGCATGGGACACTGGCTTAAAGCCAGGACGAAGAAAGACTTACTATGAATTTGTTGTATTTAAGCGACATTGACTTAAAGCTCGTACAAGCCAGTAAAAGCTATTTATGTAAAACAGTACTAAGATGGGAAATAAAACTGGAAATTCTAGAGGAAAATAAGTTGCGTTAAGAATTTTACTTTATAATTTGCGTCTGTGACATAACTTGTAGAATAATTCTCGAACCGAAAAATTGCACTTCCGGTAAGGTTCAGTAGCATTCAAGGCTTGAATAACACTGTTATCTGAAATGCTAATTATTTGCGAAAGTTCATGTTTTATCTGCAACAATTACCGCAACATTTGCTTCTGCGGTTTGTTGTTCGTTACATTTATCGGCAATTACGAGCTGATTGAACGTTTATAAAACTTGCATCTGGCTTCCGTATTGTTCACTTTTTTAAGCTTCTAAGCTAAGCTTCAATGGCATTTTGAGCAAAGCAAATATTGAATAGCGCAGAATAATGAGAAGTTTATTGAGGAGTGCTTAAAGAAGTGGATTTTGCGTTCAAAGAATAGTTACCAGAGGTTATTAATAGTGCATATTTGAAAATGGAAATTTTCTTTTCTTTGACTTGATTGGGTTTGAAGTAAAAATTCTGATCCTTTGTATTAAAAGTATGCCTGGTTTTGTCTCTTTTTCATACTGGTTTTTAACGTCTCTTCTTCATACTTTAATTTAAAATGTTTTCAACCCAAAGTACTACGCCCCGATAAACCGTATCAGATTACACCTTTTTACGTTTTTTTAATACATATCTTAGACATCTGCTTACTCCGAAATAATTTCCGTACAATATTGAGCTGAATTTGCAAACAAAAATCGCCATTTGAATGCTTTCAATAAAAATAAATTTATATGTGTTTTAAGTAGACTTTATATAAAAAGTGCATCTGATTTTAAAAAATATTGTGTTGACTACAATTTCCCATTCGCGTGTTTCCGGGTTTGCGTCCGTTTCATTTTTAAACGTTTTTTAATATAAAGTGGACAATCGATAGCCTTAGAAACTATGACTATAAATTTAAATGTTTTCTTACCGCGTCTCTCAGATGACCAAATGAGGAGATTATTGAGGAATGAAAATCATTCCATCTTAACGAATATTGCTGATTCTGGGGGGTCTCGGCCCCCATTGTGCAAAACGTAGGGGCAATCTACACTCCAATCTTTGGCCCGGTGCGTACGCCGGTATTTTGGATACACAATAAGCCACTGTGCTTGAATTGATACGAATCAATAAAATTCACATCAATTTTTCGTTCGTTTGAGGAGTCCTAGAGCATGTGAGTAATCTGAAACAACAGAAACAACATGTTTGAAACACAAATGCGAAAACACCAATTTGATGCTTAATTTGCCTTGGCTGGAAGAATAACGGTTATTTGATAATCATAGTAAGTACCGACGTACTTGAATTATGCAGACACATACGCGGGCAGGTTTAACAAAACCAGAAACTCAACTATAATTATCCATACTTTCTATTATTAACATCATGCTGACGGCTGAAGTGAATAAACATTTCATTTCAGCTAAAACAATTTACATTGAAATTGTAGGGTACTTAACTGAAATTTGAATAGTTACTTAACACACATATAGGTGCCTCTAAATTATATGCAGCCACTAATTTACTTGGATGATTATCATTACGTGCTAATGAGAAATAACTTATGTGATGCACAAAACTGTGTGTATTTTTCCTAACTGGTTAAATTGAATTATTTAAGCAAATACAACACAAAGCAACCAATTTTGAAGTCAAAATCAACTTGGTTAACTAACAATTACTGAAGCACATTACACTCAAATATATCGGTTGTGTACCTAATTAAGAAATTCTACCTACACAAAAATGCTGAAAACCGATAGAGTATGGCGTGATTTTCCTGTATCGGTCATTATCAAATTGTTGGGAACCGTTAAATTGTTACCTACACATCTATTATGCTCATGAAGTATTGAAAAATGGTAATAAAATAAATAAACATAAATTTGGTGAATTAATATTCCGTGTACGGGTGGGTGTTCTAAAGCGCAATTATTATAAATTTTAGTACTTACGAATATGGCTATTTTTAAGACTTACTTCATGTCATACGCTTGAGAATCTGCTGTAATGTTTGTTTTCAAACGGCATCAGTATTCGTTTAATGAGTATTGTATATGTTCTATTGTTATAGGAATGCCTAATGAAATGAATACAGATTCTGGTAATCAAGTGCTGAAGCGATGCTAATTCTTCAAAGCGCTCACATTCTTTTCGAATGTTACATATTAATTTCTTTAAACAATCTCACTGATGCTCATAAAATTATCAACTATTTCCCATTATTACATTTTTCTTCTGTGCTTCGCGGCAATGAAATTGTTAAGGAAATAATTAATATCAAAACGTGGTAACCGCACTCGCACTTGCCAGATTAAATACCTCATAAAACGTATTATTTTTAATTACAACGAGCACATTTTATGCGTCAGATATTTTTTCCAATTGTTAGTAATATTTCTGTTTGTATGATGGGAACTCATTTACATTCTAGCCCCTCACTAGAAATAATTAACCGCATTATGGATCCTTATATTATTATTCAAGATCAATTAATTTTATCGGTCATTGTTAACGTGGTGAAATGGGAAATTATTTGATAATGGCGAAAGTGATTTTCTCCCATTCATTCAGCTATTAATGAAATAAAACAATTGAGTGGTTAGAAAAACCATAAAATAATTGCAGTGATGAAACTCGACAAACTTGCAAAAATACATTTTCCAGGTTTAATCTACTACAAAACCAGCCATGGTGTTGAAAAACGCATTACAAAAATAAGGTTTCGTGAAAAATATTATGTGGGTCAAATATTCATACATACAAACGTCCACCTAGTTTTAAAATACATATTTCTAACACATGTGAGCACCACAAAAAAACCAAAAATATGTGGTTGGAGAAATTGAAATACCCAAAGAGCCATTTGATTGCTGGTTAGTTTCAATTTCATCTGGTCAGGTAGTTGGTCAAGTTTTTAAAGCCAAAGCCAAAGCCAAACCCAATTTGTATTATACGTTTCTTCTAATGAATCGATTCAAAATCAATTGAAGACCTTTTGGAAAATAGAGCATTCAAAATCACTTTGCCCCAGTACAAGAACAATGGATCGGTTTTCCTTAGAACAAACCGAAACTAGAAAATGTACAATAAATTACCGTAAATCAGAGTTTACAGTGAATCAGTTTCAAATTTTTGAAAATAACCCTCAAAGCATTTTTCTATTCTTTGTTGGATTCTTCAAGCGATTATATTCAGCACTAAATAATATTTGAACTTTCGAACGGAATAATTTTTCTGCTCAACTCTTAAATTAAATTTTCGCATAGCGGAACGATGTGTAAATAATATAAATTAAATTAAAAATATGCTGAAAAATGCTTGTACATTTTTTAATTCATTAGACGTAAACATTTCTTGATATCGAAGTGTTTTTTGAGTGATTTTAAAACAACTTCCAATTGAAACGTATTCAGAAAAATAGCTAAAGCACAAAAAACGAGCGTTTATATAAAATATAAAATAAGCGTTTATTCATAAAAAAATCAGTGCAAGTTGGAAATTTTTAAAACATTTAAATGTTACTTAGGAAATACACAGCTATTTGTGAAAACAAGAAAACGTACATTAAAGAATGTGCGCGTTAGCACGCAACTCATAGTTACTTTCGAGCTTTTAGCATTTATTAACGAATGGGAATGTTTGCCTGACAGGCGCAAATACACCAAAAATTAATTCACTTGAACGACATGCGTCTTAAAATAAAAATAGAAAAATTAATTCAAATAATTTATTAGCCTGTTTACTTTTTTTCCGAGCACTTGCACAATCATCGTATTTTCAGATCTAGTCTAGCAATTTGCCCGGCTTTATTTTCGAACTTTTACTCAGGTTTTTATTGGATATTAAATATGTCATGCCGCCCCACGGTGTTCCTTATAATTAAGTAGCAAGAAGCCAAAGACATATTTTATAGGCTATTTTTACGCCTTCAAACGTGCTAGTTGATTTTTTTTATATGTATAACTGGTAAACCGCGTTTTTTTCGGGGATATATTTATTTTTAAAAAGTATGATTTGCCCATCTACTCGGGAAATTGTGCTTATGCAGGTTATTTGAGTACGCTACCAATCAGGGGGTGATTTTAAATAAAAAAGCTTTTGAGTCTAGTTCGAAATAATAAAGCTACGCAAATGACTCTCGTGTAATATAGCTTGTCCCAGGGAGATGGAACAATGCAGTTTTCTGCTAGTTTCAAAGCCAAGCGAGATACGAAGAAAGATTTACAAAGGTGGATAGAGTTCCTGAATTCGACAAATCTTGAAAAATGGAAGTTAATTGTGCATTTTTTTAAAATGTCCAGGTGGTCCTCCGGAAGACAACTGGGTTTAACACTTTAGGCCGATTAAACAAAAGTTTAATCGGCCTAAAGTCTTTAGTCTCATTTAAGAAACTTTTTTTATTCAAAAATCGATCTCTTGGCCTTCCCTCCTTTATGAAATTTTCGACCAAAAATCAAAATTTCACACCATGTTTCTTACCCCCATTGGATTGTTTCCTACCTAAGAAGCTGCCCAATAACAAATAATATAAATGTTGTGGGTCTATAGTAAGGAATATATCGGCCGTGAAAATGATTTGTATATTAGTAATAAAGCATTTCCTGATATGGACTTTACTTTTCTTCATAAAATCACTCAGAAACTAACCACCTCTTTGGAGTTTGACTCTGTACTATAAAAATTCCTAGTAGACTTTGCACTTTGCAAATAGAGTCCAACGTAAATATTTTTAACGGATTAGCGCTTTCTAACAACACTCGCAAATTTGGAAATAAGTAAATCTGCTAACAGAATCGTGGGATTTTGTCCTGATCCACTCTCAACTCAGTTGTTTTCTTGTGGCTTCATCTTCAGTTTAAAAAAATTTGTGCTTCTAAATAAATGTTTTAACTGAATCGATTTTGCTTAAAGCGGCCTACTCACACGGCAGCAGATGACTAGATGATGATCATGATCTGATGATGATGATAAAGCAACACGAGGTTTAAAATGTAGGGTATGAATAGACTTTTGTAGACTTTAGTTAGATCCTGACCCACCGTACTCCTCAGACCGCAAAAGAAAACTTCAGAAGTACCCACAACCCTTAAACGTGACATCCCGTTTAAGTTTTGAAAGAATGGATTTTTATTTTTCCTACCGCCGATTTCATGCATTTCGTCCCTTTCTTTTCACACACATAGTTAATTGTTCTCTTTAAATGCATTACTTTGACCGCTTCAATTCTTTAAATTCAATTATTCGTTTATGGAACCACATGGGCAAAAGAAAGATGAAGAAAAACCCAACCAAGATGCGGTAGCAAAACCGCAGGACCCAAAGAGAATAAAGTAAAAGTAAAATAAGTCTGCAACCTGATCGAACGTATAAATGCTAAGTAAGTATTATTGTTATCGAGATACATAAGTACGTAAAAAAAATGTAAATAAAACTTCGCACATTTGATTATTTTCTTCTCACAAGAATTTCTGGCTCTAAGCAAGAACATTTTTCCAAGTAACCAGTTCAACAATATCCGGAAATATTGTTTAAAAACTGACGAGCGCTTATCCATGAAAAATGAATTAAAGCAATAAAACTTGACAGTTTAATGCAGTCATCTCAAGGTTTTTCGGGGAAATTTTTGAAACCAATATTTTCGACACTGAGACAAGAGTTACTCCGAATACTCAAAAAAAAAATGACTTACATTAGAGGCTTAAAGCAACACGAGGTGAAACACTTCACTTCATGGTTACAACCTGTCCGGCCGTACCATACACCGCAAAAACCGAAGAAATATATCCTATCCACCACCCTGCCCGCAATCTGCTAGATATACTACTGAAGAATTCACACTTTGAACGTATTGGTGCTCATATTAAATTATATTAACAGAAATAAATGTATTCCAAGGAATACACAGGAACGTGGCAAGAAATGCTTGAAATTTAAAATGGATCAAAAGCTGTTATCATCATAATAACATGTACAAAAATTCTAATAGCTTTTCTGATTCAGAATAAGTACGGTTACATAACTGTTACATATTTTTTAAAATAATCATACTTCTTAAAATACGAAAAACATAAATTTACGGACATTAAATTATCTAGTTTTATTTTTAAATTTGCAGTTTTTTTCCTTTGCTTTTAACCTGGCACTCGAACTTAACTTGGAACGCCAGAAAATTTCTCAAATACACTACAATACATACCGACAATTCAAAAACAAATCTCATCGGCAAAAAAATATATTTCGTCTTAAATTGTCGCAAATAAAGCAAATAAAATAAAACCAAATCCCCGAATTAAGCAGGTAAAAGCAACGGGAAGAAGACCTGGAACGTTCGTTCCAGATATTCTCCCATGTTAATGATTAATGGGAGAGGAAGAGCGTTGACAATATGAATATGAAAGGTTACTAAACGGCAAAGCCAGATAATTTAAAAGCTAAGATTCTGTTTCTACAGTTCTTGAAACGACAAAAACTTACCCAAAATCCCCGGCATAAGCCGCAGGTGTAAATGGCAAAAATAACTTAGCGCACTTTTTACAGTGCGAGTTTGAGCTTTTCTGTAAATTCTTAGTATGTTTTCGTATACAAACAGTCCTGAAAGCAAAAAGGCAAACGATATTACTTGGCAAAAGAGAGTAAGCAGCAAAATAAGAAGAATAAAGTAAAAATTGCGTTTAAAAGGGTGTTAGTTGCGATTTTCTGTATAAAACGTGCGTCAATGGGCCGAAATTGTGCACAAAAAACCTGCGAATGGTCGTTTGTGTACATTCTTCCAGAACTTTTATTTCCACATTTAATTTCTTCATTCAGTTTCAGGTGCCTCAGTTTGAAATACCTTATGGGCCTTAGGAATAAACCAAACCCCAACCAACATCAAGGAACAAAAGCCAAGAAAAAAGCTAAGCAAAAAAGTACCTAAACGGACAAAGCAGTCAACACTAAGGTGATGAACTGTTATTGACTTACATAGCAGCTTTTGCCCTGAAAAAGCAGGGCAAAAGTGTAAATAGTGAGTAAGTATAAAACAAAAGAAAGAAGACTTGGAATGCCCATGTTAATGGTGAATGAGTTAGAAAGTCCCTTAACGATAAAAGAAAACCTGTTTATTTATCATAAACATGTTTATCACATGTTGGTTTTGTTTATTTTATTTATGATACACACTTTCTTATATTCTTTCAAAACACTATAATTATAATCTATTAATTGTTATTAATCTAAGTAATTCTAGATCGAGATCAGTTTGAGATACCTCATGCAGAAAGGCAAAATGAAGAAAATCATCACAAAAGGAAGAAATTCAAAAAACATTGAATAGATGCAGAACCAAGATGAAGCAGAGAAAATAACCCTCAAAAAGAACAAAAGTAATAAATTGTTATTGTGAATACCTATGTAATTTATCCAAAAGCTATCCACCATTCCTTAATCATTCTTATCTTTGCTGATATCTTAATCTCTTGGGGTGACTGTTAAAAAATATTCGACAGAACACTTAAGCAACTGAATTCAACGAAAAGAAGACCTGGAACGTTGGATGTTGATGATTAATAGGGTAGAAAGAGCGTTGACGAAAGGAAAACGTTACTAAACCGCAAAGCCATTCAGTGAAATAATTAAAAGCTATGTTGGTTTGACACCGCACTATTTCCGCGATCAAGATTTGCAACACATAGAAAGTCGTTTCCAGAGTTCTTGAAGCGAAAGATACTTACTGAAATCCTAAAAAATCTTAGGATTATTTTCGAAAAGTGAAAGTAGCACTTTTATGGAAACAACGTACACAATAACAAACGATATTAGTCAACACAAATTAACGGGTGTAAAGTGCAACTTACGTGTTTGAATACAATTAGTTTACGTGGAGACTACTTGCACTATTTTGCACTATTCTGCATAAAAAGTGTGTTGATATGTAAAATCAAGGAATATTTTAACTAAGAGATCGCATGAAATGCGTCTATAAATTGTCGTTTGTGTCCACTCTTCCAGATTAGTGCAAAAGTTACCACAGTTAAAGGAGCGAAAACAAAAAGGAGAATAATTTAATTGGCAAGCAGAAGCAAACTTTTGCTATAAATGCAAGATTTTTTTTCAAAGATGCATTTTATTTTTCTAGATGGCCCGGTATAGTGATCTAAAGAAACGCGGAAATCTCGAGGGTTTTCCTTTCCATTGCGTTTCGTTCGAGGGAGCGTTAAAATAAATAAAATCAATACAGCACTAAAAATTAGTAAGTGGACAATGGCGCGCAATGGCAAAAATTCGGGATATGCGCAAAAATAGAGCGGACTGGAGAGAAAAAAGCCCATTTAAAAACTACGTTTGTGCGGCGCAAGAAAAATTCCCTCTGTGATTGGTTCCCAATAATTGCAAAATCAATACGCAGTTAATGCAGTTTAATTGATGACGAATGACAGGGTTTAAATTTCCGATATTTTTCGCTCGGAAGTTTTGCGCAGTAGGCACGAAGATGTTTGTAAATGTTTTTTTGTGAAAATGGCATGAATGAATTGAACCAGCAGACTGTAAAGTAAATCTCCCAGATTCATTTCATTCAGTCTTTAACTCTTTTAACCTGTCTTAGTCTTAGATGAAGGGGCATTTATTTTTGTTTTTAATTTTCTTTAAATGATCAGAAGTTTTGCAAAAAGCTGGATGTTCCAGGGTCTGGGTTTGTTGTCTGGTGCGGTTTTGGACCCATTAGTCCCAAAAGACACCGATCGAAAAACCAATTCACAGTTTCCCGAATTGACTGAGCAATCAGTAAACGAAACTATCAATAATATTACATTTGCAAAAAATACTTACATTTTCAGATTCCTTTTTTTGTTGTTGTTTCTTCTTCAAAACTCCCGACACCGAACTAGCGGTAACGGCAAAGTTGAGAAAAAAGGAACAAACGAAGAATAAACGCGCAAAAAAACAAGACAAAAATCTCGATCACAGTCACAGAAGAGTGCAATGTGCCGATTACAATTGTTTTAACAATCGCCTATCGACAGTCGCTCGTGTGTTTTTTAGCGAGCACTTGCGCGTCAACCTGCCACAGCAAACTCCTCGAAAGCTTTGAACTACTTGCTCTTACTCGCGCCCTTGATGTGAACAACGAGCAAGACGAGTATAAACCAACATGGCTGCGGATTTTGTCTCTCACTCCTCTACAGATTCGGCAAAATAGAGGGACAAAGAGCGACAGAGCAGGGACAGAAATATGCAGAAATGCATAATAGGCCCAGCAGCCAGCAACGTGGAGATCTGATACTTATTACGCTTACTGATTACTTATCAGAATTTGGGCCTTTGTTTTTGCGCGGTTTTTACTATTTTTATTCAAAAATCGTATTTTTTCATATTTTCGTCATTCTTTGATTTAGCTTTATTAAATCCTGGTTATTTTTTGTGTCGACTTGTTTAAACCCCAATACGTTTCCTTTACTCTATTTTATTTACGGAATTCTTTGATCTTTGATTCCCCAATTCTTCTTCAGTCATATGAGCAAATTTCCGAATATCTGAAGTTCCCAGTGGCAGACTTTATTTATTCATATTAGCTCAGATGCTGAAGAGGAATGAGATTCTGAAAAGAAACTTCTGGTGCAACATTTTCGTATATGGAACAATCGAAAATTTCGTTGCGGCTTTTCAAATACATATCCTGTACATCCAAAAAAATGGAAAATGTCTGAAACATGCGTTCAAAAATTGCAAAAAATGTATACCTATTTTGCGTTGTTGTATGAATGAAACAACAGGCATTTTACTATATGGAAAAAAATTCAAAAATGTCCGAGAAGGACCTGTTTGGTTCTGTAAAATAATCTGTTTAACAATATAGCGCAGCTCTATAAAATCACGAATAAATCGTAAAAACGATTAGTTAAAGTCGAAATCCGCGTATTCTACTATGTAAATCATATTAAATGCAAAACTTTTTGGAACAAGTGGTCGAAACGAACCAAAAATATATATTTTGCTGTTGATGCATATTTGAATAAAAGTCCTTTAACAATATCAAACACAGTGTAACTTTGATGAACTTGATGAAGAATTGGAACTTTATTTTTATTTTGCTAACGCAATATTGTCCCACAATATCACGGTTTGTCTCTATAATATGTTATATTATACGATTAAATGCTTTTGAAAAGTAATTTGCCCAGCTCTGGGTACAGAGTACTTGAACAGAAGATGTTCGATCTTCCATTGCAAAATTTCAAAGAGTTTCTTCCGTGCTTCTGGTACCTGCTTCCGGTGCCTGAACAACCCTTAGTCTTTATGTTTCTTAGACAGTGTTGAGTCACAGATCATTTGTCGTAATTTGTGACGAACTTACCGAAGGGTTGTTGCATCCGCCTTCGGACATGTTAAAATTTATGGACATTTGAAATATCCAGTTTAAACGGTTTAATTTGTTTTTGTACATGAAATAAAACAGGTAGGTATTCTTGGAAAAGTTAAAACTTCAAAAGTACTTTCAAATTATTTGTTAATTCCCAATGCAATTTACAAGAAAATGATAGTGGCTGGTGCTTTTCTATTACTTTCCCTTGACTTGAACGTACGTTCCGACTGGTAAAGTTAGGTATTTTCAAAAAAAATTCCAAAAACTCCAAATGCTCCTAAAATAAAGTTTTGCTATTTAATCACAAAATTGCTGCGAACTCCAGACGAAATAATGAAGAATGGTCACATTGGTCACACAACTACGTAAAATACTCGGGTATACCTATGGAGGAAAATCTCAAGTTTATTAGAAATTAGAAATTATAAGAACAACTGAATATGTGAATAGTAAATAAATCAGTTTCATAGCTATCAGCTGCAAAAATGCGACAGCAATTTACAAATTAATTTAATTAATCTTGTTGAGAGTAAATATGATAAACATGAAGAAAGCGAAAAAAACATACGAAACACAGAACAAACAGCAGCAAGACAAGAAGAGATTGCAATAATCTAAGGCATTCAAATTACAAAAATTACTTAAAGATTTTACGTCAGGAGACCTAATCTAGACAATTCCGATATCCGTCCTTATCGCTTCTAATAGTTTGATGTTTCACTTTCTTCACTATAGATGTTCTTAGCAGAAATCTTCCTTCTTTATACGTTTGATATTTTGAAAATCTTTAGTTAAATCCATTTAAAATTTGTTTAGGTTGTACCTATTCTTCGTGAAAACCGCAATCCACATTTCTTATCTCATTTTCTGATAGGATATTAATGAATTAACGCTTATCTTACTGGAAATCCAAGCAAAGAATCTTTGCAGGTAAAAATTTCACACATTCCACAGATTTTGGTACCAAAAGGGGATGAAAGCGCCAATTGGGGTTGGATTAGGGATGGGAGAAAAACATCGAAGTTTTGCAAACATCGATGTAATTCGTTCGATGTTGGATATTTTTACCATCGATGTTGGAAATTTGGGACATCGATAAAACATCGATGTTAGATCCTGAAATGAAAACACCGGACATTTGATGTTAATACTAGATAGAAACATTTTCTGCGAACTCTTTGAGAGTGCCGATACAAACGATAGCGCGGCATGGCGCCCTATTTCCAGCTACACCCGAAAAAAGCGTGTTTTTGCAGTCAGTTGACCGAAAAATGTGGTAACTATAAGCTGAATAAGTTTAGTCAATTTTTTATTATCATAGTAGTAGTAAAATAAACTTATTTAAGTTTAAATTAATCAATTTGAAATTCGTATGCAATGGCAAACTATCAGAACATTGTTTAACAACTTCGATGGCTACCATCGATGGTATAGATTCGATGTCCTATCCGTAGGTTGAGTGTTTTAAACGGTAGGATTCGTCTATTTATAAAAAATGATTTGTATCATTTAGCAATTGTAATTCGTTTAATTATATGTTTAAAATAGGCTTTTGTAAATAAGAATTTTTTTCTAGGCTAAATGAACAACTGAAGCTAAATAATTATTAAGCGAGCATTGACATTGCCAAAACCTACTTCGAGTACTAATTTCCTACTTATTTTTACTTACTTACTTAAATACAAATGTGTGTTTGGTACACAGTTGACGTGCATGATGGTAATTGCGGTGACAATGATTTATGTAAATAACGGACGATAGTACGTAATAATTGTTTTTCAATTGGAAAATGAAACGTTTCAAGTGCTTCAAGTTATCGGCTTGGCTTGTCTCAGAAAACTATTTGGGGTTTCATCTTCATTACCAGATGATTAAGCAACTGTTTAAATTATGTGTAGATTTTTGCCGCAAAAAGTTGATTGTAACTGTGGAATTATTTTAGGAAATTGTAAAACACTCAATTCAATAAGTTTCTTGTTAAACCTGGAAAATGTATTATTCAAGGCTTTGTTATTTACTTTACTCTGAATGTATGCTTTTAATGTATATTGAAAAAAGTTTTCATTCAAATTAGAGAACAATTATTCCCCAGTTGTTTGCGTCGTTCAAGCTTCAGACTAAAGAAGACATCAAATCTTCGAGTAGTTTTACAATTGGCACAGTGGAACAAATAAACGTAAACGTTTTAAATTGTGCACAATTGAGTACAGATTTTCAGGAAACAACATCAAGTTGAGCAGGCTACTTACATTTGAAACCACGACACCGACCATGAGTGAAAATCACATCAAACTCGTGTACATGAGGATAGTGAGCCGCGTATTGACAAAACCGTAAGACCGGCGGAGGGTTTCTTGCAATGTTCATGTGTAAAATGTTTTTGTGCGGTTCAAATCGTAACATGGCGTACCATACGCAATCCTACCCCTTGACCCCCGACCCCCGCTGCCACTCCGTACGCGTGAATATCGCTCTCTTCCGCCCTTATTGCAGTCCTTCGTCCTTCGCCCTGCTGAAAACAAACCATATCGATTTTGGTTTGGGAGCCTGTGTATACCGATATTCACTTGCAATCTAGTTGCTAGACTTTTCCGTCTACCGGGGTCATTCGAATTCGATTCGCTAAGTTTCACTTTCATCGAATCCGCCTTTGAATCAAACGTTCCTGGTTTGTAGCTCCCCTCAAGTAGTAATAATTATAATAAAGTATATGTTTATTTTTTGCCCTTTGGGCAACTCTAATTTCGTATTTGATTCTGTCCGTTCCCAAAATTAAATTACCTTCTGCTCACCTGTATAAATTTTGGTGTGACGGCAAGGTTCTTGCATCTGGTCAAAAAGTTTTTCCGGTTCTTTTCATTTGCCAGTCTTACCTTCAGTTTCCCATATCTCTTCCTTAAAACAACCTCCTCCACACGATCCACCATGCCATACTCCCAAGCACTCCAAATCAAATTCATTCCTGGGTTTCACTCATTTATTGTCTCTATTTATTAATCAAAATACGTTTCGGTGTATTTTTCCACCATCATCAGTTTTTCTAAAATAGCAGATAGTGAAATTTTTTTTTATTAATTAAAAAAACAACCACAGTTCGTCAACAGCCTCATCATATCACACATTAAAATACATCACAATTGCAATATTTTAAAACAGGCTAATTAGGCCGAACAGGTGATTAGTCAGGACAATCAAATTTGGGAAAAGACTAAAATTCATCGTTCAGATACTTAATTATTTTTACTTACATGTGTAGCGTTGTTGCTGTTTCAAGCCTTGGCATGCATTTGAACATACACCGAAACGTATTTTGATTAATAAATAGAGACAATAAATGACTCAAACCCAGGAATTAATTTGATTTGGAG
>NW_026018508.1:11406645-11407711 GCF_020466585.1 Dendroctonus ponderosae
ATAAGTATAGCCTAAGAAAAAATAACGAAAATGGTACAGTATTAGCACAGCATGCACAACAGAGGTTGCATAATTTTGATTTTGATAACACAAAAATACTGATTAACGGGAGTAATTATAATAAGAGAAGAGTCCATGAAATGATACAGATTAAAAAACATAACAATGCTATGAATTTCAGATCGGATGACGACAATCTTAGCTCAGTATATCATACATTAATTAAATGAAATAAACATAAAATATTAACTAATACCCGGTATATTGAAGAATTTTGCAAACCAAAAATAATATCCTCAGAATGCAAAGAAAAATAGCTGAAAGTAAAAGAAATCAATATAAACAGTATTTTATTCGTTTTGTGTCCGATAATGGACAAAATTGAGGATGAAGGATAAGCTTTAAATGATGCAATTTGGGTTATTTCGACGCAACATCCCTTATGGGATCAAACTTTGGAATTTCACTTTCATACGACTCACTGCGACACCCATGAGAAGGGTAGCATTTAGCAAGGTAGCACTACTTTCTAAAGTAGAGCATTTCAAGAGTAATAGGCATTTAAAAGGACCTGAGTATATGGTGCAAACACGTTTGGTGGTCTGCAACAAAAGAGTCTCTGTCTTGATCTTTCCAACCTTTACAAGTTGGGTCAGTTGAAATTTAAATATCTTTGTAGCATCAAGTATACTTAAATTAAATAAAATGCTACAAAAAATTCAGGCTAGTACTTAAAAAAAGATGTTCAGGTTTCAGCCAAGTTTCGCAAATACAGGGAGACTTGGCGGTGGTAGGTTATTTTCCCACATTCCTACCCATACCTTACTTTTGAGACACCTTCTATATCTTAATTTCTATTTTTATGTTATTATTTTTAGTTTTTATTCGAATGAATCTAAAAATGCCATTTTTCGATCCGAAGCGATCATCAAAAAGAAGCACTTTTATTTACTGTTCATTTGTTTTACTTTTACGCACGCACATGTGCGCAAAAGTAAATCTGACAAATCGGACGTGCCACTGTCAAAATATTTTGAAGTTTTTTCATTAAAAAGTAAACGACAAG
>NW_026018508.1:11408710-11413220 GCF_020466585.1 Dendroctonus ponderosae
CCTTTCATTTTTTATCTCGTCTTTTTTTTCTTTCTCTAACCACACCCCTCCAGGCTCTTTCATGAACCAGCACTCTAAGGCCTTGAATGGCCAAGTCTTCCAAACTTCCAACGCGAGGTTGATCGTTTTATTTATACAGGGAGCTCCAGAAGTACCTAATGTCTAAATTAATGTAAAGTGAAGCGCTGTGTTTTGGAAAAACGCTCGGACTCCTAAAGTTTTAATTTTATTTGCAGTTTGTATAGCAAATTTATTTACACAGAGGCGTAAGGCTTTAAATGTAAGTACCAATTTTTTATTTATTTTTTGAATTCTCCGTTGAAGTCCAAGATGCTTCAAAAATTAATCGTATCCCGGGCGCTAAGTCATCAGAAGATACATTTGATTGCGTAAGTGAGTTTATTAATGTTTTACATTTTAATATTTGGTTATTTGTTTTTTTTTTAGTTATTTATTATACAAATTTATTATGTGATACAGCAATATAGGAATCATAATAGCATAATTTTGGAACCATCTTATGAAAGTCACGTGTATAAAGACACTAATGAGTATCAATTGAGAAGCAGGACAGATAAGCATCCAAAGCAACTAAAGCATCCGTTCATGTTAAAGGCAACCAAAAGTTGCTATTGTTATTCTGCTTCTGCGGTATTTCACCATCCAACCATAGCTGGGAACCAATTGTCTATAATTTGGGTAGATGAGTGAATCTAGGAATCCTTATTTCTAATCTATACAATTTGTTCGAACCATATACTTTTGTAAAAGTATATGGTTCGAACCAGTTAACGTGACAGATATTATACCTCCTTTGTTCTGAAAATCTTGATAGGTAGACTCACTTCAATAAACTGTAACGACTGCATGTAATGCAACATCTAATTACGCCTCAAACGATTATCCTAGCTGGATTCAGAAATAAATTAGAATTTAAAAGTCTTGCAGTCCATTTTAGTCAATTTGACCACTGACAAATAGCATGCGCTTTGTGAAGCCCAAAAGTACGGTTTATGACTATGCGAACTCAAGCATAAGCGTCACCAAAACGCAGTGTACTCAAACATTACCAGACTCCAAGTTGAGCTAAAAGGAAATTCGTTTCTTAATGGTAATAAAAAGGCACTGAACTCCATTTTGAAACGTCGTTTTATGACTCCATAAAAGAATAAAATTCTCATCTAGGTGTAATCAATATCCGTTTTATTGTAACGCGAAGTAAAAAAGTAAATTCGGTTTTTATGTTTGGTGCCGTGACTTTTTTCTTATGGCCATTTTATAGGGCGCGTAATATATTGCTCCTTTAAAATTAAAAGTGTTTGATAATTTATACCAATGTGGCAAAGTGAGGAAAAGGTTCCTCAACCAGATTTAATTTGATGCAAGGATGTGTTCGGGAGATAATGTAGCAACTATTAAATGACGAAATTTTATGGCGGTCACAACGTTGTTTCATTCTGACTGGTTAAATTCGTGTTTCTTTCAGTCCTCTGTATCGACTAACATTAATAATTGCTTTAAATTTTGTCAAATTTTAATACTTCTCTTGTGCTAGATTGGTCTTTTCTTCACGATTTTTGGTGGTGGTCCTTCGATGTTCATTTATGGTTTTAATGCTGCCGATATTTTCACTTATGGTCTGATTAAAGTTCCGTTTCCTCAAAATATAGAGCTGAGATGAAGATGTTTAGTTTTTCTTATTTGGGGTCAATCGGCTTTGCTTAAAACTATTCCTTCTATCTATAAAGTGGCACTACATCCCTGGGTGAGTCTTGCTGACTGTACATTTCCAGGTGTTTTGATCCTCCATCATTCTATAAAGGGGATGGATGTTCATTTTTTGTTAATCTAACGCAATGTTGCCTGTCCAACGCATTCTGGATCGTCCAGGTGGTCTTCTTCCCGTAGAAACCTCCTCCCATATCAATTTCACCAGTCTCTCATCCAGTAGCCTATGCACATGACGCGCCGATCAGTCTTTGACCGTCAGTTTCTTTTCGGCATTATTTCCAAAATTATTGAAAAAAAATCGTCATTATGGCCTTAAAGTTATTGTCGGTGAAAAGTTTCTTTTGATATTTATCTGAATTGTCTCCCTTGCTGTTAGTAAAGTTAGTTTGCCTCGGCACTAATTTCTAAAGTACATTTTTATTCTATTTAATACTTCTTATTACTAAAGACTTGATTTTCAATAATATCGAGTAACTGTTTCAGTGGTTACTTCTAGCTGTTCTCTTATCTTCTGGTTCTCGAGTTTTCGCTTTCTCCAGTATCTTGTATAGCTTTGCTTCCGAGTTCTGCATTCAAAGAAGTGATCAAGTTGCGTCTTATTGACGTTTATAATTATTTTGAATCGCGTCTTCCTGATCCACATCTGGTCGCTTTCCATTTTGCCTAATGGATTTCAATTTCTCGTTAAGTTTTTGGCGTTGATATCAACTCCTATGGAAGTGCCCTCAAACCTCAGACGATTATCGTTTCATTCAAGGATCATTAAGTTGATTAACAGCTGAAGCCTTCTGATTTGAATTTCGATTAAATTTGGCTAAATCACTTACTTGAAGCATACAATGCAAAGAAATCCTTTTGAAGAGAGAGCTGATGTGAAATGAAAATAATGAAAATCGACACGGTTGCATTAAAAGAAAAATATTATTAATATTGAAAACCATTATATTGAAGTATATTTATAGAACAAAATAAGTTTATTTTGCAGAAAATCGTAATATTACCTTTCTTTTGTGTAGAGCCTTTTAATAATACAAAATGGCCCTCTATATCGACGTGCGTATAAGACTCCCACCTTTACTGGAAAAGGGCTTTGTAGGTTTCGGGCATTGGATAAGCGGGTCGGAAAATTTATTTGGTCTTTGGCCTGGCGATAATGGGATCGTGGATTTTATTTATTAACCAATCGATTATATATAATCCCCAGATATCTTTTAGGGCGTCAAACACTGACATTTGACCCAGAAGATCTATGGAACAGGTAATAAGATTAGTGTAGCTTATTTATTATTAAATGACTCGAAGGATTAATATCGAAATGGCATTTATTTTCTATTTGTCTTGATTAGGTCTCCTAATTGCCAAATGGCAAACATTCAAATTCATTGCTCATCCAATGAATAACATCCATAAAAAGGGATGATGAACGGATCCGAGTCCGGGCAAAAACAAATTTCCAATTTTAGTATTCCGCAATGCCCATTTCAACTATCAAAGATCAATAAAAGGCATTTAGAGCGCCTCAGGAAAAGAAAAAGCTTCCCGTGAATGCCAAGTGAACCACATGAGTTATCGTAGAGTTACTCGATTTGAATTGGTAATGAAATTGGAAAAACAAAATTTGCCTTGATTTATGTTCGAATTATATGAAGCAAAAGAAAACTTAAAATTTACGAGTGAGTTTTAGCCAAAGTAAGGAAAAGAAATTTTCGTTATTTGCCAAGAAAGCCATTAGGTTCGAGAGAGGAAATGAATTGCTATCTTGCTTTCTTTCAGGCCGTAGCAGGAAAACTTGTATTTTACGCTTATGCGGTTGTTTTTCCTTAAACTTACCGATTTTATTAGCTGAACTGAATAATTTCTTTGCTTGAAAGTCTACGACTTTGATTCTTAATGAAACCTGTCTACATTTGTGAAAGCCATTGTATGCAGAGTGTCTTATGAATGTAGGGCTGAAAATGATATATTATGGCGAAACTTTAGTTTCGGTCAATAGAATGGGTTTTTTATATGAAAGATAAAAATGGCATTGAAAGTTCTTTCAAAAGTGGAAATCATTCACATCGGTCTAAATGTTGGCGGCTTTGGTAAAATTGAGCCATCGGCTTAAACATGACACGACCTGTTAGAGACTGTTCAAAGAAAGTGATAGCTCCGACGTCCAAAGCGGATTTTTTGATGCCCAATATGGACATTTTTCTCGGTTCCATAACTATTCAAACAGAACGTGGCTTCAACAGAAACCATCTTCAAATAAGTCGTAAACTGGAATAACTTTGTAAGGATGATATTTGTGCTTCCAAAGAAGGAAAGTAGTAGTGGTAGTGCTGTGGGGGAGATCAATATGGGTCCAGCGAGTAGGTCTTTTCAACCATTCCCCCTCCATCCACCCCTTATGTTACCCTTACTAGCCCTCCTCTTCACCGTGTCTTGTCGGCACACTCCCACCCCGGACAATTCTGTACTGGCCGCACTTAAACAGTCGGTGTACCATTGCACCCCCTTTCGAACCGTCACCGTCCTGGACGTCCAGCTTTCTTCCAAAGAAGAAAAAGTTTCAAGTTGTTCAGTTTCACCTCGAGCAGAATCTTCAGATTTAGATCGCTTACATGACCAGATTCTCAAACTTAGCTTCTATTCTACTCGCCGCCTCTTTTTCACGGTGGTTTTCATGAACAAATGGAGTTGCTTCTATTGGAGTTGAGATTCTATTACCAAACCCAACAATGCGGAGAATTTCGATTTTTTCTAGTTCTGTTAATTGTGTAGTTTCGAAAACCGC
>NW_026018508.1:11413793-11510366 GCF_020466585.1 Dendroctonus ponderosae
TATTCGAATATTCGAATATTCGAGTATTCGAGTATTTCTATTCGTGTGTTCGTATTCGAGTGTTCGTTTTCCGTTTACCGTTTTCCAAGAAGAAAAATCGTTATCTCATATCATTTTTGGCAACTAGCCGCAACCGATAAAAAAGTGCCTTTGTTGGCACATTAATTGTAACACCGCGCAAAAGTTGATGACGCGTATCACCAGAACACAGAGACGTAATTTTACGTTTATTTGCAGGAGAGTAAATATGATTATTTTCATTTACTTGTAAATATATAGGTATTTGTTTAAATACTTGTAGAATATGAATAATTTATTTTATAAAAGTATACAAAGTGCATATAAAGATACTTGCACCTTGTGAGTTTGATAATGTTGGTGTATTCGAGTATTCGAATATTCGAAGATTCAAGTTATGACTACACATAATTATTCGCTTTTCGAATATTCGAATATTCGAGTACTCGAATTATTCGAGTTTGATTCCGAGCCCTAGTTGTAATTGATTTTTGGACCATCCTGAGGAATGTAAAAATTAATGAGGGTCCGAGCTTTTCCCAATTCCCAAATAGGGATAGTTTTCACACCGGAAGCTAAATTTGAATATAATCCACTTTTTACACATTCACATTTCTGAAAAATGAAACAACCAAGTTTCACTACTTTGACGAAACATGACTTTTTCAGCTCAGGTGCGTTTCGGTGGCTATTTTCACCGTTTTAATCTTCCGCCGACAAATAGTGATTCAGATTTCTCCTCTTCACTTCTTCCAAACCTAAAGAATGGTGATTCAGATTGCTCATTGATAATCAATCACTCTTATATTTGCTGCTCTGTATCAGTTAGACAGTATTCTAGAGATGAATAAATGTCTGGATTAGAGACAGTTTCAGCCTATCAGCTTATATTTCCTCAATCAGATAGATCACCGAGTTCCGACAGCCGTAAGAAATATGCCCCATCCCAAAACAAACTTCAAAAGAATTGAAGAAATAAAGCAACGTACACAAAAAGGGTCCCTAAAATACAACCGAACCAAATTCGTCGCGTCATGTCCTATTGGCTGAATGGAAAAAATCTTTCGATTGCAGAGCTGTGCCAGCTTATGTGGCGCCTGAATAGAGCCATAGCTCATTCCACAAAACTAAACTGACTTCTATCTTCTAGATGTAGGCCGAAAAACACACTTCCAACAAGGTCATCTCGAGTTCCGTCTCGCTTCCCATTTCCAGCACCGCCTATGCAGCGTCCCTTTTCGTCCTGTAGGGAACTGGGCTAACCTGGTTCGGTCCCTGGAATCGATATTTAGACGCCTGTGACGTCAGACGACGACGTCCTGCGGACTTTTGCGAAAAACTGCGATCGTCCAGGTGGTGTTTCCGATTGACATTTGTTCATATGTGAACAGTGTTTATTCTTGTTTAAATAAATGCATTGACATTGTGATTAAAAGAACACTAACAAATAGAGTGAACGACCAGGCTGTGCCTGTGCTGAAAGTTGGGGCGACTGTTGGACAGAATTGGACAGACCAGACGGGGGTTCGGTGTATTTGGGGTGTTGAAAACCATGCAGATTGACACAAAACGCATTGAGCTGGCCATTTGAACCTCGAAAGTTGTTGTTTTCTTGTTCAACAATGACCTAGTCTGGTGGGTTAAATAGTGAAATCGCGAACTCGGGCTGCAATGTGACAGTGAATGCGAGCTAAATGTACCTCATTGACCTGGACCTACCTTACGTGATGATTGGGGGACCGAAATGGGGTGCCGTGGTCTGAAAAGACCATGACATCTCGACCAACACTGGCCATTGTCGAAGAGCAGGAAACGTTCGCCCCACACCTTAACCTTACTGTACAGGTACAGGAGCAAACATACAAAAATTATGAAAAATTGGGGATTAACAAATAAATTGTCTGATGTTTCTTATTGAAGTTCAATTGACTCTTAATGTTGCGTATATTACTCATATTTTTAAAATTGATAGCAATCTCCAATGTTAAAGTGGAGTTGGGGGAGATAAAATTTAAGTTGAGTCACTATTATCCTGGCACATGGGTGTTAAAAATGCATACGGTGCGAGAAATGTTGGCTATAAAATTAATTCAACCGGACATATGTAGGTGAGTTTTTAATGAAGTCTTTTTCGCGTAATTTTTCGCGCTCCCTTAGCAAAACCGGAAGTATTTTAGTGTGTTTATAGCGAATTTATGCATGATTTAAAGATTCAAATTGCAAATTTACGTACATGATGACGGCTCCAGAAACACGTAACTTGCTATGGTAAATAATTTTGCAAATGCTAAAAAGTTGCCTCAAATGGACAGGTTTTTAATAAGAATTTATAAAACTTTTGCCAATATTTGCTTAATTTTTTGAGCTTTATTCCTTGATTTGTTAAGTTCGTTTCTTTCCCAGCAATGAATTGCTTTTGTTTTTTTTGCGTATTCTATTTTTTTAATTTGTTGTTTGTGATTTTAATTAATAAGGAAATTTTCGAATCACATCTTTTCATACATGTTTAAAACTCAGCCGCATTCTTCCGCAAAAAAACGCAATTATTTATAAAATTTAGCAATGGGTTTTCTCCTAAAATACGGTGTTAAAAATTGATACGTTAGGAGAACGGTTTTAGGTGTTAAATTCATATCGGACATTATGTAGATGAGTTTTTAATGAAGTCCTTTACCCGCAATATTTTATTGTGTTTGTGACGAATTTATTTATGTATGCTTGAAAGATGAATTGTAAATTTAGCAAAATTGCAAAATACATTAAAGTTCTTAAATTGATCGTGGAATAAACGGAAATTTCTGCAAAAGTCCAGTACTTTTTTAGGGTGGGCTAATAAAGTTCAAGGCGGTGCAAGGAGACATGAGACAAACGTTGTTATATATCGATTATTTCACTATATTTACTTACGTCTCAATAAAAAGGTACTGGCGCTTGCTGATTTATAATTCTTTATGTATTCTATGCCTAATTCTTAATAAACACGCAACTTTTTACTTTATTTATTAATTGTTTTCTTCTGAGGCTTAGATCGAAACGTAGATTTATTCTAAACAATTTTACCTAACATAACTTCATCTTTTTTAATTGTAAACAAGCAGTGCTTGATATAAGTCCATCTAGATCCTTACTAAAACGATTTTAGCTGGATTTCCATCAACTTCCTATATCAATTATCAATGCAGCTTTCAGGTCTCTCAAGAAACTTAGATTTTGCAACAAACGCTGTAAAACCAATGTATTTTTAGTAACATTTTTTTTTCACTAATTTCTGATTTAAAAGTTTTGCTATAGACATCTGAGCGCACATAAAAAATCTCTCTAAATTAGTCGTACCTTGATTTAGACATTTTCATTCGGAATCCATTTATTTTGCTTGCGGTAAAGAAAAACGTAAGTCTGCAAGCTCTGAAGCAACAAAACAAAACTTCTTCGTAATAAATAAAGAACAAATTTCAATAACGAAATATATTCAAATTCAAACTCAAAATCCATGGCGAATTATACAATGCGCTTAAAAATATTAAAATACAATAAAAATTACCATATAACAATAACAGATAAATAATCAATAAATAAATTACATGGGTACCTTCAGTTTTAGTTCGGACTTAAATGCTGCCAAAAAAATATTAAAAAATGACAAATCTAAATTGTTAGCAGTCCTGCATACTCTGTCGATAATCATAAAGTGACTGTAATTGGTGTTATGAGTTGCCAAGTAAAATATAGATTAACTTCTGATCGTTCTCTTAGGAACATGGAAATTCAATTTACTGAGCAAATAAGGGCAATTTATATGGTAGTTAATTAATTTAAATAAAAATATCATTTCACTTTCCAATCTTCTATGTTCAAGCGTTTGAATTTATAATTGATGTCGTAATTGTTGGTAAACCAAATCATCTAAAGGTATAGATGCCTTGTAGGCGCATCTTAGAAATTTATTTTGAATACTTTCTATCTTATTTATATGTACATGATAACTAGGCGACCATACAATATTGGCATACTCCAAGATACTCCTGACACAAGACATATACACCACTTTTATACATTTAACACTTCTGAAGTCTTTAGTTGTTCGTTTAACATATCCCAACATTTTTAAGGCTCTATTTTTGGTAATATCAATGTGGTAATTAAATGAAATCTTAGCATCAAAGTACACACCCAAATCCTTTATACAATTCACGGATTCCACTTCAACTTGTTTTATCATATATGGAAATAAAAACATAAGTATAATATAAAACGAAAATACAAAATCTTTCACCACTTTATACTCTATCCTTACCTGACTTCAACCTGCTTTCATTTCTCTAAGAAGCACCATTTAATTTTATTTTTTAATTCGACGCCTATGTTGTTTTAAGTAACCGAACCGCATACCGCTTGATGATGCAGGTAAATGCAATGACAGGGTGAAGCCGGCTTGTAAAGTATGGTTGCACCCTCTTTTTAATTCGTTTCCTTCACACAAAAGGTGCATTTGAGCGGATTTAAACATTGCGTCAGACTCCGTAAAGCTTTTGCTTGTATATTCTTACGGATTAACTTGGCATGACTTTTTCTAGAGAATGTTACGCTCTGAAATTAGAGTCCCTAGACAGAAAAAGGGACTGGATCTTACAGCTGTATTAATATAAAAGAGTTTTTTTTGACGGGGGTTGGGATTGTCCAGTTGCATGTTTTAGAGGATTTGGAGTTCAATTGAAATGAATAGAGTACTTTATAATTAAATTTGATTCAACATTAATTGTAATACGAATATTTTCAGCAAAAGGTTCTCGTGTTTGGCGGTTCAAGAGTATTGTTGAAAAAAGGCAACATATAATTTATAGGAAAGTTTTAATTAAAATGGGGATGGGACATCGATCCTATAACATCGATGTTAGGGAAACATCGATGTTTCATGATAGTTTGCCGTTGGATACAAATTTTAAATTGATTAACTTAAACTTAAATAATTTTATTTTACTACTACTATGACATTAAAAAATCGACTAAATTTATTCAACTTACAGTTGCCACAATTTTCGGTAAACTAACTCCAAAAAGAAGCTTTTATCGAGTTCAGCTGGAAACGGGCCGCTATGCCTGGTATCGTTTGTATCGGTACTATCAAAGAGTTCGCAGAAAATGTTTCTATCTAGTATCAACATCAAATGTCCGATGTTTTCATTTCAGAATCTAACATCGATGTTTTATCGATGTCCCAAATTTCCAACATCGATGGTAAAAATGTCGAACATCGAACGAAATACATCGATGTTTTTCTCCTATCCCTAATTCAAACCTATATGGGCTCGAATAGTTAAGTTGCAAACAAATTTGTTTAGTCAAAAACTAAATTGTTTGGTACGGATCGATTTACAATCACGTACTTCAGCTAAACGAAGTACTTTAAAAGTTTTATCTGCAACCGGATATTGACTGCTGGAAAATTACTTTTAAGTGTGTTAAATGAAGGTTATTGCGACCTCTACAAAACTCTTACCAAGAAAAGCCTCAGTGCCTATCAGTTCAAATGATGCAAATTTTGTATTCGATATGATAACGTATAATAAGAAATAACTGGTTTAAGTTCCAGTTTAGATCGAAGCCAATAGCAATTCCTACCCCTCAAAAGAGCACTTTGCCTAACTTTTAAATAACGCATAGTAATAAATCTAAAAAACGAATTTGTTCGGTATATATCCCTGACTTTTCCCATTTTCTGTGGCACTTTTTATGCATAAAGCGCCGGAGACACAAAAGTTGGCCGTTAAAACAACAACAGAAATGACGGGATTTTCAAAGAATTGGACCGACGCTCGTATCTTGACCAGTAAACTTCAATAAAAAACATTTTCAAATATCGTTTTATGGCATTTATGTATCGCGAGGATCTACCAATAAATGCCGAAGATTCGGTTTTATTGCGAAACAACTTTTCTATTAAATTTAGTCGAATCGCTTCCTATTCACAACCAGCCATTGCTAGGCAATTTTATTTAAATTTCGAATATAAATGTTCCTTTATTCAGCCCAATCATGGCACGCAATAAAACGGTTTATGGAGAATTCAATGGTTAATGAGTTCGAGTGACTTTTAATTTTTGCTTTCTGTTTTTCACGATTAATTTTATTTAAAAGATGCTAAATTGTTCAAAAGATTCTTTGCCTTTCCGCGTTGTTAGTAACAAAAAAATTCTGACAAAGGCAAAACAAACAGTGTATAAAATACACACATAAAACCAAATACGGATAGGTTGGTTTTTAGTTTCATCTTAAAACTTTTTGGTTGGAAACTGAATAAACATTATGAAGGATTGAAATTTGTAAGGAACTAATCCAGGCCCATATAAAGATGGCTTTGATCTTTAACCGTCTATTTCTTTCATACGGAAGACTCAAACACTCTATACACATTTCATACATTGATCTTAACTAAACCTTCAAGTCGAGAGTAATAAAAAGAAGTTTTCCTTGGCCGATATACAAAAATGCTTCACAATTTGCATTGCATTTGGGTGGTCATCATCATCAAAACGGGCCCGTCTTGAGCCTGCAAATTGTTAGAACAAACGGATGGTGAATGCATCTAACGACTGACGGGCAGCGATTTATATCTGTCGTTAATAATTTTGGCCTTTTCAACATTTTTTCAAGACAACCGCAACTGACTTTTGGTACCTGTTGGCTTCAAGCGTCCTTCCCGCTGCGATGCAATGAAGAAAATATCAGGTCCAATTTTCGTGGGAGTGGTTCGATTCATTTCGTCCACCTTGCATTTCGAATGTTAAATCCTCTTACAATACCCCCTAACACCCTATATCTAAACCTGCATCCCTTAGAGCAATTCCGTGGACACTCAGGGGTGGATTTCACTTTACTTAATACCTAAATTCGCAGTCGCTAAAGAATGGAACAATTTGGCGAATTGCGTAAGATGCAGCAACTCTGCATATCTGAACATGACTTTGAAGAACAACAGCTTCAGTAGTAGTTTTAAATACGCAGATAAAAATTAGTGAAGCAAATCTAGACTCTTCACTAACAGATTGAAGATCCACTATAGTCCAATCTTCCATAAACAGGGTGTTATTTTCTTACCAGTTTAATATTTTATTTTCAATATTTCAGTGAGTGATTCACTCCAGTTCCTCAATTCTTTACTTCCAGAATCATTGGCTACAAATCATCATTATGTATATAACTCCTACGATTCTGTAATATTTTATTGGAATACTCAATTAATTCAAAGTATTCTTTTTTCGTTTCTTTGTTACAATAAATATCTGAAAATCCACCCCTGTGTTATCCATCTATTCTGATCCTCGTCTATGAAATCTGCTATATAATTGTAGCCCTTGTCCCGAAATCATGATAAATGTGAGCATTTTATTTTCCAATGGAACATTTTTACATTAAATTAATGAGGCTAAAAAAGTAACGTCCAGGTAGAAAAGATTTAATTTTAGATATTTTACTGACCTTTTCGGTGTTGCATCGTCTATTCGTTTTCTTTTAGGAAACCTAAAATGCCTGGAGTATTGTTAATGGATAGCGAAGTCTAATCAAGAATCAGATTCTTCTGTTTGGAATTTATCGGCGAAATTAATAAATTAATATCGAAAACTCTCTCTTTAACTGTGATATAAGACACGGCACTGGTGTAGACATTAAATTAATTAAAACTAAATGTCAGTTTAAGTAATAAATAAGTATAAAGCGATTTTTTCCTGTATAATTAAAATAATTAGATTATTACTGTACCTACTGCTGTTTATGGGACACGACGATTTGTCTAGATGGCCATTTGTCTATCTTCGCCCAAATTCCATATGTTGTTTTTCGAAATTTAATAACGTAAAATTTGTGCTTTTTCGGTTAGCGATTATATCGAATGGTTAATTGCTTGAACCACGAAAGCTCATCCACTAGATTTGCTGCTACTTTTACCCATCTGCTCATACATGACGCAACTTGATTAAGTTCGATGGTTTTTGGGTATTTTTTGGTTCATCGCCATCTGTAACAGGCCGAACTTTATAGGAAGACGTTTTATGCTGGTTTGCGACTCGTTTTCAGGTTTTATTAAACTGATTCTTCATTATCTCAGTGGCCTCAATATTTAGTATAAAATATTTCAATGTAAATTGGAGTGTCCGATTTTGTTGCGGTTTTATAATGTGTTTATTACGTAATACTCCAAGCCTTATTATTATATTATAGCTAGGTAATTTAATATTCAAGCCTAATTATGGGTTTTGCTGTTAAACCCGTCCGACTTTATAAACAGCCAGACGTTCGTGCTGAGATAAACTCTTTCTGACTAAAAATTTTATTACCTCTAATGCTAGGCACCCAATTCAGTATCTATGATTAAAGCCGTGGTTTAAATTAAAGCGTCTTAATGTGCAGTTATCGTCTAAGCCAATATAAAAATAGATGCAATCAAGAGAAAACTGTAACATTTTATCACTTACTTTAACAAAGTTTATGCATTTTGAGCGAAAACAATTTTTCTTTGCAGTGTTTGGTTCGGCCTGAAGAGGCTGATAATTTGGGGGCATCTGGGGGGCTTGCGTCGACGTCACTCAGCACTGGAAGAGGGAAAAATCGCGCCAGGAAATCGGGAACATCTGCAGGGAGTCTCAGCGACAGCTCGTCCAGTGTCAAAAGACAGGTAAGTTGATAGTCACCGCACTTGAGCATAAATATGAAAAATCCAATTATTTAGCTACGGTTTTTGCGTTTTTTTTAGTTATTTATTGGAATTTAATATCTCATGATTTTTATATTCATTTGAAATCATTCAAAAATATAAAAATGTCTTTTTAATCAGAAAATGCAAACTAGAAATTCTGACTAAAGTTGAATTACAAGGAAATTTCAGGAAACTATGCATACGAATTGAGTAATGCATATAATGACAATTTAAATTAAAAAATACGAATTTTCAAATCAATTAAATTACTCATTCAATGGAAAATTAATTAGCTAAAGTCATCATTATCAGATAAAAATATCTCGAAATAATGAAGACCCAAAAGCAGTTAGATTTTATGATCTATCCGCCCTTCTCCTTCTTCTATCCGCCCTACATGTTCAGAATTAGCAATGTGACCCCCCTTATAAATAATCCCTTTACTCAACGTTTCTTAGTGGGAACATGCAATTTTGGACCACTTTTTTCATTGTTAAATTGAATTTGCAATTTTTCCATAAAAAGGGCACCACACCGTCTTCGTGTGAACTCATAATCCTCCCACTATGTCGATGCTGCACGGAAAAAAATCATTATTTATAATCTGTTGCCAAATTCCTAAAATAAAGTCAAGTGGAAAAAATCAAGTAAACACAAAATATAGATTTGGCAAATTCCATGAATAAAAAGTGATTTAAAACCGATAATTTCCCCCTTAAAAAGTTGCTAGTTAAAAGGAGCACAGCTTTAGCTTCGAACGCAAAAAAATGCCCGCGACTTTTCTATAAGTATCCATCACTCCTAACACCACTAGCCAATAATAACTACCAAAATCAACCACATTATTATTTCCACTCTAGCAAAATAAAATGTTAATAATAATATTTGCTTGCAAAATTGAAAAAACCGCGTTTTATTCTTTACATTGCTGCTGGCAACTATTTTCATGTCCAAGGCTGGCAAGAAACGCTGTATGATTTTCTAAATCGTGTTTAAGTGCGAGACATTTTTCCCTTCTGTTCATAAGTTTATTCAAAAGAGCTCTTTCCCTGAACATATGCGACTATTCGAAAATAATTGAAGATGAATGTGAGTGCCAGTTTTGTGTCAATAAAAAACAAAATAATCAACCATGAACTGAGCGAATCGGTCATTGAGTTAGACGAGTTGGTAAGTTGTAAAAATGTATAAAATAAATAAGTTTTAACCATGTTAGCCATTTATGGATAAATACATTCTTAAATAAATACGTAGTTATCGAGTTGAAATAAATGCCAACGTTATATTCGATTTGCTGCATATTCAGTCGTAAAATATATTCCAAAAACAGGATATTAGTTTAGCATGTGCACAATGTATCGGATGTCACTCGAGGAAAAATGTCGGCTTTATGTGATGGATATTAACTTTGGCATCGGCCACTTTTGAATATGCTGGCTGTTTAGATTGATGCCCACATTGACCTATTATAATCGAAATAGACCGGACTGCATTGCGGATGGCATAATTTCTCATTTCGACATGATTTTGCTAAAATCACGATCAAATTAAAAACCCTTTTTCCTGTAAGTCACTCCACAATTGAGCCAATTGGCAATGGAAACAGATCGGTTGATGCTGCCTCCATTTGTTCCATTTCCGCTAAAAACCGAACCAAAACGCATCCGTCTTCTGGTAGCGTCGATGACCAACGAGTAATGGGTCCTCATGGCATCTCATTAGTTTTTATTATTTAAAGGAAATACCGTCTTAGTGCGAGAGAAGTTAAAGGTTTATTTTAAAAGCACTCATTAAATGGCCTGCATATGTTTACATCTTTAATGCTATTTTTACTGGACGGTCGGATTTAAGGCTTAAGACTTTAATATGGGCCTTTTTATACACTCAAAGACGGCAGTCTGATGAATATTGCAACGGTTTTCAACCTCCAGGTGATTTTTTATTCGGCTTATTCAGTTGACGTAAATACATTTTTGAAGGGTTTGGTTTATTGCACTTTTGATTTTAATGATTAATTATGTTATACTAAATTTAGTGTATATTTTGAGCTTTGCCTTATCTTGCTTCCGCAACCTGTTCTCACACAAATGGTTCATTTGTCTGAAGTGAAACACTAGGCAACAAATACCAGATAAAAGTGTATAGATTTTTCTCTGCAAAAAGTTCATTGAACCATCTGAAAATCAATTAAATCATTAAAACGAAACGCTTTTCTCCGTGTAAGTTCCATAGGTGAGACGGGCAATAACCATATCTAAATGACCAGTAAAAGAATTTATAACAAACAAGTTTTGGTACTTGTGTGAGCCTAATGTTGTTTTATTATCCGGTGAGGTAAGAGATTTTATTTCAGATATCCCTACCTGTATATACAATTACAAATAATTTAAATTAAATATTACCGATGGAATGTTGAGTAGTTTTTCTTGTTTTTTTTTCTGGTTCATCTCGGACGACTTCTAATATTTCAAATCAATTGTCAGTCGAAATTAGGGTACTTAAGCTATGGCTTGAATTACCGTGTTATTACGGCCAGTGTGGTGCACACTTTGAATAGCACATTTGATTTTAGGCTTCAAGCTTTTTACAATCCACAAAAAAATTGAAGAACCGATCAAGAATTTTTTGATTTGAAGTCGTTATTTGTTCAATTGAAATTTGATTTTGATTTGATAAACTTGGAAGCTTTTTCATTGAATCTTAAAGGCTGATGATAAAGCTGTTGCTAAGTTGTACATGTATGTACTCGCTTCCATCTGGAAAGGTCGAAGATAGGGTGCCCAAATAAAATTTTCTTTTGATTCCTTATTCCGACACACAGAATATAACTTCCAATATTCAACTTGTAGTGAATGAGGACGTAGCTTAAATTTGCGTTTCGAGTTATATTTGTTTTGTGCCAAAGTGAAACTTTTTGCTCACTTAGAATGAGTGATGAGAGTGAGCACGGAAGCTGCTTAGCAAGAACTACTAAACGTAATAAAACAGAAAACAGCCCCCAGATAAACAGAATTAACAACAAACAATGCAAAAAATATACTGAATGAAACAAGAAAAAAACTGTTTTTCCAATAATGTCAATCAATAATCTAATCTATGAGGTATGTGTATTTCGTGCCCAAATCCAGTCTTCAACATATAGGTAAGGAAGAAGACAGTACCATCTGTTTTACTGCTAAGGAAGATAAAGCAAATGTATGATCAGTGAGATCTGTAATTCACATATGTATAGCTTTATTAGTATGGAAACTGGGAAAGATGAAAATTTAGATAAGGGATTAACAGCATGAATAATCAACCGAGAAAAAAACACCGGCCAATTTATATTCGTCTGTGGCAATAAGATCCATAAATTCTCAGGCTACTAAGAGCGCAAAAGAACCATCGAATTTTCGTGAGGAAGCACAAAAATTAACAACAATAAAGGCTACTAAAAACTTTCAAATACTAACCAGATTTCAGCATGTAAATGATTCTGAAGATACGAAAGAATGAAAAGAAAGAAACGGTATTGTTGCTGTGGAAGTATATGGATGATTTAACAGCGTTTCACATCCGAAAAATAAAAACTTGTATAAAAGGAAGGTTCTCTTCAATAAAATTAACAAATCTCGAAAAATACGGGATATGTACAAGTAAAATAAACCGTAGGAAATTATTCCATCTTCCCATTAACAGAAGTAACAGAAAAAAAAGCTTCAGATAAAATAAAATTGGCACTGAATACTGCAAATTCCACCCGATTTTGCAAAATGGTTTTTAAAGAACAAATAATTTGAACTTCCATCCACTCGAACACTCATATGCGAAATCAGGATCATAGCTTGTTTTCGATATCGAAGTCCAAAACTCTACATAGTTGAAGTTAATATTCCCCCAACCCCGGCGTGTTTATTATGGTTTGTACACATCCTAAAACATGTTTGCGACCTAATCCTTTATCACAGCTGAGCGACTGCTTTCTACAGTGTTATGCATATGTAGCTGATTGAGAATTTACCCAGCTTGTACAGAAGGATAATTTCACACACTATTTACTACACATAAGGATGCTCTTAGATACCTTTGAAGATATTAGTAGCAAAGCTTTGGCTTTCCATTTAATGGACACGTCTCATTCATTTTCAGAAATGTTGAACAGTTGCATCTGAACCGAAATTCTAATCGTGCAGAACAGTGACTATGTAAAAATGTTACTGTTATCTAATTAATTCATTGAAATCATCAAATATAAATTCCAATTCCGCTAGATCATAAGAGAAAATATCCCAATTGCCACTAAGAATATGGCACTTTTAAATGTACAGCATTTTTTAATTCACATAAAGAAGGCTTGAAACCCGTTTATGCGGTCTTTGAATTGTAAATTTATCGTTGAAATTCTTATTACCTGAAATACGACTTCTCAAATAAACCTTCATTCCCACACACTAATGGGTCAAACGTATTTTTTTGGTAATAATTGCTCACCAGAATATAACTTTATTACATGTTTGCTTGTTAGTTTGTGTAAATTAGAAGGAATTTATTCATACCGTCTCGGATTTACCGAATAATTATTGAGCTGCTTAATAATATGTGCTTCGGCTTATCACAGTTGGTTCCATACCACATTAGTTACTTTGTTTGCTTAACAGAGATGAACGTGTTATTAGTTTGATTGTTTTCCTCGCCCTCGTCAATCGTCTTGATTTTATCAAAATTTTAAATTGTCTGAGACCAATCCTCTACCTGATTGATCCAAAACTGTCCCATCTTGAAATGATTCACAAATCAGCAGCATGATTGAAGGACTTTTATAAAGCCCAACTCACCAACGGATATACCAATTACAACGGAAAATCGCATTTAGTTTCACATGTAATTATTTCATCAAGTTTTAAATCAAGCAGTATTATCTGGACTTTATTTTTATTTACCCGCAGTTTTTGTACCTGCTAATGAAGAAGCGTATCCTCGTTCGAAACTTTAATTAAACCATTTACCACAGCAGTAAATTGTTCCATTGTATAAGTGGCTACGGCCATCCTTTTCGTATTGTCTCAAAAGGTGAATTTCGCTTTCGGGTACATGAGTAATGTTAGAGCATTGAAGGATTTAACTGTACGACTGTAAGTGTATATCATCCATTTGGGCATCAGCAATTTACTTCTGCTTCAGCCCAGCAGGATTCATTATAGTGGTGCGAGAAATGGTTGTGGTCTAATTATAAATTGCCCGGTTGATTTGATGGAAATCAATGTATCTGAAAAAAAGAATAATCTCTAGTAAGGATTTATTAATTATATTGGAAACAGTTATGGCAGAATCATCATGAACCGTAGATTAAACCCTGGGAAAAGAGTGCTCCTATTATGGATGATTCTAAAAAAATATTCATCAAATGCAAGTGAAAATGTTTTCGCTTTCTGATTTGGTTAAAATTTGGCGGTTATTTCAGTGAATATTGGAAGTGGAAATGAGTTCATTTTGAAAACTTGACCAAATTTGACTGATTTTGGCTTTTCAAATTAATTAATTAAGACCGTGCATTTTTTTCAGTATTTTGTCTCAAATCTAAAGTTAGCCTCTTTCTGTTGAGGTGTTTTCTGAGGAATTATTTAGGAGCAGATACAGAAAAAATAGTTAAACAAAGCATTTCCCCGGAAATCTCATATATTTACCAAAAATTAATTAATTCATAATACGGAATGCTATAAATTCACCTCTTTAATGAGTTGAGAAAAATCAATGTCCTGAACTTTGAAATCAGCTTCATAATCAAACTGCACGATTTATTCTGAAACTACTAAAGTTTTCGTTAATTACAAGAATGATTGGATCTCGTAAAACAGTTTCATGTTAGAGGGCGGTTGTGTTGTAAAAAAGCGTGGAAAATCCGGTAGAAATGCAACTCTTCTTCAAGCTAAAATGCTCAGCAAAATCAACGTTACACTGACAAATTCGGAGCAACTCTGGAACTGGATAAATCCTGACGGCTGCGAGCGATTCTATTCATGTTTGCAGTGTTATTTAGTGCAATTATTTTTCAGTTAGTGTGTGTTTTTGCAAAAAAATAGTGGTGCAGATAAATTTTCCATAGGGTGGCAAATGAAACATTGCAAAATTGGTGAAAGAGCCACATGCTCGCAGTAGGACCAAACGAAACGTTTTTTTTTTTGTATTACAATATCACAGGCATTAAGATCTCGTATCTCGACAAAAGTTTTTGAATTTTTGGCTGAACTCGTTTATTTAGAGAGGTCTTAAAAAATCAACTTCCTGGAATTTCCATCAATTTTGTTTCTTATCTTCAGAAAAAATCAAGATACCGTGTTATATGAATGAACGAAATATTTCAAAGTAAACTTCGCAGAATCACAAATTTGGGAGCAAATCTGATTTGGTTATTTTTTATGCATCCCTGGGTATCGAATTGTTGTCTTAAATTGTCCTGTCTTTGAAGATTCAGCTGCTTCAACATGAGCTCAAGATGGTGAAGGTCAGACCAAGAGCAGAAAAGTTGTTGCCGCAAGACCAAAAAGTCGATTTTTTGTCTTTAAAGTTTTGGTGTTAAGGTCCAAAAAACCTCATTTTTGTCCAACTAGGAGCTTGCCAAACTTGGAGGATGCTCCAAATCTTTAAATGGTTTTACTGCTTGGTGTTACTGCTTGTTTCTGTCAAATTCGACACGGCCTGCTCGATTCACATTTTCCAGCAGACAGACAAACCATAGCCGAACTGAGAAATATTTCGTAAGAATAAATAGTTATTTATGAGTACAACGTGCAGACAGACTTCATCAGTCAGCGGTCACTTCTTCAGAAGGATCCATTTTCTTGTAATAATGTCGAAGGTTTTATTGATTTAGGGTGTTGTAAATTAATGTAAACTTTAGACATGATGTCTTAGATGAACTCTTGAAGTTGCACTTCCAGCGAATCAAGAGTTGACATCTTCTAAAAATTGATACCAAAACTGAATTGAAACTTATAAATGGAAAAAATATTTGCCTAGTAAACTCCAGTTAGTCGTCAAAAGAAACAAATTTTGTAAACCATTTTTTGTGATACTCACGGATTTTAAGAAACCAACTCAATCTCTGAAAACTCGTTATTTCCAAATAAATATATTTCAAATCCTGTAATCCGGTGACAATGATTTCCTGCTTTCAGAACTTCTGTAAAATACTTTCTCGTTTTCAAATGGATTGTAACAAACTGGCTGAACATGAACAAAGGGCCAAAAATGTGACATTTTCGACCATACTCAAAATGGTCATTATTTGACCCGTCTTTGCAAACTATTGAACGCAAAATGCTTGAATTCATCATCGATCTAAAATAGTATCTGCACCGTACTGCCTTAACAAACAATGGCAGGTACATAAAATCAGCTATTTTGGAACCTGACGGGCGGATTCAATAAAGAAGAAAATTAACTTTTGCATTGATGTGGGTACCGCAATCAGTGCCATAAAATAGTGGTCCCGACCAAAAGGACCTCTCAACGAAATTATCGCGAAATAGATTTGGAGCTTCTAGGAACACCGACTGTTAAATGATCGAATCATTGATTTATACGGCATTTAACGAATACTAATAATGCCGAATATCTTTTACCAGTGATTGCTATTGGTAGGTGGCTGAAAAATATGGTGAAGACGAATATTATGCTGATTGCCCGCACATAAATATGTTAGTCCGTTTTTCAATAGAAAAAAGGTGATAAACCGCGCAATAAATCTTAGTTTGGAACGCCTTCACTGCTCATAACATGACTGTTCCCATGACTTTGCTTATGCATATTTGTGGCGGATCCATTTTGAACCAGCATCGGTACCAAGGTGATTTAAACCATGATTTCTTAGTGGGTTAATTGCATTCAGAACAACTTTTCATTTATGCGAAAATATTAGAAACAGTTCGGGTTTCCAGCTATCACCAGAACCATTTTCGGATTATTAGTTTAGCTTTTATCACCTCTTAGCTGGGTTAGTTTGAGTGGTCCCACTTCGTTTGGTTCTACAGTTCCTTCAACTTTCTTCAAACCCAAACAATCAACTGTCAAGCAACAAATCTTAGCCTTTACTTTCCGTAGATTCTCCACGGGCTTTTATTGAGTGTACCTAAACTGCCTCAACGAAAGTAAAATGTGACTTAAGGTACTTTACCTGAAACTGCTCGAACCCTTTAACGAATGATGATGTAACATCTACAACTTTTACTAAGTTTAGAATCCATTTTGTTCAAGCTCTGGTGAGCGATTTTGAAAAGATATTTCAACCATAAATAGCATTCCTACGAAATAATACCTTAAACATTAAATGCACTTTGAAGCCCGGAATCCCCATGGCATTCATCGAATAAACGACATTGCCATTGAAGACCATTCAGTCTGAAATACCTGCGAAGGACAACAATAGGCAAACTTTGATTTGTTATTTTTTTTACATTAGCCGGGAGTGTCGGGAATTCATTTTACCTGAAATACTTTTAAAAACTTTATGAACAGTCATGCTTCTTCGTCTCTATAACGTGTCTAGAACGTTCACTTGACTGCCGAATATGCCAGAAAGGACTCATTTATGTGCGATTGTCAGGTGATTTTTAACTTTGTTTGAGCACAAAGAGTTTGCAAATGCGGTGGTTTCATCGGGAAAATCAAATACTAAAAGGAAGAAGCTTTAAGGGGCTTGAGAATGCTGCATATTTTTTCTGTGGAGATCAGAGTGGGAAGCTTCCAGATTTTCTGGAACGTGGATCTTTTGATTGATCTATTTTGCATTATTGTTGTGAAGACAACCAAAAGATTAAGTTGAGTAAGCGGTTAGCTTCGTAAGTGGGGCATTGACGAACATTGCTTGGGCTTTTATGCATGACAATGGAACGAAGAATTCTGGTCCTTGACTGACAACATCAACCAAACTATGCTGATGATGCTAGCTGATTTTGCTTAGGCTTATTGTATGAGTATAGCAAATAGCTATATTTTATTCCAGCTGTGACATATTAATGCTTTGATCTAGTTTTCTGTTTCACATTGGTTGCGTTTAATTTGGAAATAATCAACATAAAATCTCTAGCACACTTATGTCCCACATACAAAGAAGACATAATTTCTGTAAAATACAATGCCTTCAGCTGCACCATGATTTAGTTTACTTGCTCCCAGGTGGGTAAATGGGTGACTTTGAAAATTAGTTGCCGACACCATTGTTGAGGATCTGAATGCACCAGTAGTAGTGCTTTTAATCCATTGTTCCCTTGACTCGCAATGACTCCAACTTGATTATTTTTTGAACAAACGAAGAAAGTACCAAATGCATCTACCTTTTCTAGCCATTTTTCCGTATAGAGGTTCACGCTGGTTTTAGTGAAACGCTCTGTCTTTGTATTATAACATTCCGGGAAAAAATGCATTTTGATGTAAGTTAATGAAAACGTGATAAAGTATAATTAGTTAACAAAAAATATGTATTTTTTAAATTACATTGTTTCTGATCTTTGAGGCTCAGTGATAAAAAATTTGCTCATAAGAGGGCAAAGGTCAGAAGAAAGGACGTCTGTTAAAAAAATAACAAACATGTAAATGCACTAGAACAGAAAAGTACCACCAAGATCTGTATTCATAGCTGATTCTTACGAAGATGATGGTGGAGGAGACACAAACGGAAATCACCTTCTTGTAAAAATCGCCACTGTGGTGATTCGCATCATTTCATTCATCTAAAAGCCACTAAAACAAGGTCGACGATCGTGAAGAATAGCGTCAAACATATAGTGTAGATAATCATCAGCCATTTGCCAGCGAAAATTCAAATATAGAACATTTTGTTTGGTTTTTCAAGACTTTTTCAATGATGAAAACACCACGTTCTGAACTTGTGCAAAATTCATATTTATCACATAATTTACTGCTTTAAAAAAATAGTGATTTAAAAAATATTAATCATTAGCAGAAATTGTCGATTCAGATTTGGAAGACTTCGGTTGGTCTGCCAATCCTGGGCAAATATTGACGCCGAGCCCCCAGTACTTCACTTCACCAGTCCTGTAACAGCTACAGTATTTCTTCGCCTGGCCGAGATTCTGCGAAATCAAAACCTTTTTAAATTTATGTAAAAATTTAATGTATTTTTGGTCCACACCCAATGCCCAAAATAACAACCTGATTTTAGGGTGCCTGCGCTGATGCCAGGTCTATAGCACGACTTTCTTCAATTGTTAGTCTTAATGCTTCACTAACCTGATGTGAATGTTGATCAAATTAATTCAAAATTGTGCATAAATGCAAGTTGCAGCAGCCACATGGTTAGATATTTTACAATCTTTTTCGGAAATTCTGCAGAGGATTGTAAAGAACTCTGGAAATGTTTTTTTTTTTTTAGTGGAAAGCGATAGAATTATTGATGAAACTAATGGGTTTTTCGGGTTTTTAGGCCGTCGTTCGGTAGAATTTCTTCCTGACGTTTCGCAAGCACGACTGGTTTACATCTTCAGAAGTGGTTTGCGCATTCTGTTGGGTCTTGCTATCCTCCGGTGTACTGGATTCTCTTTCCTGTCCTGAGCTGTTGCGTTGATGAGCTGACAACGTCGCCGGTTAATTTAAGGGAATCAAATGGTAACAAAAGGTATTTGTTGGACCCATATCAGAAAATGTGCCACTATAATATTGCGCTTCAAGTTGTCCGTCAGATAACGGGGTCTGGCAGTACCCGCTCCTAAATTGCAATAATGTTTTTTTCTGGGAATCCTCTGGGTGTTCGAACTTCACGTATAGTTTTGCCTTTTCTTTCCATATCCTCCATATACCTATAATTCGCAGGATGTCAGTTACAGGTAGTCATTCTTCCATATTATCAAAAGGATTTTATCACAGTATTTGTGACTAAATGGACAGGTGGCTTCCTGAGCGTACATTATCGTCTCATTTAGGGCGGTGTGAAATCTTCCTTTTCTTCAGTTTCAGTTTTATTGTGTTTGACCGACAACTTTCCCTATTTTTTTTAAAAGTCATTTTATAGTTGACTATCTGGCTCCAAAAAAAGTTGATGTCGATTTTTCCCGTTCTATCTTAACTCAATGAAACGACTGAAATAAAATACTGGAGAAGGAGATAAACTGGTATAAAAAAGCTTTTTCACTCCAGGGTGATTTAGAATTTGCCTCAGTTTTCAGGATGTTTAGGAATGGATGACAATGTTTAAATGAAGATCACTGTGCAAAGAAAACACAATTTAGATATGGCAACTGTGCAGCTTTCGTACCTGGAATGAAGCACCCTTTCGAAGTACCGCCCTATCTATGGTACCGCCTATCATGCGAATATCTATACCGCAGTTGGGAAAGCAACTTGATGGGATTTAAAATCTTAATTTTAAATTAGATTTAATGATTTTCTTAAATAAGTTACATAATTAATTGGTGACCTAATGAAAATTCAATTGATGATTATTTAGCAGACAATTAAAATTTAGGAGTCTTATAGACAACAATTAAATTTGAGCTTTTTTCCAATAAACCCCTAGGATGCCGCCTTCAAGGCCTATTAGAGAAACGTCGCAGACATAATTTTTTTTAACGTTGTAAACTTCCAAGGAGTTCAGTACCTTTCGGTTTAGAAACTCTAGTTTTGTTTCAAAAAAATTAAATTTTTTTCCAATATCTCATATTGCTTCTCTTGATTGTTAGATTAATTTGAATATTAAACTTTTAATATGTGAAATTAAAATTGCTTTATTGAAGCACTAACTGCCTCGAGCCCACTTTAGTACTGCCAATGCGGCCAAGACCCGACCATTGCACCACATAATAAGTAATCGATGGTTCTTTTTCGAAAGGTACCGTGAAACAAAAGTGGTTTCGACTTTACACTGACCTTGGATACTGGGTGCATTAAATGTGCGGCAAAGAAAAAGAAGAAAAAAGGAAGAAAAGTGAGCAAAAAAACCACACCGGCATTGCTGAACGTCTGGAGCATATATAGGTCGGTTTGGTTATATAAGTGTGTTCGTGTTGTAGTAGCAGTTGCCATATTTTGCCAATATTGCACTTACATGATCCCATTTTTACGGAAACGCTTCAAGGGTTGTTTAATTGAAAAAGTTGGTCTGTTGATGTACGCTTTATCTAAGCATTTATTTGGTTTGTGTTAAATTAATTTTTTTAATTTGCAAATAAGCTTCATGTTGACGCGCTTAACTGGTTTTGTATTATTTGCTTTATTTTATTTATGTAGTTGGCTTAATGGCTCAACCAACGAGTGTAGGGTATGGTTCTTTCAAAGAGTTTAAGAGGATTTAGAATGGTTTATTACCGCCGAAATTCTGAATTAGGGGGTAGATTAACTGAGGCCACAGTCGGTTAGAAATAGCCGCAGTGTAAGAAGGGAAAATCGCATTAGAGCTGAAGAACCACAGAATGGTTAAATATACATATTTTTAATTGTCTAGGTTTTCAACAGTCTGCCAAATTGCAAGGGTTTTTAAGGATTCAAAAATGTGTTTGAGCAATTGGAGGGTCTAGAGAAGCCCTGTTCCTGTTATTAAGATCGGTACTCCACAGTTTACCTACTTTGGCGGTGTTCTACACCTGCAAAGACTTTGACAAATTTGTGCGAATTTTGGATGATTTGAAAAGTGGTAATTATTCGATTTTTCGATTCGAAGTCGCATTTAACGTGGATAAAAATTTCACAGATACAATTAATACAATTTAAAAAATCCTCTCGTTTTCATTGGCAAAAAGAACAACTGTTGAACAACTAAACACCTGAAATTATGTGTAGCCTTCGGAACCCTTTATTTACAGGGTATTTTGATGAAAGAAAAACTGCTGATTATATGGCAACAGAGCAGTTATGGCCTCAAATTTCAACTGCCTCGAAGTAAAACAACCGCATCTGCCGCGCTGCAGCACGTGCCCCTAGCACAATATAGGTGAGCAACTCCTAACTTTGTGGGCCTTTGCGAAGGTGCCCCAAAGGAGTCATTTAATTATACATCGTATCCTTGAACTTACTCTTCCATTTCGAATAATTTCTTGGAAGTAGATGACTTTAATGGAACAGAAGTGGACTGCAAATCAAATTTGCTACCGGAAATATTAATGTTGCTGATTAAACAGCTGGGATTTTGCTAGAGGATTAGGGTCTGGATACTTCAAAGTCTTTTACAGAAGTTCGCCTAAGTAATAGTAATGGTTCCATTTTAATTTAAGAGCTGAATTTGACACTGCTCCCAGCAAAAGAGTAAAATGAAAAATTAGGTCATTAAAACCAGTTCCGGTCCTGTAAACGCGCGCTATTCCAAAGCCATATGTTAATCCAAACTAATTTATTATAACCACAGCTTTGAAGTTTTACCCTTTTCGATTTTCTAGGAAACATCTACATGTCGGTAATTTTAATCTAACATGAAACACTTATTAAAATCGTTTTTGTCTGGTGCAAACTCCTTTTGTGCTTGTTTCCACCTGCCTTTAATAAAATTCGAATTAATTGCGGGTTTCGGGTTCTCCTGGCGGCATCGCAACACCATACCGAAAAGATGGTTTAGTAATGTGTAAAACAATGGGCCATTAAATAACAAGAATTCGCTTTGTGTTATTTAGACGGTTTAGTTTAGCGTTGCAGAAGACCGATTTGATGTCATCAAAATAAGGATTTCACGTTGTTTCGGCTCTTTCATGTCCAGCTTAGTTAGAATTTGCATTTTTCATATTAAAAGTCGTTTTACGAGCCATTTAAGACAATTAGCAAACTTTCTCCTGCAGTCTCCTCCAGAGCATTTCACAATTAAATCGCAATTAAAATCACTAAAATTGCACGTACGTTTAATGTTAAATTGTACAAAAAAGTGCATACGAAGTTCAGAGTTTTAATAAACATGGAAATGGAATAATCTATCACCTCTCTAATCCTGTAACCCTGGGAGAGATTCATGTTTTATTAGTTACTGTCGGTAATGCATACGGAGTCAAATGTTCCTTAATTTTACCAGTAAAAGAAGACAGCAGTTAACATTAACAAAATCAAAGTGTAAAGCATCTACAAACCGCTTGTTTAGAATCTAGTGATTTATTTAATTCTCCATTCTATTGTTTCAGGAATCTTCTCCAACTTTGACGCTCATATCGTCAAAGGTAAGCAGGCCATGCGACCGCAGCGTTGTCCAATCAAGGTGTGTGTAAATGTGTGCTTTTCATTTGTTCTCTCACCACTTACAAAGCAAACAACCAATGAAACTACCGAACCAACACCGCGAATGCATTTGGGTTGGTGTATTTTATATACCTAATGCTGCTCTTTTCTATGTCCTTGTATATGCACCAGCTAGGTATATGTATAGTTTTTCGAGCACGTTTCCTTTTTGCTGTTGGCACGACTTGTCTGGGTTTTTTTCTCGGAAGTAAGTTTAAGGTGGTGAAACTCCAGCAGTTTTCCACCCCACAGGTCTTTTATGGAACTTTCGTAATTGAATGTGGCTTTAGTATCGTTGCAAATGACCAGAAGCATACTAACACTCATATGCAACTGTGCGCATTTTTGATTAGTTTCTTCTGATAAGTTGGGCGACTGAGGTGTTGGTGAAGCAAATTTAGCCGCGTTTTAAGTCAATTTGTGCCAAATTTGTCTGGATTAATCCCAATACTTTAAGAAGCGAGGCGATGAGTAGAAGTATTTAACTACTGTTATAACTTACTGAATTAGTGAGTGCCATATAGAGCAGGAGTTCGGAAGAAGATTGCAGCTGATGACCTTTCACAACAAAAAATGCAATTATTTTTAAGTTTCTCACTAAGCGATTGTTTTCGGCTTTAGTATTAAGTGTTCTTTGGATGATTTACGTTTGAACCCTAGGATCAATTGGTCATTTAAAGTGGTTAAATTTCAAGATGGTCTACATGCTGCATGGCTATCATCGAGGTTATAGGATCGATGTCCCAACCCTAATTTAGCGTCATTTTCAGGGGCGATCGAATAGAGAGCGAAATTTATGAACCAGCTTTCTACTATAGGTATAACTACCTATCTTAGCTTTTCCCCAGCATGATACATTTTTCCAATTTTTTTTGTAATCCCAAATACCTCTTCAGAGGAATGATCCATTTTGAATCTCTCTGTATAGACTGACTACTGGAATCCAGCCGAAGAATCTCACTTCACAAGTCAAATAAATATTTGATCATATTTCAACATGAAATGTGTTTTGTTCGGGTTTTTGCAGGAATGAAAGTGTCTGATTTGACTAAAACATTTCGAATTCTAATAGTTCAAGTAATTAAGCACGTAAATACAATACTTCCTGATAAAGTAATCAAGCTCAAGCCAGTTGCTGTCCAAAAAAAAATTCGCCATACCATCGGCGAGCTGTTTCTAAATAATAAACAATCAATGTTTGAGTAATTGGCAACTAAATATGCTCATAAATAATAACTGTAAAAAGGCCCATATTAAATAAAGCGGTTATTAGCATCATGGGATACTTTTTTTTCGGTGATAATAAGCCATAAAACACTGGCAGTTCATACCGCGCACATTTACTGTTCGTAGTTTCATTAGATGCTTTAATTAAAATTTTTATGGGTGATTAAAATTTCCGAAAACCAATTATATTCAATGCGGTTTGAAACTGAAGTTACCCGTGTAATAAATTTTTCGATGGTTCGTAATAAATAATGATTCTAATCGCCGATTGGAATTCGACAATAAACTTCGTCTTTTGGTAAGCATAGAGATCATGTATCAAGATGTCGGTATGATACATATTTATGGCTGATGTGATTGTTGATCACATGATCGGCAACATTTGGATTATTTAAGCAACCGCAGGAATAGTTGAGATATTTTTAAGTCGCTTTTGTTTGAGTCATCAAATTTAAACATATTGCATGCAGTTAACTTTTAAAAATTAGCTGCTCAACAAAATAAACTAAATAAAGCCAAATTTGACCGAACTTTGGAACGGGATAAATTCTGGTTGCTGTTTGGAGCGTTGTCCACATCAATTATTTTTCTCTTTATTCCTGTTTTTGGTCAAAAATTAAGTGTTTTAGATTAAATTGACGTCATGCAAACTTTGTAAACCGTCGGCGTACTGAAATTTTTTCTTGAAATCTACTAGGTATTTGGTTTTGTAATTATTCCTCTTTCATTCTTGAACATATTTTCAAAATTTAGAGCTCGTGTTAAAGCTAAAACTTTATAGTCGATTCAAATTCGACCCAAATCAGAACGGCCCCCCAAAATCTGGTATTTTCGAAGACTTTCAATTAAAGTCAAGTTTACTTTCAAACAATTCGTTTATTTATGCAACCCTGTATATATTTTTGCTTAAGTAGAATATGAAGTTTCAGTTTCAACATGAGCTTCAAATTTAGAAAATCGGTCTAGGAAGATACATCAATATCATCGCAACACCAGAAAGTTGATTACTTTTAGATCGCCTTGTAAATAAAAGGGATAGGCAAGACGTTAAAAGAAAAACGTTTCGAAATGTGAGGCTTGCCTTTATGCTCTCGGTGTTGAAATCCAAAAAAAACGCCGCTCAAATAATTTTTTTTTACTGTAGCACGTTCATTTAGATGCTTCTTTTTTGCAAGGATTTTTCGCATTAGCAAGATTTTTTGCCACTCAGGATTTTTCATTTTCCATCGAACTTTTCATTGAGGGAAATAGGAATCAATTAGTGTTTTTTATTCAGAAATTTTATTGCCAAGCTTGTAGCCTATCAGTTACCATATTTCGTTTTTAAAGTCGCATACCTATTCCTACTTGTGTAAGGCTTTTCAAACATTATTTTTTGTTTATCCTTATTTTGGGGTTAAAATTAAATGTTTTTGTTTTTTGAAGAAGCAAATTCAGTGTTGGAAAATTATATCTACAATAATTAAAATGCTCGTGAAACTTACTATAAAACTGAAAATTTTCATACGCAGTTTGTTAGTCCCTGAATATTCATATTATACAAAATAATTAAAAAATAATGATAATAAAATAATCAATGAGAGCAGGAATACTAATGATAACTGAGTGAAAACTTAACAATTCATCACTTTTTTATAACCAGCCATCAGACCACATAAGACAATTTCAATAAGCTGAGATCAATCTTAGACATTGTATGAAAATAAAATTAATTAAGGTCTTTTTGCGAACTACAATATCGAATGGGCAGTATTGCTGCAAATATATGCGGGTTTTTGCACATTCAAGGTTAGCCGGTACCGCATATAGCTAGTGCCCAATTTTACGATCGTCTGCAGTTACTTATTTAACATGTTTCTTGCAACAGTCACCCGAACACTATTTTCGGAACTGTTACCTGCACCAATAAGCGAATTATTGGGAATACTTACAGTGTAATTTTTAAGTATTTTTCGGGTTTTTAAATTGATTTTATAGGCCTTCGAACTAGCCATTTTTTTTTGTTGAAAGTCAAGCAAATATGGCTGGCGAAAGTGTTTTTCTAATCGCAAAAATAAAGAAATAATTCGTCTAAGAATGAGAAATTTATTGGTTATAATATTTTCTGCATGAGAGATTACTCAGTTTCTGAAATAGAATTGCATTGAAAAACGTGCCGCAGTAAAACAAAAATTTGCAAAATAAAAATCCTTCTTTCGCGCTAAAAATCTTTATAAAAAAGAGGCATGTGAGGAAGAAACAGCTATTTTCTGTAAGAAAAATCACTCAGCTTCTTAAATGGATTTAAGAAATAAAACAAAAATTAAAACATTCACAGTTTCAGGTTACTAAAAGTGCAAAATCTTAATTCGCCCTAAACACTCTCCAAAACAAAAGCGGTATTAAAAAAAAACACTTTATAATACTATTTTCCGTATGGGAACGTACTCAGCTTCTTAAATAGACTTACATAGAAAAATGTGCTTTAGCAAAATAAAAAATAAAACATTGACAAATTAAGGTTTCTAAAAGTAAAAATACGTCATTCTCCATAAAAACTTAACAAAAACTCATAATTTTATAAAGGAAACTCTATTAGTATTATTATTATTATTATTATGCTTTCATGCTGTGTTCATTTGCATTGAAAAAGTTCGTTAGTAAAACCAAAAGTAAAACATTTCAAACAAAAACAATTTCAAGTTATTTAAAATGAAAACCCATTATTGCTCCCGAACACACCCATAAAATTCAATGTTTGAGAAAGAAAAAAACTTTTTGTAACATAATTTTCCTAATATAGTTTAGTAATGGAAATTACTAAGCTTCATAAGGGGTAAAATAAAAAAATTTAAATTTCATATTATTAAAAGCTCATTCATCAGTTTCCCCAAAAACTTGAAAAATGAATGAAGAAAAAATTTAAAAATCTGCATTCACGAAGGAAAAACCCTTTCCTAGTAATGTTTTCTGCAAGAGAAATTACCAAGTTTGCAATGCATTGAAAATTGTACTAGAGTAGGTAACGCAAAACTGAAAATATTGACAATTAGAAGTTACTCAAAGTGAAATTCTATCATTCGCCCCAACAACATTAAAACATTCGGTATGTGAAAAAAGCCATTTGTAATAATTTTTACTGCTAGATATTTTATAATTTATTAAGTTTCTGAAACAGTTGTACATTGAAAAATGTGCTTGAGTATCACGAAACTTGAATCATTGACAAATTTATGTTACTAAAAGTGAAAATCCGTCATTCGCCCTAAAAACACTCAAAGAAACCCGGTATATGAAACAGAAAACAACTAATTGCAATCATATTTGTGGCGAGAAAAATTACCGAGCTTCTGAAACGGGTTTCCGTTTACTTTAGTAAAACGAGAAACAAAACATTGATAATTTCAAGTTATTCTGGCACTAGAAAAACGCATATCGAGAATCTCGGCTCCCATTTAAATTCTTCAACCGATTTCAAAACATATTTTTCTAATTCAAGAGTGTATTTTTAAATAGACACAAGGAATAATAAATTACTCTCCTTACGGCTGCACTACCCAAATCTAATTTTAAAACATCATTGTACGTTTAGTGAGCGATGTATTGAGTATTCGGTTATTTATACGTTTAATTATCTGGGTTATTATATACAATTGAATTATGTTAAATAAATGAGTTTATTGGAGTCTCTTTTTGAGCAGCTTATCAGCAATTCAATTTTAATTTTTAACTGAAGAAAATGTTTGCAAAATCGTGTCCAAAGTTCAGCGTCAAGTCAAAAAGGGCATAACGCAAGAAAAAAGGAGTGAAGAAACCAACTAAGAATGAATGCTATGAGAACGCTCATTTATTTTAACAAAGAAAATTCTTTTGAGCATGTTAATTTATTGATGATTTTTTTCGTTAAATCGGTTGGTCTTGCGAACTGATAACTATAGGAAGAATGTTAAGTTTGATGTGCAGTTTTCAAACTGTTCAACAAAATACATCATCAATTTAATATATTTTCACACGATTTTAAGAGTCGAAAACCAAGGTGACCGGTATAGGGGTATGTGTATAGTCATAAATTTAATGCCTACTCTTTAACCTAAGGTCCAGGTAAGATTTTTGTTGGTACCTGTTCCATCTTAATGTTCCTTTATTCGACAACTTTGATTTTGTGCGCGCCGCGTATGCGATTCTTAAAATCGTTTTTACTTCGTTTATTTAGTGTGCTTGAATCTTGCAGGTAATGGTGCTTGGTTCAGTGGCGTACTGCTGAAACTATTTCCAGCAACTCAACATATTCGCCTACTTGGAATTTTATTCTTCAACTTTCAATCCGATTCCGTTTTATTGTTCAAGAAACAATGATATTTTTATGGGCATTCGGTACTACGGCCACCATAATTATTTGGTGCTTAAATTATAGCAAACAGGAAACATAAATAACTCTGTATTGCCAAACCGACCATTTAAATTGATAGTTCTTCGTCTTTTATCTAGATCCCGAATACACATTAGAAACACATGACGCCAACAACACTTGCATAATGATATACCTTTGTGGCAATTAGCTAGAGTTTTTAATTTTGTTTCTACCGTCTACGAGCAAAGTTTCATAATTTTTTTTATAGGAGAATGTACATAATTGTCGACTTGCAAGCAGAGGCTAATTTCTGCATTTGCGTTTACTTGAATAGTTCGGGGCTTTGAAAATTTTCCAGTATTTGCTGTAAAAAAATCCATTTTTCCTAAATCGGAAGAAGAAAGGATTTATTGTTATGTGATGGAAAATCCGGAACTGGACTTTCAAACTGATTTGCAAGTCCATAGTTTGTTTATAAATAAATTGTTTGATATTGTTCAACGTGCAGAAGAACGGAACCGGAAAGTTAGAAGTTAAAATCTGCGTTGGGTGGTCAAGTTCACAAAGTTGCTAGTAAATGAGTTAAGCGAATTATAAGTAAAATTAAAAAAAAAATCTACTGGGGACTTAAAAGGATTAATTTGAAAGTTAGTCAGACATTATTCTTAATTAATTTTTTTGTCTTCATTCGTTTTTTTTATTAATAGGATTTCGAATCAGCAAAGCTAACAAAGTTCATATTTATTAATCAACTGCGTAAAATTCTAATGACAAACTATTGAAAGCTTGGAATGATTTCTCACAACAAGCTTTTTCCAGACAATGTAGCATAGTTTTCCATTTCCATTATTTATGATAATAAAATCCTTCTCGTATATTTCAGGCTAAGCGCTTTTTGCTGGGACAGGAGAAACCAAAAGTTTCTGTATGTGTCAAGTTTTCTCAACCCTTATTTAATATTTGGCAAATGCGTCTGGGGATTAAAGAAGAACTAGAAAACAGGCAAAAACAAGCAATTAGGCCCGAAAGTATTTTATTATTTCTTACAAACCAACAAAAGCTTCGGTTTATTTTCAGCTAGAAAATAGAGCAGATTTCTTGCTATCAGATGTAATTTCAGCCAGCTAATTTGATTTGTTGGCTCGGTTTATAACCAGCTATTGAGAAATATTCTATTCAGCTTACATGTTCGCCTACCAAAAGCTCTTCACTTGACGGTTTTTTTTCTCAAATCACCCTCTCCACATTTTCCGAAGAAACATTAAAGGCCCTTTTCAGCTGGATTAAATTCGATCAACTTGAGTGCGCCTTAATTGTGATCCAACGTACCTACTTTTAATTCCAATACCAGATGGACTGGAGTTACGGTATAGTTAAGAAAGCGATCATAAAAAATATTTTGGCTGAAAGTTCGAAGGTACTGAGGTTTGAAAGTAATTAAGAAAAATGTTTTGTTCTTTCTCAATTTTCCGGTTTAATCAATCTTTAGTTGCTTGATTAATTTTGAGCAATTCCTTAGGTTAATCAAAAGATAAACGACAAAAATATGTTTTTAACAACGAGCTGCTACAAATTGAATGTAACTTATTCATTTACCAGAAAGCTTCTTCTTCGAAAACTGAAACATTGATCTAATGGAAACCAATTATCACTAGCTTAATAGTGAGTGATAAACTTTCCCTCATCTTCACCCAGTTCTTTCTCCATTATTCTAACCGACCAGCGCATTAAATAGCATATCTTCTCCGAAAGACCGAACATTTATTTAAATTGGAACTCGAAGCCATAATTTTTAAAACCTGTATGTGTACATGATTTCAATACCGTTGTACTGTTAGACCAATTATTAAAAATCTTATCTGATTTCGGTGTAAGTGTATAAGTGGGTACTAAGATTTCTAGTTCGTAGACCGATGGCCAACCGAATAACCTTTTAGGTGGGTTTTAAGCAATGAAAAATAAATGATATATGATATAATTATATACTACAATGGCAACGAGTTTAAATGGTCTATTATTAGGGGCTCTTAAAATATATTACATGTACAGGATAAAACAAAAATCATTTTTGATTCCCCGGCTAGATAATGTGGAATAGTTTCTCATGACATGACTGAAGACAAAGCCTTCGTAAAAAATAGTTTTCGTTCGCTGTGGCAGTTGTAATTGTTTAAATCTTTGCTGGTTTTGCCAATTAGCCGGCGTTGAGTATTTTGCTGTTTCATCTACGATTTTTAATGTTTCCTTCATCTAATAATAATATTATCACACATTAATAAATACCAGTCATAAAATTAACTGTACATTTAAAGTCACTTAAGAAACGAGAGAACATTCTTGGGAATTACAGTAAAACCGATATAAACTATGGCAGCCCAACTTATATATGGTAAATTAAAATCTGGTTTTCGTTAATAGCTGTTTGCTCCATACCGAAATCTCATAAAACTAAAATCTTGAGAGTTCAGAACCGGTCAATCGCCTTCTAATGAACAAAACCTTATTATAAATTACCACCATTAATGTTTTGATATTGAAAATAATTTTGGAGCGTTAACAACGCAATCGCTTTCGAACTGGTCATGCTGATCAATTAAAAAATGTTTGACTTAATTTTGTTACCAAGCGGCTTCCATCTCGATGGTTCGATTCGATTTAGAAATTGCGTAATATAGAGAATTTTTAATTAATACTACTTTGTCCTTTGTTGTTTCCTAATTTTGTCTCATTTTTATTCACGACCAGAACCAAACCTGAAGAAAATCGAGTAGATTATATTTCTAATAAAATTTCTCCAACCAGTGAATTATGTATTTCAATTTCAAAGCCCACTTTGTCTACGACAGTGAAACATCATCTACTTAAAGTACATGTCCAAAATTTCAATTTAAAATCGATTAATAAAGAAATGTCCAGTACAAAAACAGTTATTACACATTAACCTATTCTCAATGCTACGTGGATTACAAGATGGAATATTTCCTGTCCGAAAATTATTAACCAAAAATTCCTGATGTTAATATATCCGTCTTGAAAATCTGGCGCATTAATAAATATTTAATATTGGCTGTAATATCTCATTCTTCACCTGTCAAATTAGCCAGATATAAATTGATAGGGGTCACCGGGTGAGTGGAAGCACAGATACTATCGAAGAGATTTTATTGACTGTTTAAGCTCCCAAAAGAAAAAGCTTTTCTTCTTCGACATTTCTATATAAGCTGTTTGCGTCGTATTTTGTGCGCGTTTTAACTAGTTACGTTCTTTGAGGAATTCTAGTAATTTTATCTAGAAGCATTTCGATGTTTCGCCAAGAAAACGATTGGCATCATCAGAAATTATCGACACGGTGAACATTTGAAACAATTTTTAATTCATTAAATTGTAATTTATTTGGCATTAGCATCTGTATATGTGTTTGATGTTGGTAATTTATTTTTATACTGTTGTTAGTTTTTGTGTTTCTTGTTCATCTCTTTTGTCAATCTTGCAATGGATTTTTTTTCTAATAACTGAAATGTCTATTATGCGGTAAAATCAGAATTGAAAAAACCTGTTAAATCAAAAGCTTTAATAATTACTTTATTTTGAAACTGGCGCCTTTTTCGCCGTGCTTTTAGGCCGTCGTGGAAAATAATTTCTTCTTGATTTAAATAAGCAAGAAACTGCGGAACTTTTATTTTATTTGCTTAAACTGTACACAGTAATGACGCGTTGGAAGAAATGTATTAAAAAATAGGAATTTTCTTTCTCGGAAAAAGGCTCGAGTTTTTTTCTTTGATCATTTTTTATTCCTTATGTATCAAACCCCCACAAAACTGACAAAAAATATTTTTTGGGCAAGAAGACTTATTAGATCGACATACCCTTATTTTGCAATAAAAATTGTTTATAAGTATGTAGTTTTTCTTTTCAAATAATGTTACGTGTGTTTAGCTGGCAGCATTTTGTTGACGAAAAAACAGGCCGATGTGAAATTTCGAATGTGCTGAGGGAAATTATGATGTTAATATTTGGTTTAATTAGTATTTGGTTTCAAAATTGCTTCAAACAATAAATACCATTTTTCTCAAACCTCCACCAGTCTCAGGAGAATTTTCTCAGATCTTTGACTGATTTTATTGCAATTTTGCCAGTCAACATCATAAACCTACGATATTCGTATATTTGGGCTCAAGAAGAATTAGCTGCGTTTAAAGAGAGATACAATGAAACAATCCAGCTAAAACCAGGAAACTGATACAATCCAAACATTTTTAAACTTCAAAGTATAAATAAATCGCAAGCACTATAATCGTGTCGCACTCCGTATTTCTCAAGAGATATTTTTGTCATTCAATCGGGTTTAAGCGTATGTAGCTCGTGCTCTTAAAATAAATCCTAATCAAAAGGAATCACAGTTAAAAAAACTTTTAAATTAGAACTACGCATATTAAGCACGGTCTGCATTTTTAAATATAAGTCTGAGTTGAGTAGGGGACGCTTCCAGCAGTTATTGAACTTTAATTAGGTGCAGTATTCCTGGAATAATGGGGAAAATCGTTCTTGAGTTGAAATAAGGGCAAGTGAGTTGATCACGGAATCTTATTAGGCTAATAACTGATTTGGTTCTGACCTCTTATTATTATATGCGCTCGGAGCACGCGAAGGAAAAACCTAATTTTACTTGTTTTACCGACTGTCAAGATCGAAATTAGAAATCACAATTAATCCACCAAAAAAGTGATCGAAACGAAGGAGTGGTTTTATTACGGTTTCGTGTAGCTGCGATACTTTGAGCATATATTAAGTAACGAATGGGTTCATATTTCTTGCTCAGTGAAAAACAAAATCAAATTTATTACTCTGATTTAGTATCTCTTCCAAATAGGCTCGGTTACATATTTCGGTAAAAGTATGTAAATGAGCTATTTCTTTTCGACATGGGTGTTGAATTTACGATATTTCGTATATTACGTTGAATTTTCTTTACTAGAGTGCACGAAACGAATGAGCTTTGGAATGAATAAATGAATTTAGAATTTTCGGCTTAATAGAGGAAGTATGTGAATAGCCCTTTAAATGAGACAAGAACTTGATGCTGGCGATTCCAGCAAACATATTGTGTTTTTATTCACAAAGTATCCTCCACTTTAAATACGAAAACAGATACTTTGCATTAAAACTAGGACCCAGATTTTTTGAGACGAAGAAGAGATATTTTCAGGGCAAAACAGCGAACTAGAGTCGGAAATAATGAACTTGTTAATAGCATATTTTATTTTCTTATGGTCATTCTTGGTTTATTCAAATTTATTCGAAATACGGTAATTTTAATTTTTGAAAAAACATCAAGTTATTTTCGAAATTTCCCATTTACTCGTAGGTAAACTTGAAAGGTTTACCAATAATCGAACGGACGCGTAGGCCGAAGACAGAGAATCTATTGCTTCGTTGCGTAAATAAGAAACGCACAACACGTTTTATACAAAAATACTTCTCAGGCTCCGTAGATAAATTACACACGGACGTAAATGTGCCTTGCAAAACAAATTATTTTCGTTCCTCTTCTTAGTTCCTAGTCAGAGGTGTAGATTGTGGGGACTGTTTTCCTTTGCTACGATTAACGGAAATTCGGGGACTCCACCAAGTAAAACTCAATGATTTTTAAAATTTTTGTAATCTTAAATCTCAGATTTTTGCAGTCTCCAGTACACGTTACGTGGACCTCAAGAGTTGATCAGTGGACATAAAAGAGTATCAGAATTAAATTCGGAAAATCTGCTGGTGCGCCAATGATGGAAAACTGTATAACTACTTTTCCATTTCTTTGGCATTTGAGTATAATTTAACAAGTTGGACCTCAGCCATTGCCTGCGCCTTCAATTTTTATTTATAAATTGCGTTGATGAGGAGCGTCCATGTAGGCGAACAAGGAATTTTTATAATCTGGAAATGTATTTTATAGTGTGTCAAAGATACGGTAACCAAGTAGTTTCACTCTGTCGGATTAAAAACGTGACAATGTTGGGTTAAATATAGAGAACGTTTGGTTTGGCTGATTTCATTTGCCTTATTGTATTCGACGGTAGATGCAGCTTTATACAGAATTTATAAATTGGTGGTTTATTTGTTGTTAATTGGAGTTAATTGATGGAATGATGAAGGGAAGAATCTAAAATGGCAACTAGAAAATTGATTTAATTTGCTCACTGTTCTCAGGAATGAAGACCAAATCAAGCAAGAGCTTCTCGCAAAATTAGAGCCTTAAATCTGACTCTAATTGAAAACGTTTTAAAGATCCAGTTTAATAATAATAACTGATTATTACGAGGATATTATTCACTGCATTCCAAATTACAAAAGGAAAAAGAATGCCCAAAAAGTGTAGAAGAAGAGAAAAAAAATAGAAAAATATAGTTTTATTTTCGAGTTTGTAAATATTACTGCAGTATGAAGCTAGAAGCGCAAGAACAGAGATACAAATGTAAATCTCTTGACAAACAAGTTGATTGTTCGGTCTTCCTTGATGTAGCACAGGCTTTCGATAAGATGTCGAGTGAGACCCTTTGAAGGCAATTTTCGTAGATCCTCGACTAACCAATTGCCTTACTTAATGATTGCAAAATATACTAAAATAACCGGGAATTTTTTGCGTGTGTCTTGTTACTCAATTTATATTTGTAAAGCGATTTAAAGTTCTCCCATAGGGAAAATTTGAATTTTCATATCCAATCTCTTCTAAAATTTCTTAAATTTCTAAATAACTCTTTACAAATCACATTCAACTGTACACACAATACTTTGTATTACCAAGTTTTTATAGATTTTGGGGAATTTTTAAATCACTAACTATTTACAAATCTCTTCTAGCTGAGCAAAGCGAACTAATTTTAATAAAGAGGACTATTTAAAATTTAAAGTAGATGAGATAATTTGCATTTTATTCCAAGATGTTTAAGCTGAAAGGACTATAAAGGAAATTAATTTGGTGTTTACAGCAGCAACGCAAACGATAACGTCCCTCGAAAGCCTGTTGAAATAGATCGTCATCCAATCTTCCTACGGTCATAAAATAAACGAGTCCATATGACCTGAAAAATATTAAATATCAAATACGAGTAGGACGAAATGCCGCAAAGCGACATTTTCGAGTAATTTTACTTATGCGCCGGAAGTCAAACGTGTCTCTAATGTAATAAGCAAAGACTCTACATCTGGCACATTATTTTCTTATTCTGGCCATTTTTCATGTGTTGCAATACCCTCCCCTAATAAGTCAAGGGTCGAAAAACACGTTTCAATTTGAGGGCTTGAGCGTTCCAGCTCTTGTCGATGGGAAGTGTGAGAGCAAAATTTATGGATTCTGAAGAACCGTATTAAGAGGAAATGGGTTCCATACAATTTTTTCAAATTTTAATTCTCTTAACACCAAAAGGAAATGCAAATTTGTGCTTTGTATAGAATAAGTCAATAGCATAGTTCATACTGTTTTAACACCAAGATCTCCAGATTTAACACCAATAAACATGTCGGTTTCCTTCCTTAAAGTAAAAAGGAGAAAATTTACTTCTGCGGTGAATACTTTAAAGTTAAAGTTATTAGAAGAAGATTCAGAATAGGCGTTACTCGTCTCTAGCATCTGTACTGACTAGCGCCAATTTTTGGATCATACTGTTGAAACTTTTGCTTATTGCAACTAAACGTTCCAGTTTCAAAGTAAGCACAGAAAAACTGCGCTTACAATGTAAATCGCTCAATTTGTGCTACCAGTAGACGCCACTGGGCTTTCACATATGGGATCAAATTTCTGGTTACACCCTAATGCAATTATTTCCTTTTGCCTACCTTCGCCCATATGATCGCCTCCAAAACGTACATTTTGGGTGCCTTTTTAATGACCTTCGCTGCCAGCCGTGGAGTTCTTCGCATCTGCACACATCGTTTGGTTTTCATCGGTACTTATGGTTGGATATCATCAGTTCAATGTCAAGACCGTATATTTCTTCAATTTGGCCGTCTAATCGTTGTTGTTTTGTTGTTGGGTTTTTATTCGTCTGGTTACTTTGTCTCATTACCCTGGTTAAAAGACCTCAGTTGTTACAAGATTCAAAGGTTGAAGCTTCATTTTTCTACAGAATGCCTCAAAGACAATTTAACCAGCTTCCAGCAGCGAATTTAGCTGATTTTATGATTCAAGAACTGTAGGACGTTAACAAGTCTTCTCGTGAAAAGGATATAACAAAGGCGTTTGACACAGGACTCGAGAATCAGAGATAAGGGATTCTGTCGAGAATGACTTGCATTAGTGTTTCTTACTGGGCAGTTGCGCTCTTTCTAAAACTAAGTTATTGACGAAAATGCAGGTGGAAGCATTTAAAAAGCACTCAACAATCATTGAAGGGCTAAAAAATTGCTTTTGGCAATTTCTATCAACAATCAAGTTTAATTAACACTGAATATTGTTTAAACTTTAAAAAACAAAATTCGTTGAATTGAATTTTAGATGTCCAAAAGTATTATTCATTTTGGTTCTAGTGAACAGAAAAGTGAACCCAACTAAAGTCAATCTTGTTATTTCAACATTCGATCAATCGAATGCAAGCTTTCTGTTTTGGATTAATTTTCGTGTTGTTTTTTCTTTTAAGTAAAATACTTGCATTTTATTTTATACTGCCGCTCATTTTTGTTATACGCTGTTCATCTTGGTTTTCCTTTTGTTATTAAAAAATGTATTATTGTATTTTATGATTATATATTTATTAAAATAATGAAAACATTAGAAATATGGACAGACAATTTGACTTTTGTACCAACATGTGTTTAAGCCTGCCAAAATTCGAATGGTTATAAGCGTTTTTACTATTAAACTTTTGTACATTTGCAAGAATTGCCCTAAATCTCATAAATAGCCATCAATTTAAATTACATTTAAATACTTTAAACGCATCAAAGATGCCCTGGAATATTTCAAAGTTCATTTTAAATCAATTTAACGTCTGAATATGCAGCAAAATCTGCTTTCTTTAAGTAAACCAATTTTTTTATAATATTTAAGTAAATATTAGTATATATAGTTTTATAGTAAGTCGTATAGCAATATCTTTAAGTAAACCAAACCAACGCTCGCCATCTACACAACAGTATTGCTATTACGAACGGTACAATCAATAGCTTTCAAGCTTTCTCTATTCACTTCGGTATGTCTCGATTAAATTTGATAAATAATGATTAAATAATTGATTAAAGTTTACTAGCAAATCCATAATTTAATCTAATCTTTCCACTAAACATTGAAACGAAACGAAACGCGATAAATGCGATTTTTAACTAAGGCTTGTTTAGTACGGCCTTTCGCCTTTGAAGCTCACTTTCGAAATAATTCTATGGGATGTCACCTTATAAAAGTTTTAGAATCTGTAAAAATGAAATGTTTATTATTAATTTGGCATTTTATAGCTCTGCAAAATTCAATCTTTTTCAACTCAATGTGTTCAAATTTTAATTTTTGTTTTTTCTATAGAAGGTTTTCAAATGCGGTTGTGGGAAATAATTAACATTGCAAATCAAACATCCGTAATAAGAAGCAGAGAACAAACAATAATTAAGTTTAAAGTTGTTGAGCGACTGGATTGGAAAAAAATTGTTAAAACCCTATACAAAAAGACATTTTTTTAAATAAATGCACATTGACTTTTTTTTACAGTGTCTGACAAAAGTAATTATTTTAGTGGATGCGTAAAGGGGAATTTTTACAAAGGGATGCAAAAAAAAGATAAAATCAGCAACAAACAGATTTAAATTGATGTTAGCTTATTCCTACCTAAAGTCATAGATTTTAAATTTATTTAGGAAAAGTTCAATGAACAATAAAATCCTTTAAAAATGTTCATCGAAATACATTTGGCAGTTAAAATTCGTGTTACATCTGGTGTGCCTAAGAAGCAGGAAGAAGTAAGCAGGATTTTCGAAATAAGCAAACTACACACTTACAGTTTAAGTTAATCTTCTAAAAACCACACAATTTCAAGAACAGATTGTTGCTTAGTTCTCACGCGTTTAGTTATTAAAACTGTTGAAATTGAATAAGTAGTTCGACGTTATTATGTTATAATGGTTCTATTTTCTGTCGGCTTCTGGCTTTTGCTCATGCTAAAAAAATTCTGCTAGTATTTAACTCTAGCCAATAAATATGTGAATCATTTTTTTACAAATATGTATATTAATTGCTATACGCAAACATAGCAATTTTTATTTTTTATAAATATTGTTTTTGGCGTTATTCTTCCAACCAAAGACCTCCCAATTTTATTTAGTTCCTGCACTGCCGCTTCCGCTCAGTCCTAATTACCAAATTCTGTCTTTATGCGAATTTTCAAAAAAGGAATTTACCACCAAATAAATTCAATCTAATTTAATTTTGACTGAAAACCTTGCAAGCTTTTAAATAGGACTGCAAACTCAACCTTTGAGCATATTTCTCTCTTCGCGAACTCTTTCCGGAATATTACATCCACAATCTTCATTCCGCTTCCATTTTACGGGAAACTCATCAGTTTGTCTGTACTTTTTTTTGCATTATTAGAAGTTGCGAGAAAAACTGTGAACAGTGGCTGACTGAAAGATTGTTAATAAAACTTGGAAAATTAAAACAAATTGAACCTCAATTCTCACCTGTAGATGTACATAGATCAGCTGTTAAAGCAATTTAGAAAGGGATTTAACAAAACAACGCTGGAATATATGTTCTGGATTATTTTTAGCCCGGTTTCTGGCAGAGATTTAAATCCTCTAAAACCAGGCGACAGTTTCTTATACAACTAAACATTGGATACAGGCATCTGGACCATGGCTAATTCGTTTTAGTGCTGTTTTATTACTTCACTGTGGATATTTAGTGCGGTTTTCGGTAATTTAGTGTAGCTGTGACTTGAAATAATGTTGTCCAGAAACAAGCATCATCATCACCACCATCACGATGGTCCAATAAAACATAAAAAACACGTGTACATTCCATTTGGACGGCACAAGAACCGAAGGGTAAGCCTGTAAAAGTTACTTCACTGTTTAGTTTAAAACCAAATGGACTTTTGGCAGGAAAATGAAGTATACACGGTTTTGTTTATTTTAATTACTATGTTCCGCCTACCATAGATAAAATTAGACTAACAAAAACATCTAAACAAATCATTTTCCATTTAATGGATTTCATGCATGGGCTTGTAATCATCAAGCTGGTTAACAATTATCGTAGCTTGGAGAAAATGGGATTTTTCGAAAATCGATTCGTACTGGAAGTATTTTCATTGGCGTAATAAAACTAAATTTAGATTTCGAGATTGAAATTCCTGTAAATTTTCATGCTAAATGCACAGCTGACCATTACTGACCATTTGTTTTTAAATAAATAGTACTTGTTGGACTTAGGCGGGTTGATTTAAGGTCGATTTATCTACGATTTCAAAATGTATTAATTTTTGCAGATATTTCATTGATGCAATTGTATGTTTTAAGTTCTAGTAAATTTTGATACGAATTTCTAAACTTATCGCTCCCAAAAGACCCCTGAAAGCCCCCTGAAAGCGCAATTGTGATTCGAAAGCTTCTAATTGAAGTACATCAATAAATATTTGCAAGCCAAAATCCATCCTTATGGAAAATATTAGTAATTCCAACAAATTACGTCTATCGATTATTGCTTTCAATTTTGGTTGATCACACCTGAGTAAATAAGAACTAAAGCTGAAAATAAGGATCACTTTGGGCAGTTATTAGCAGACCGTGAAACTGACTAAATTCTATGATGGTTCGGTACTTTTAAATCTGATAATGGTACGTATGTTTTCCATTTGAAATCGGGATTCTACAGCTTTTAAGTTGTGAAATATTTTTGAAAGTTTATGTAATTTATTCAGTGATATTTAATTTTAAGATCCATTTGTTGATGTTTAGAAGGTTTTTAAATTTGAGATCAAATTTTATTTAAAACACTGGAAAAACTGAGCTCGTTAGAGCTGAAGAAAGCCAGACTGTTAATATAGTTGAAATTCCAATAGAAAATTGGTGAACAAGTAAAGAAACGAAACATCTAAACAAACGAACAAATAGACTCAATAAAGACGACAATATTTGAATACATGTTTGTTAAAATACAATTTTCAAATTAATTTTTCTACGGTGTTTAAGTTCAAAATTTAGGACACACACCCACATTATAATGGTTCTGAAAATTTAATTGAATAACCGAAAAATTCCAACAAAAAAATTAAAAATCACCAGTTCTATTTTATGTCGGAGAAAATTATTTAAAAAATAATTTTTGGCAAATAAATCCAGTATACCTACAATTTCACACTCCTCTAAAGCCGCTGAAAAGAAATGTAACTTTTAACCACTGTATACTATCTCCCTGTATAGGCCAATCAATCATTCGGTTGCATGATTTAATTTGCATTTTTTTTAAGGAAAATGAGACAAAAATTTATATATGCAACTACTGGGGGTATGAGACATTTTTAGGTGGCTACGATTTTTACAATGCTCTTATTGGCTGGGTTTTATGTGCATTTATTTTAAATAAGTTTGTGCTTAGCTTTGTTGTTGCGCTTTTTGCTATTCTATTCTAAGAGTTGTTCAGAAAATGTGTTTGCATTATTATTTAGTCAATTAATTCGACAATAATCACATATACCAAAGCAATGCGAAAGGCAATTAAGTTTCAAAATTGAACAGAAAACTACAATTATTAAGAATAAAAAATCAGTGGGGCTTCACAAAAGAAACTGAACGGGTAGAGTGACCATGGCTCTAAAATAGTTATATTCGGTGGATTATCGCAACCATGTGGTACAACTGGATGCAGGACGAAATAAGGTAGCGAGAATTTTTTATTTCGGATTTTTATATCATAAGCTGTAAGAGTTGTAGAGAAAAAACTGTCAAAACAATCTCGTAAATGAACCTTCTGCAGTCCTAAAATTATACAACCAAATTTTGAATGTTAACTCTTCACCTTTTTAAATCTAATCACTGCGCATTTACCCGAGCAAATGCACAATTGCTTCTAATGATAAAAAAACTTGCCACTATATTCATCTAAAACTCTCAACTCTCTGCGCCGTTTACGTCGAAATACTACCTAACTAAAGATCAATTAAGCGTCGTCCATTGTTTTAATAATTAAATTAAGGAGCGCAACTTTCTTTGTTTAGTGTATTTTGCTTATTTGGAACCCATTGTGGAAGTAGAGTTGGCCATTAAAGAACACAATTTTCTTACCATTAACTTCGAAAGTTAAGGAGCTACGAATTATTTGATTTGCCGATTTTGACCTGCTGCACATGAATAAATGCGATTTTCCTGTCTGTCCATTTGCAAACATCAAAATTTCCACAAAATCCTCATAAAGTCTGATTCATTCAAGTGAGTGAGTGTTTAGAATGAGCGAAAAAAATACGTCCGGTTGAATTCCGGCCGTTAAAGCGTTCCTTATCGTGATTGAATCGAGCTTGTTTGTAATCCGGCATAATACTGCATACTTTCCAGGTTACGCTATGCACATTTTCCAGACGACGACTCCTCCTCTGATTCAGAATTTTCCGCGAAGTGGCACCAGCGGTGGAAAGTCTATCCAGAGGATCGATACTTGCGCATGCCAGTCGCCTCTATAACCCCACCTCTATTAAATATGTACAATCACTGGGCTTTCGGAAAACAGCCACAACAAGAAAATTTCAACTTTCACACGACTTAGACAAAATTTTCGCCGTGGCTCTCAATATTTGCTCCAGTTTGACCCGCCTTACTTCCCTACAAAACACAAATTTCTTGTACAGATTTACGCCAAAAAACCGGTCTCGGCTCGTTCAGGTTGCTGAGTTTTCCGATACATTTCAGCGGAAAACTTCACTATGTATCGGCGTTAAACAAATTGGCAGCCACGTTTAGCCGATAGTTAGTTTCTTTTACTGGGAAAAGGCCCCACTGGATTGCGTTAGAAAGCCAGTTTTGGGACATGTCGCAAAATGATGGGATACAACAATTTCAACCAGGGATATAACAAATTGTTTACTCAGGTGAGCTTTATTTGTGCATATATTCGGGGTGATCTTTTCTAAAGTAATTGGACTATCCACTTGCGAATAATGAGTGGAAAACACTCCTTTTTGGGTAAACAACAACGTGCCCACACAATGACCTTATTCCAGACGTGATCGCTGTAGAAGACATTTTTCAATATTTTATTTGTCATTTTATGATGGAGTTGACTTCAAAAATAAACTCTAATTCATTACGGAATCAATCTGTGGATGTTTGAGAATCTTTTGGCTTGAAGGACTGGAAAAATTCATACAAAATAACAATTGGCATTACTAATTGAGTGGCCTGCGTTAGAAATCGTCAAAAACTCCCCAGTTTCGGTCTGACTAAAGTATTAAAATGAAAAGAAGATATAAAGTACAGAACAAAAAAACTCAGATTATTAAATGCGGTGGATGCACACGCCACATGTGGAGTGGCCTACAACATGCCACATGCCCCGATCTGTTATCGCTTGACTGCCTTTTAAACTGAATTTTTACTAATTCTTAATTTTATCTAACTGCTATGCTCAGTTTAAAAAGCTGCACGCATTTCGCCCTTTGCATAGGCGCAAATGAATGAAATTCTTACACTCACCTTATTTCATTGTTTTCATGTGTTGAAAGTGCTACGATTAACACATTTTACCCTGTTGACACTTTGCAAGTGTTGAGCTTTCTTTCATCGTTCAGTTTGTTTAATTTTACGATTTTCGATAAACAACAGATAATTGGCATGTATTTGGATCTGCATTGTGCCAACATGGGCTTAATTTGCTCATAAAACATATTTACTGTTCTACAAAGCTATTTCTTCAAAGATTCTCTATTTTCCAATGATTAAATGTGGATTTTCCAATAGTTTGCTTCAAATTTTGCTTCAGCTAATATTAATGGGTTTCCAGTATTCTCGACGTACATGTAGTGGAATGGCCTAGGAAAGTTTGGGAATAGAAAAGTGTCAATGATGCAAAGCTGGTTACAAGTTTCTGATTTATTTTCAAATTTAATAATTTTTATCTTAATGTAAAATAAAACAGGATAATTGAGTCCGTGTGAAAACTTGATTCCCAGTTTTCTCCTTCGACATTCGTTTTCAAGAAAATAGCATCAAGTTGTGTTCCTCTAAATACTTTATTCTTTGCTTGTTCATTAGCAAAATGGATCAGGTAATTTGATCGTAAATTCAACGATGGAAATTTAGCCATGTTTTAATCAGTCAGTCAGACCTGTACTTACACTGTACGATATGAGTTGAAATTCACTAGAAAATGTGGAAATTGCTGCATCTTTACTCATTACAAGGCATTTCATTTTCCTAGTTGTGTCTGTTAACAGAAAAAAACACAAAAACACTTTAAGTAACTAGAAAGAAACAATAAAGCAATGCAACATGTGAAAGGCAGTTGAAGGAAAACAAGTAAATAAGAAATGCTGAAAAAAATTACTTACTACTTAAACTATCAGCTGCCACAGAGCAGGTCGGTGTTTACAGATTTCTGGAGACTTCATTTAATAAACTTAGTGATAGACTCATTTTTTAAATAAATGAAAACTTACTTTTAAATTCTCGACTAGACACAACAGGGTGTTCAATTTAGATTATACATCCTGTAAGCATATAATGAAAAGGGGACTAAGGCATTCTTGACTCAAATGAAGACCATATGACCTACATTTTATTAAGAAAAAATATCCAGTTTCTCTGCTATTGATAATGGTTAAAATTATTCAAAAGAAATATGTTTTCATACTGAGAATGTACGGAGGATTTTAATGAAACTCGCTGTGAATTTGCTCCTATGTAAGACTATATTTTAATGAAGCAGCCGAGTTTATTCGCTTTGATACAAAAACTTCCAGAACTTTGTGTTTGCTAGTTGGAATCAACTGATTTTATCCGAGTTGATGCACTAATCGATTTTCAACATTTTTTGGCTCTTTCTAAAATCTTGCAGCATTTATAGTTTTTGCACAAAAAAATTGTTTCCTAGCTATTTAACAATTTCAGACATTAACTGGAAACGTCGTAGTAAGTGATCATGTTTTATTATAATAAGTTAATTGTCAAGCGTTTTATAATTTTTAACTGACCGACATGGTCAAAAATCTAAAAAAAATTATTTCAGTTCGGTTAATTTAAAAAGTTAATGAATATCTGAAATTGTCGGTTGGAAAAAGAACAGAATTACTTTTTTGTGGAAAAACTATGAATGCCCAAATCGGATGAACTCGGTTGATTCATGAAAACATGAGATTTACATGGTAACAAATTCACACTTCCTCTATTTTAAAAAATACCTATTTTTTTTAAGAACTTTGACCATCAATAGCAGAGGAACCAGTCTTATTTTTCCTAGTAAAAGTTAGGTCAGATCGTCTTCTTTTGAGAAAAACATTATCGCAGTACCCTTTTGATCATCTGCTTGGGAGGTACCTTGTATATTCTTTAACAAAAGGTCTGCTTAAGTACTACCAGAAAGTACAAAGTTTTACTTACAAAAAATGCACTTGAAAATTGAGTGCTATTTGTAATGCATAGTAGAAATCTCGTTGTTGTTTTGAAAATCCGCAGCAAAAATAACTTTAAATTTTAGACAGTGAAATTTATCTTAACCAGAATAACAAAAAACCCGTACATTGTAAAAATCAACACTGAATCTGCGATAATATTGGAAAAAATTAAGGTCTTCTGATGCTTGACTTCATCATAAAATCTTGAATGGACAAAGCTGAGTTCCTAGCGTTTAGACTATAGAAGCTGAGACCAAAAGTACCTAGATTAGTCTGTTAGGAAAATCAACGACTCCCTAAATATAAACCACCTCTATGTATCATTTATGTTTGTGCTCCTATTTAATAATCATTCATCTACAATAGTAATAAATCATCATTAATTCAAGTTAACCCTTTAGATCTGAACGGGAATTGAATAGAACCTGAAGAACGTTTATAAAGTCGAAGATTTAAAATATTATTGTCGCATGTTTGTCAGCGTTGTTTCAACTAACCTATGTCAAAATACACTAGCCTGGTAAGAATCAAGTATTTCAGCCGGTTTCTTAGGGTTTAGCCAATAAGTAGAGTTGTTCCTTAATGAGTAAAGTCTAGTTCAGATGATTGATATTCAAGTCGAAAGCCTTAGCTTTCTGATGAATGAAACTGTTTATAAATAATCTGAACTAAATCTGCTCACTTCCGTTTTGCAAATACAACCTAGTTTTTGTTAATAGATGAAATAGGTATTGAGGAATGTTAAAAGCGTTTACATTTCCCTCATTTCTCATAATGCTTGTTTATAGCTGATTCATTTCATTTCATCGCCTCAGTGTTTCTGTAGTCGCTTGTAAGACCAACGCAGTTCCATTGCCGATTTTAAACCGTTTACATTTCGAAATAGAATTAATCGTTTTCCTAGTGCCAGGCAAGTCTTCAAAGGAATAACAGCATTTGGATCTTTCCTGTCTGTAAAGAAAATAATTACTGGAAAAAAGTCACTTAGCAAACGTATTAACCGAAATTGAAATCTAAACACTTCTCTTGGTTGTGTTTTTTCCCACACCTACAAACTGCACCAACTTCCATCTGCAATTCACCTAATGTGTGTTGAGGAACCCTGCTAATGATCATTAGTTGCTATCAAACATATTAAAACGCACATCACAACAAACAATTAAAACACTCCACTACATCGTAGTTAAGAGTGCACTAAAATCATACATGTCAGTGATGTTAAGTAGATTAGCTATTCATCAAGCCAACTTTTTTGTATGTCGAGGCAAAATACGGAAATATGTTGACCGATTTGCTGATTTTTAAGAACTTCCTAGACGCTGTCAATGTATTTCATGTATGAAAATCAAACGATTTCCAGTCGTTTCTTTTGCTAACATTTGCGTTTGCTTTCTCTTCTAGGGCTCCGCTGATTCAAATTATTCTCAGCCTTCATCGGACCTGTCGTTGGACGAGGAGAAGGAAAACCTGCGGAGGGAGAAGGAACGGGCAGCTCTTAGTCAGTTGGAAAAAGCAAGAGTAAGTATGGAAATTGAGAGGGAAATGAAAAAACGACATCAAAATAGTTAAGCGGATAAAATGGGGTTTCAATTATTTTCGTCGAAAAAGTTTCCGCATTTCGAAACCAGATTCATCCAAAAGCAGTTTTTCAACTAGCAAAATTTCAGCAAATTTAAATTATATTTACTTTTGCGCCTTGGCAGGCAAACAAACGGAATTCAAGTCAATTGAGTCACATTTCGGTGTCATTTCCGCAAATGAAATTAGCATTAGTTATGTAAATATGAACTACTTCCTTGCCCTGAAAAATCCCCCTTAATTAATTAATCATCGATTGAAGCATTGGAACACGTGAACTTGTGCTCTATTTTGAAATGTAACTTTAACGAAACACTCTGTAGAGTTGCTGGCATAAGCAACAAAAGCATTTGTTAGCGAATCTATTTCCAAGTTATATTTTCCGCTTGGAGATTATTGGCGACGATAATGCGGATGCCATTACTTTTCCAATACGGGTGCACACTCTTTGTTTGGTAAAAATAGCACTAAATCTCGGATTTAATGAGTGTTGACCTATTTTGGTTAGTTGGAAAGTTACATAGTATTTAGTTTCTGTTCGCCCATTAATCGCCTCTGAAGTTATTGATTTAATACACGCGAGACGTGGTCTGACTCTCAAACGACATTTTCTTTCTGTAAATAGAGAAAATCAACTTATTGTGAGGATTTATGCGGAAAATTGCAAATATTTGCTCAGAGAAGCAGAAAATTTAGGAGTTGTGGGTATTTTTCAAGAAGATCCTTTAGCGAAAACATGTTTGTGCATTTATTTGCATCTGGAACTGGAACTACAAGATGCAACAAGAATTGACTTTTAGAGCTGGGTCTTAATTTTCTTCGGTCGGAAATTTTAAATGTGAATTTGCTATATTTATGTTAATAATCAAACTCCGAGATGAAATTGAACTGAACACCAGCAAAAATTAAAAAATTTTGAAATAATGCAAACAACTTCTGAATTAGTCTTTCTAAAGCCTTCAGGCTGTTTCCTCAGTCTTGTCGTTTATTACGGTTTATTTATGTTGTTCCAGACCAGGTCGGTAGCATTTTCTGTTAGGACTAACGTCGCATACGATGGAAGTCTTGACGACGATTCACCAGTTCATGGATACGCCATTTCCTTCGAAGTTAGGGATTTTTTGCACATTAAGGTAGGTTATTTATTGAACATTTTTATTGCAGTTTTATGTTCTGACTATAAGGAGGAACAATAAAAATAAAATAGCACGGGTTTTGACCTTAAAATGAACAGCGAATACATACATTAAAATGGAGCACTTTGCAAAAGAATACCTTTATTTCCCAGAAATTTTGTTATTGAAAATAAAGAGGGTTTACATGTGAATGACTAAATGATCCCAATTGGTCGCATAATAAATATTTGAACAATACTTAAGGCCTATCAAATTCAAACTATAAATTTTATAGATTTTTGGTTCAATTCACAAAACCTTCACTAGAAAGATGCATTACAAATTCAAGGCACGCGCTATTCTTCTCAGTTTTAAATTGTAAACTTCCGCATTGATTAAAAAAAGCCTGCTCGATTTTTCTCGGAAAAAAAATAGAGTTTTCACTAACATCGATTTGATTTTTGTTTTAGGAAAAGTACGATAACAATTGGTGGATCGGGCGTCTGGTGAAAGAAGGCTGTGACATTGGTTTCATTCCATCGCCGGTGAAACTTGAGAATCTCAGGCAACAGCAAGTCCAAACAAGAACCACCAAACTCTACTCGAGCAAAACTAGTTCCAGTTCGAACATTGGCGCAACGGGTAACGATGCTTCGAGAGGTAGCACTCCTCCTACACCCGGTATGTCCCATCCAAATCGATTTTTGCCCTTCGATGGCATCGATCAAACGATTTTTTGTTGATTTTCTTGTGCATCGATGTCGTGGCGTCTCTATCTCGGACCTGCAAGTGCTCAAGTTCTGTAGAATTATCGCAATCAATAATTTTATTCAAAATACATTTTTTTTGATCAACAAGTTTCCACTTTTGATCAGAAACTGCTTGGTCTCAAGTAGGAAAATCCAGTTCTGAAATATGGATAGCAAAAATGACGCAACTTAATAATACTTGGCTAAACTTGTTGATAATTCTGCAAGCCCAGAACTGTAAATACTTCAATGCAATTAATCAATTTTACCAGCATTGTCCGCAAAGGAAATTAAAAGAGTTTGCTGTAAATACACTGGACCCTTATTTCTCACTTCAGGTTTGTACAGCCATATTTTGTTGCAAATGGTTTTTTTGTTCGAAAGCCAATTAAGATTTCCCTTGCTCCAACTACCTCCTTTACACGTAGAACGTAGATGAAAATCCTCTAGCTGTAGCTGTTTTCATAGCACCCTACAGGACGTTTTAGTTAGAACCTTTTCAGTTTCATTTAGCTGACAATATGAACTGACTGTTAGACAGTGATCATTTCACAAAACTTGATGGAAATTGAGATTGTACTCAGAAGAAGATGTTTCTCAAAAAACGCCACATCATCAGCCATCACAGTTTTAGTTGACGTTCATGAAATAGAGCAGTTGAAGCGGAAAAGGGCCCAGGGTTAACGGGTTTGGTGTTTTAGGTGATGAGTCCGACTCAATGGGAAATCCTAGAGGCAAATCGCTCACCACTCCGCCAGCTAAGGAAAAGAAAAAGGCTTTTTTTAAGAAACAAGAAACGACAGCGCCATACGACGTGGTTCCTTCAATGAGACCTGTTGTTCTGGTGGGCCCCTCTTTGAAGGGCTACGAAGTCACTGATATGATGCAGAAAGCTTTATTCGATTTTTTAAAGCACAGATTTGAAGGAAGGTAATAGTCCAAAGTCATGCAAAGGGCAAGATTTAACCCCAATTGATTTCCAGGATAATTATTACCAGGGTAATGGCAGATATCTCTCTAGCTAAGCGATCTCTTCTCAACAACCCGTCGAAGCGGGCGATTATGGAACGATCGGCTAGTCGTTCCACGTGTCTCAATGAGGTCCAAGCGGAAATTGAACGGATATTTGAGCTAGCCACCACCATGCAACTGGTCGTGCTGGATTGTGATACAATAAACCATCCTTCACAACTTGCCAAAACTTCACTAGCTCCCTGTATTGTTTATCTCAAAATTTCTAGTCCCAAGGTGAGCAATTCAAAACCAAGTGGTATGACAATGAATGCCTTTCTTCGACGATTTTTGCAACAAATCTAAGTATTCTTCACATTCAAAAGTCGAGCCACTAACATTTAAGACTATAAAAGGGGCTGCTTGATTTCAGGTTTTACAAAGGTTGATAAAATCAAGAGGAAAAAGTCAAGTCCGGCACCTCAACGTTCAAATGGTGGCAGCCGAGAAACTAGCTCAATGTCCTGCAGAAATGTTCGACGTTATTTTAGATGAAAACCAATTGGAGGATGCATGCGAGCACATAGCAGAGTATTTAGAGGTAATTGGAGCTAAACTCCGCAGTTTTGCGGGATTTTAGGCCGTCGGGGAAAATAATTTCTTCCTGACAATTCTTCCCGAATGAAAGTGTTTTTCCCGGCGGCTGAAAAGCCGGAAAAACTCACTAGATTTACCTATATTTTTTTGTTTTTGAAACTGCATAAAATACTCATGGAGATGCAGATTGACAATAAGAATCATGCAATTGAGTTATTGTTGATAAATCAGCAAAAAGAAAGAGAAATCGTTCTTTCATCTTATAAAACAACACGGAACTTTTGGTTATTTTTATTAATGAACTTTTCAGCTTCAACTCGACAGAAAAATAATAATAAATTATTATTTTATTAAGGATGTTTAATGGATTAGCACAACTCTTTACAATTTGATATTTTACTGAAAAACTAATATTTTTGCTTTCAAACTAATTTTTCTCTTAGGCCTATTGGAGAGCCACGCATCCTGAAATACCGAATGTACAAAGAGCTATTGCTGCATCACCACAAGCCTCACCAAGTGGTGATCAGGGTCGTCCCACTTTACCAGGTAATTTATTCGGCATGAATTTAATAACTTGCACTTGAATTTGGGGTTTCAATAGAGAAAAAAGTTGATTATTATCGGTGGAACACACTTATTAAGTTTAAATAAAGTTGCAGAAATTACTAGAAATTTACTAGGTTCTTGGAGAGACCATTCTGGTAAAGCGAAAACATGCTTTCAAATGAATTTTGAAGAGATGCTAACTTTTAAAGCCACTTCACAAATTGATGAAGGATTTTTCAAATAACTTTAAAGTTTTGTAATGAAATACACTTTATTTTGTTTCATTCATCAAATAAAATAAAATTTATTATTTCAGACAATATTTGTTACGAAAAGTCATCAAACTTTGAAACTGACCATTAAGAGACCATCATTCTAACAAAAATAAATAATTTTATAAAGATATTTTTACGAACTTGATGGTAAATTGAACCCAATTGATCCGTTTCTCCTCACCTCATTAACTAACTAACATGAAACACTGAACTAACATCACTAACCATTTTTTTTCAGTGGACCATGACGTATACGGATTACACCATGATTCTAGAGGTAGTCGGGCAGGTGTTAGATATATAGGATTGCAAAGTTGGGATTCTGTAGACTCTCTAGAATCACTCTCTTTTTTATAGGAACACTGCATGACCATTTCTTTGATATTCATTGCATTTTTTACTCGTGTAATTTTGCTTAGTACGTATTATTCGATGCATTTACTTTGTTCAATATTTAGCTGACTGTCTACTGAAATGCTGGGCAAGTCCAGTTTGGTAGATAGTCAATAAATGTGGCATCGTTCTAGAGAATAATGCAGTAAGTCTGATAGTAAAAAGTACAAAAATGTCACTACGTTTTAGCAGATTATATTGTGTATAAAGTCTTTTTTCGGGATATATTTTTCCACTTTCTCTACCTGAAATTAAATTGTAACTTCAGAGTCTCGATATTTGCCATTTTATTCTTTGAACAGATTGTTAGTATGCCGTGAAATACGAAATAACAACGCTAAAAAGGAGCGAAATAAATGCAACATTTTGGAAACATACTGAATTAGCTTGCGGTGAGCTTAGCTGCTCACAACTCATTCAACTAACCCAAATTCCAATAAAACTCCATAATAAACAGATGTTGAAAGACAGTTGTTGCAGTTTTTGGAGTTGGAGTAAATATTTGAATATTTATATAACTATTATATAGTTAGAAAAATATTTTTCGTATGAAAATTGCCCAAAGATTAAAACAGTTTGCTGCAAGAAAATAAGAATACATTATACATCTAAACGGAAGCTTTAGTAGATATGGGTTTGGCAAATTCATCTTTCGAAAATTTTCCGAATTGCACCTCAAACAAATGAAACCCACAGAAAAAATTTAAAAAATCACATTTAGAAATTTTCGTATCTGGTTTTTTTTAAGAAATAAATAAAAATAACAAAAAACTGACTTACTGCGTTGTCTTTGAAGGCGCTAATTATACAATAAGGTAGTTAATGACATAGCGAACACAATACAAAACCATTGAACTATTGTTGAATGTAAATAACCAATATAATATTATTATTAATAAGCAAAATATTAATATTGATTGAAGTCAAAGTTTTTAAATTTTCTACGAGTGGTTTTTAGAAAAAACGTATCCAAATGTTGTATATTTTGCTGAGTTACAAACCTATCTGAGACTAGAACGAATCGACGTATTTAAATTTGCTAACTAAAAAAATGCTAATATCAATGATATCAAAACTGTTAAATACATATGCATGAAAAGGATCCAACATCTGCATATTACCAATAAACAAATCAAAATCGCATTGGGATTTTTGTTCAATAAACCATAGACCACAAGAGAATTTAACAGAAAAAAAAACATGAAATTTTGCAAATTTTTTCCAGATTTCTCCGGCTCAATGACCCCCATTCCGAACAATATTTAGCTTAAAACACATATTAAGGTTAAGTGGAATGCACGGTTTTAATTTGAATTTTTCTTTCTTTTTTCGTTTCGAACAAATCGCTTCGCTATACGCAACAAATGCTTGTTTGTACTTTAACTGCACTATCGACTGAAGTTGCACCAAGTCCTGGCAAAATTTGGCGGGCCGGCTCTACTGACTTATTTGCTTGAGCTGCTGATGCAGTTTTTTCGTTTTGTAAGTTGTTTTTAGTGCGAATTTGCTCACTAAGCCAGGCGTTTTCGCTTTTTTTAGGCGAAATAACACTAACCACTACAAAGCCCAGAAAATGAGATTTAAAATATACGATGTTTGCGCTAAGTAGGATCTAAAGCTCTAAGTGATATAGAGAAATTCGGAAGATTTCTGCTTCGGGAACTGAATTGGCAAAAAAGCTTCCTCATTTCCAATGCTGAAATATTTACGTCTAATATGTTCTTCGACAGCAAAACTTCAATTTCCAGATATGAATGAATATATTTTTTCTGTGGAACACTCGAACGTATGAAAAACTCATTTTCTGTGCGTTTTCTAACACTCGTTGAACCGGGAAATTCCACATTTTAGCAATCTAGAATGTCTAACAATGCTTGTGATTTTTGTGACATGTTGAGGAGTTTGCTGTAGCATAGTTAAACTAAGTATTAAATTACATAGTAAATAATCCAATATATTAGTGACTAGTTAATGGAGAAAGTGGATAATAAAGCTGTTTTCTCCTTTAGCCCATACGTTTCACACGGCTCATGCAAGAAGTGCACGAGCCCGTTTAGAAAGGGAACGCGAGTATGATGAATATTCCGAAAAAGACCATCTAAATATGCATCCATCGGTTCACCATCTGCCGCCCGATGATTATCGGGAGCGGCCTTTGGACAGGGTTCCATCACGGCACTTGAGAAGTCGAGAAGAAATGGATTTTCCATCATCACATAAAAGCACATCCAGAAAAGCGTTGAACGCTATATAGTGGAGGCTCTCTACGGAGCAACCCATTGAAGAAGAACTTCAGGACGAGATTCCTGCTGGCGCAAGAGAAGTGTACTATAAGCCCCAAATTCCTAAAGCGTATAGAGATGACAGACTGTTAAGCTATGAGGATTCATTTGACCGACCAAGGCGGGAGGAGGATGGCAGGTATTCTGGTAGAAAACTGGAGCCGTTTCCAGAAGAAGGCCCATCCAGGCATGAGAGCACTGGTGCCACCAGACGATACCCGGAAGATCGACAGCCTACATCTGCTTTGGAAAAAAGTAAACACGAGGGCCGGAATTACAGGAAGGAATTGTTGGAGAGGTTTGGCGCTATGGAGTTGGATGATCGTCCCGAATTCACAGGACCTCAAAGGTATTACGAGTAAATTTATCGGTTGGTTAATGTTATGTAAATTTGATTCCTATTGAGCCAATCCTGACTTGAATTAAATAAAATTTCTAATAAGAACCTAGGGAAATGCAATTTTACTCTTTGGCACCATAGACAAATTCACATAACTATACCATTCCGAACTGGGTTTCTTTCCCCCTCAACTGTACGATTTTATTGCCCCAATAATTAATCACGCCTATGAAAACTTTGGACCAAAATCGTTGTGTCAGCAAACTTATTGGCCGAATAAAACAGAACCGAAAGAAATCCGCATAAAATCGTCTTAATACCTCGAGATTCTTCAATGAGATGTTCCGTAACCCAATGTGATTTAACCGTAACTGTAATGTAATAGAACTTTTGACCATTTTGGTGCCATATTTGAGTACAGCTCAATTTTTAAATCATCTATAATGAATTCAAAAGATTATTCAAGCTTTAAAATGTAGCGGTAATTTAGTATTTTTTTAATTTGTTCGTATGAGGAAGGGTAACTGTTGAACATTGTATTTTACACCAGTATTGTCTTAGAGCAAAAGAACTGAGATATTATACTTTAACGGATTGTGTAACTCTATTATGAGAGTAAAATACGTATTTTGGTTATGTTGTGTCGATATAATAATTGCAAAATTTTCCTTTTTTTAATATAAATTGCCTTTTTTAAAATCTGACCTGTCTTAGTGCACCAGTTTGCAATACAACAGTTAATACTCAAGATTTACGTTCTCACACTGGTCGAAATTAGGCAATTATTATAGTTTGACATTCATTTTATATAAATAGTTATCTACAAAACTTACCTTCGTGATATTAAAATAATAAATTATATCGTCAAGCATATTTGACTGATTCTAGTAAAATAATATAGAACAATGTTGAAGTTTGCACTGCTGTTAGAATGTTTAAATAAGTCCATGCATTACAAACTAGAGCTTTGCAAGTCGCCATTTATTTTCAGATTGTATCACTTTTCTCTATTATATGGAAAACGAAAACTCGTAGGTATAAGGTATACAGAATGAGTCCGTTTACACTAGCATGTTTGTCATATAGGTAAACTATGTAGAGATCATTTTTACAGTACTTTTCCCATATCTCTTACAATTTTGATGATAAATCTAAAAGTTATAATGACGGAGGTCGCAACTTTCCATTTCAGTTGGACTAATTTCACGCACTCCTAGGACCGGTTTCGAGATTATTAGCCGTCATCATCATTGTTCATCAGTTCTCAGTTCAGATTCCTTCTTCAATTGGCAAACTTTCATCTGTTGCATTTTTTGTAACTACAACTGCTTTAGAGTAATTTGTAAAGTCTCCGAATTAACATTTCGAAACAGTTTTATTTCTAAGTGAATTTTCAGTTTAGATTTCACTTTCGCAAAATGTTGATAAACTGCTTTTTTAAATAGTTGGGTTTTTTCAGATACTTGATCAAATTACTCGACAACGGTTACAGATACGAGCAAATGTAAACGACGAAAAAGTTTCCAAATTGAACACCGAGTCTACATTGTTGTAAAATCCTGGTCAATTTAAAAAAGGGTTGATCTCTGAAAAACATCACTGTTCATTATTTTGACTGAAAGCTTGGAAAATCTAAGGCAAAATTTTAAATAAATCATAGCAAAATCGAGAAGAACTGTGAGACAAATCCATCAAAATTTCAAACTCTAAAGTCACGATGTGTCCCAAAAAAATCCTTAGTGACAAAGATAACTAAAAAAGTGCTCTGGTACAATCTGACTCATTCCTGTATCATTCGGACATTTTCGGTAAATTCTACCACGTTATTTCGATAGGTTTTCGAATTATCTGCAGTTCGTTTAGTTGAAACAAATTGAGGACAATCAAAATGTAACCAAAAATAGACTAGAATTTCCTAGCTTGGCATTGGTTACCTGACTAACATTGATTTGGTAGAAAATCCGCAATTTTCTCATCAAATTTCTCTAGAGATAAAATCTGAAAATAACTAAATGAATGTTTATGAACTTAATATTGAGAACTGCGAAGCCTACGGCTTAGTCCTTAATGAAGTCCACTTAAGTCTTCAAGCCCGCGTTTATAAGTAAAATGCATGTTTTTACGAATGGAGAAAATTCACCGACCAATTGTATTACATTGAACGAAGTTTTGTATAGAAGTAGTCGCTGTAACATAAATTTGTACCATCACCTGTCGGTGTCAGGGCTGCAAAACATTGAAACTTCGTCTCCCCGTGTATAAACCAAAGCCTTGATACTGACTTTAGAAGGTTTTTACCCCATTTTCGTTCATAGATCTTAAAGTACCTTAACATTCACAACCTGTTAATATTAAACGAGTCTATTAAATACTGAAAATTTAAGATGATATTGAAAGCTAAACTTTGAACATTGTACATATGGAATATTATTTGTTAAACAATTGTGTGTAAAAAAATTTTTGTTACTCTCGTGAATGTTTTAAGTGTTTATATGTTAATCGATTCGTTTAGAGTACGTGTTTTTAGTTGTTACTTTTTCTAAGCGCCTTGCCCTCTTACTATATTGTATAATAAAAAATTACTTAATTATAAAAAAGAACACAGTAAGTGTTCGTTTTTTTCTAAATAAAAAAAACTGAGAAAGACCATTTATGTGTTTATTTTCAATGAATTTCCTTCAAAAAGTTCGTGGGTTTCACAACGGATTGAAGGTGTGTAAGTGTTTTTCAACACTTTCAATTTTAAATTCATGTTGCCAACTTTTTATTAATATTTACCTAAAGTTTCAACATCAATGTTACATTTTGTCATACTTTTCCTTGAAACCGGACAAGGTTTGAAGAAGTTAAAATGCAATATTTGATAATATGATCGAAAGAACAACTGAAAATTGCGTTAACTAATGAGCAGCCAACAATGAATTTGAAGATTTTTTAAGCCTCTCCAAGTAAAGATAAAAACCTTTATAATAAGAGCTTATTGATGTAGCAGTAGTGTTTTTTTATTTCTTCTTCATAATTTCTTTAGTTGTCAGAATTAGTTCTGACAACAAAGTAAAGAAAAAACTGGTTGTTATTATGTTTTTAACCCAGTTATCTAACTGGGTGTAAAGTTATCTAACCTGAATCTTCAGGAGGTGATTGGAAACCTGAATAGAACAAGGAAAAGGCACTGAACAAAGCAGAAAATAGCAGGAGTATAAAAGAGTTACAAATGTTGGACACCAAACATTATAAATATATTTTTTATGTTTATTAAAATGCAACAATTCAAAATTTTAAAATATGCTTACATCGAGTTTGCATTATCACATTTTCGTCGCAGCCAACTATTTCTAACGATTCAAAAAACCGGGAACAATTCGTTTTGCTTACGGAGGTACTATCAACTGTTAGTACGGTAAAAGTAAAAATAGATGCTATTGCTAGTTCAATATGAACAAATATGTTTTTTTTAATCTAAAACATAATTTCCAGTTTAGGGGCACATCGCCTTAAGAAAATCTGGTATTCTTTATTAAATTTAGATTAAAATCAAGGCCTCAAGACTCAAACTCTTCAAACTATGCATCTACTTTTGGCAGATCCTCAACCTTGCGATTCTCAATCTTATGGGGACTGTTTGTAGCGCTACCGACTGGAGTACCAGTAGCCATGCTTTCAACATCGTCCCGTTCCTCTTCTTCATCGATAATGCTGATGTCTCTAATCGATGGTCGATGGGACTTGCGCCACCCTTCTGGAATCGCAGGTATTTTGGTTTTCGTCAGCAATCTTGGTCCGGAAATCGTGATCAGAATGGCACCAGTTGGAGCTGTTACCATTATCGATAAAATGCAAACCATCAGGATTTTATTTGCGTAATCGTATTCTTCCGAAGTGGTATCATCCAGCATGCCCAAAACCATCGGCCCCAAAGCAGCCTAAAACCGTTCAAACCCCCCAAAATAACAACAACCCTCCTGAAGAGTTTCGTCACTTCCTACCTGTACTGTGGCTTTAGCCATCAAGGCAAAGGCAATGAAGATCTTCTCCTTCAAATTATAATGGCAACCAATAGCGACAAAAACCGTCACTACCATCCGGAGCAAAACGGCGGCAACCAGAATTCCAATCCCGATAGCCACAATGGTTCCATCCAGAGCGGAGAACTTGATTTGAGCACCAGTAATGCCGAATAAAATCGGCTCAAAAATCATCCAGAATATTTCGAAGGCAGTGGCTGCTGGATTGTCTTCGATTTCCCAGCCTTGTTTTGTCCAGCAAACCAGGCATGTGAAGGCTGCAGCTACACAAGCGAGAGGTCCGGCTCCTCCATAGCCGATCAGTTCGCTTCCGAGGACGGTGACGGTGCCCCCTACTAGCAGTAGGAGAATTCGAAGAGGAACCTGTAGAAAAATGGAATAGAGGAACAGTTTCTGTTCGAGTTCTTGAAGAGTTTTTTAGTCCTTTGTTGCTTTTCTATTTCTAGAAAATTTGTTGAATTTCGATTCATGGAGATTGGGAAATCCGGAAACTGGATTTGGCGCATTATCCAAAACTTTAAGACAGAAAGGAAATTGCACCTATCAAACTAACTTGTCTTTGGGAAGATTCGCTGACTGAAATCCTTTACAGTTTTTGTGGACATATGCAAAAGAACTTGTACATGAAACACCAGAACAAACATAGGGAGAACTTCTTTTGTGCCAGAGTAAGAGCATGACTTTTTCACGTAAAATCCCTGGAAAATACTTAACAATCGTCTCCATTCTTACCATAAATGGATCATGTTTTTCAGGCGTGTAATTGCAAATAATTCCCCATAAAACGCCGAAAGCAAGTCCTCCAAAAATTGACACTGGTCCTTGTAGAATGAGTTGGGCGATGCCACTGTTGGAAAACATGATGCTTTTAACAATCCCGAAAATTGCCACTGAAGTTGCATCATCGATTCCTGATACTGCGATAATCAGAGTAGGAATTCCTTTTGCTACTCCGTAGCCCTTGGACCGTAATCTGAAACCAAAACGAAAACATTTGCACTAATATTGAGGAATCATTGCTAAACAAATTTAAATTATACTTAAATTTGTAAAACTTAAATAGTGTCCCTACCTGAATAAGCAAGGCACAACGACAGCAGGTGAAACAGCAGCTACAATACTTCCAAGAAGAATAGAATAATCCCAAGGCATTTCCAGGAAGTATTTTGATAAAACTGCAGTTACCGCAGCTTCAGTGAGCCAAGGAATCAATCCAATTTTGATCACCGTGTATTTGAGTCGCTTCAAAGCGTGTGGATCCAAATCTAAGCCAGCTCGTATTAGAATAATCACCAACGCTATATGCCTAAAACAATAGCAACGTTTGCAACAATCCTCACTTTGATACTCTGAATTGACCAACCTTAGTTCCTTATTAATTTCCGAAAAATTCTCGTTGATATTTACACAGCCGACATTCTGGAGCAAAACGCCCGTAAAAAGCATACCAATCAGTGCCGGAAGCGTTGTGAGACTCATTAGCCATCCTCCAAAATGTGCGCAGATACTGAGCAAGATTAATTGGTAAACGATACCATTTGGAGGTGCTGCCGTTTCTCCTACTATGGCGTAAAGTATACACCACGAAAATACACCTTAAAGCACAATGTTTGATTAGAGGAAAAAATCTATTCAAGTTGGGCATTTACCTAAAAGAACTAAAGCTACGATTCTGGAAAACTGACGATAGGTAGGGCAGAATGGGTATGGGCACAGTTTAGGCCATGCTGTTGGCTGCCATGACGGGTGCGATTCTTGCGAGCGGCATTTGATGCAAAAAATATACCACCAAGACCTGAAAATTGATTTATTAACTCACAAATGTTGGGTAAACAATAAGGAAATACATGGGGAATTGCAAATTAAATGGGACACACATGTTTTCTGCCCTGAACAAACCCTCAGCGGAGAAAGATTTTTGTTTTATTCCTGCAATTATTTCTGCCTGTTAAGATGTAGATCCTAAGTGTTTTTCATTCACTTTTACATAATGCAAATTGCATTTTGCGGTCTCAACAAATTCTAACAAATGCAAGAATTTTCCATCGTCATAAAACCACGCTTTATCGGCAAATTAACATATTAATTACACGGTGCAATGCCTTACTTTTTCGCATTGCAAACAATCTCAAATCTCGCACGGTCATTTGCTTTATTGAATTAAGACCATCCAACCTTAGACAATTAGTTTTTGTTATTTAATCCCAAGAAAAATAAACATTGTCATTAATAAGGCAATAGGTGGAAACAATTACGAGACGTGTCCAGAATAGCTTTGGATTTCGTATGGATCGTTAATGGTAATAAAGGTTTTGTTTCCACCATTTGCAAAATATTTTTATTGGGAATTCGTTGACTAGTCAAAAGCATGCCAACATAAAGAACATAAACAGGTTGGTTAGTTTTTCAAAATCACAAAGACTTTGAATTAAAATCAATTGATTTGGAAATTTAAGCTCAGTGTTTTGTCGTTGTTAATTAGCCCTTATGGGGCAAATTAACGTCGTTAGTAAAATCTAAAAAAAAATTGTCTGACAAACCACGTAGGGCACATTGGCATGAAAAACACAATTTAGGCAATTGGTAAATTTTTACTTGCTTACCTGTCATCATCTGTTTCATGTGGAAACTTGCCAGATTGCGAATAAACGGAGGACTTTGAGTAAACTGAATTTTTCGAATTAATTGATTCAGTGGTGGAATATTTCTTATGCCGCTCGGTATCCATTTGACGATTGGCACTATCTGAAAAGACCAGATGCTTCGGTTCTAAACAGACACAACTTCCACACCCTTCACCAGAACCCTTCAGCATGTTACTCGAGGCTGAATACATAGCGACATTTCCACAGTCGAACTAAGCAAATAATATTTGCAAAATCATTAATAAACCGTTGTGGTTAAAAAGGTTTCCTCTTTTTGTTGCCATGAATTTATTTCTTATGGTTCGAACCCAATGTACCATGCTGTTGATGTGTTTCTTTTGCATTCACACTTTAGGCACGCTTAGTGACCGATCAGGCAAATATTCTGGGACTAACTGATGACATGTTCAGATTAATTGTTTTGCTTGATTAGAATACGTGCATTTTGCTAAACAAACGTTTGTTTTGATTTAAGAACGGAAGCGAATTGGTGAAACCCATCAAGGAAGTGATTTGAGAATAGAAGTTAAAGTTATATACAATGGATAAAATAAGAGGAAGAAAGAGGCAAGAATTTTGGCTGCAATTGGTTGATTTGGTCCAATTTTTAACAAAAAAAATTAAAGTTTGTCCGTTTTTATAAGTTTAGTTTTGCATAATACGTACCACATCGTAAGGTGGCATCCTTTTCAAAAGCATTATTCACATGAAGATGCAAAATGCTTTTTTTTCGAACTGGGCCAATCTCAGCATGTTCCGACTGAGTGCTGACTTTTCGGCTCCGAGTCGGCGATTCAAAGGCATGATTTTCATATCCCCGATCATGTATGTAATGATCTAGAATGCTCACCTGCAAAAAACAGTTAATTGAAATTTACATTGGGAAAACAGTTCATTATGGAAGAGATACTATTTTTTGTACTTTCAAGAGACACATTTGGACTTTCAAGGAATCGTTTTGTGGACAGCAGATTTACAAGTTGATTGTCATTTTTTCCTTGAACATATTTTCCCCGCTAAGAACCGCAAAAAAACGCACTTTCAATTTGGAATAAAAACAAAATGTTTGTGTTCTTGATTCCAGTCATTTGAAATTGATTTTTAAGCTTTTGAATATTGAGCAAACAAGATTTTGCTATTGCACATCTAACTTTTTAAATAATAGACTTTAGAACTTCATTTACTAAAAAAATTCGCTTTTTTCCGCATTTATTTATTGTTTCTGTTATATATATTTGGATAGAAAACAGTTTTTGAATATCCCGAAATAACCATAAAACGAATAAAAAATGACTTTTAATTCAAATGAACTTCATTAGGTAGACATTAATAAATATTCTGCGCGTTTTAGACGTTTACAAATAGGAAAATCACAAGGGAACTGAAATTACTGTTATTATTTATACATGAAAATTTTATAACGCAAATTTTACAAAAAGCACATTAATGTAGCGGGTATGAAATAAAGTACCAACGACAATTTTGTGAAGTTTGTAAATTTGTTATTACTGCAAACATTGTAACTGCAGGATAATTAGCATTGAAAATGTCGAAGCGCAATTAATAAATATAAAAAACTCTTTAAGAAAATCAGGTTTTTGTGCTTATTCAATTAGATGGGAAGTGTTTAATTAATTTCTAAAACAGAAGCTTTAGACCTCCGAATGCGACTAGGAGTAAGTAGTAAGATAAGTAAAGGAAGGTTTTGTCAATGTTGCTAGACGCAAAACCGCTATAAATTGTACAGAAGAACAAAGTAAACTTATTGCAAATGTTATAAATCTTCAGTGTTTTTGTTGAATTTAGGTGATGCATCTAGTATTTTTTCCAACAATATTCAACGTAAATAAAAAGTAAGTTCAATCAGTTAAACAATCAAAGTAAACATGCACCAATCTACCTTCCAATCTAAGTACAGTGATTAGAAATCTGTGAACGATTTTAATCATGAGTATTTAAGGAGTTAAGTTTGGTTGATGAATGTGAATAGACCCGCACTTGACGAAACAATAGTCTGATTAGGGTGGATTTTTTGATTAATTTAGCAAATGTTACGAAAATAATGGAAACCTGAATTTTCAGTTTTCCAGTTTGGGATTATTTTACCTTTCTATTATTGTTGTGGTTTGGTTCTAAATTCGATGTTGGTGATGGATTGGAAGACACGTTGTTCGGATCTTGATCCCCCGACATTTTATCTGCAATTTTATGTCGATGTTAATATTGATAGGCTAAATATCTACATACCTACATATTGAAAATGACGAATTAGTCTGCATTACTTAAGTTTGACTGATTCACGTATCTGAAGAGCTCTTTAGAAATTAGGAAATTTCCTTTAAATCAATACGCATTTGTCCTTTAACGTCATCAAAGTAGTTACTTACCCTATAAGTAGGCGAGAACAAATCAATTAAATTAAATTTAAAATTTAAGGACTCAATTTGGCCAAAAAATTGTGATTCAAAAAATTAATTTTCTATAAGAATTCAATTTCAATTCGCTTTGAACTATAGGCGACGTTCTATTTTTAATTAATTAATTTGAGCATTTGTGTTTTTTTAAGATGTGGAATATTTCTGCCATTCGTCCAGGTTTAGTGCGTTAGTTGAAGATATTTTCTAATAGGTGTTGAAAAAAAGCCTACCTGATTAGATTACCGCCATTTACAAGGCAAAATATTTTAGATTTTTCTAGCAAAAAAAAATGTTATTGTATTGATGCATCAAAAACATACGCAAATTTTTCGACGCCTCAGTAGTCAGCAAAAGTATTTAGTTGGATTTAAATTAAATTAAGAAAAGTCCTTAAAGCACAAGCCATAAATAACCCATCAAACGTACCTTCTCATCCAACCAACTATGGTATAGTAAATCTATTCTTTTTGACTTAGACCTTGAAAATTCACATTCTCCAGTTCAAGCAAACTATTGAACGTTGAACTTTCTCACGATTATTAACAATTTAACTCCACTCCAACATTTCTAAGTACCCTTTTTATTCAGGCCGATTTCAGTTTAAAAAAGCTGAAAACTTGGAAACGTCTTAAACGGAGCTTCAACGAGAGACAACTGGAAATTGGCTTGTTGACATGCTAGAATTTCGATTCGTTAAATTATTATGCTATATTTCCGACTTTTTTTCACTGAAATGCTACGTCAGAATGTCGCGCAAGGGTTAGAAAATAGGTATTTTACCTCAGAGAATGGTACTTCTATAGAAGGTAAATTGTTAGAAATAAAAGTTTCAATTGAATGCTTATTTGGACATTTCCATTTTTTGATTTTGGTTTTTGACATGTTAGTTACGGGCCTAAACCTTCCTCAATATCTATTTAAAAAATTTGATTTCGGTTTTTAGCACATCAAAAATTCAATTTAGAAGCGATGCATAGATTTGGTATTTTACATCATATAAAGAAAAACGTTTGCGCGACCAAAACGTCAAGACATTGCAAAGCCCACAGATCACGATCTTCATATCAAATAATATAAAATCAACTAACATTTGCAGCATTAACTGTTGCAATTATTATCTTGATCGATTGCAGTTCTGTGAAAACATAAAAAACATTTCTGAAGCTCTTCAAATTATTTTTGTATATATTTGAAGCACACGCTTTATTTGTATGAGCCTATCAATAATCAGTGATAGTTCAATTGATTTTATTACAAAATATACAAATTTATTACCAAATTTCTCGAATTTGTACTTTAATTGTGAATTTGATGAATTAATAATCAGTCAATAAAATTTTCATCATTTGCATAAAATGTTTTTGTAATAAAAACAATTGCAGTTTTCAAGACTAAGAATTCTTAATAAACAATTAGTCTGATGTTTTTTTGGAAAAAAATATAGTCTTTGAAAAAATGGTATCGGTAATTTCATGTATTGAAAGGGAAATACTTACAAAAATATATATTTTTGAACTTTCCTCTGAAGTTGTTACAATGTATCACAGGCTCCGTAAACGCGCGACTATTTGAATTACTATATGAAACTATATCATCGACTTAGTAAAGGTGCTTTATTTAGCCAGAGAAAATATAATCGATTATCAATTAATGTGTTATTTGTTTCAATTTGCTGCTAAGTACCATCAGAAGCATTCGGCAGATTATAGGCAAAGTGCGAATTTTAAATGAATGTTTACCGGTATCTGTTACTGCGTATATCATTGATATATGTACCCCCATTCGAAACGTTTTCAGTTACGTCAGTTGACGATTATTCTAATCGAACAGTTTGCCCGATATGCATATAGAATGGACCTGGAAAGAAGTGTTTTTTCCAGCACTCAATCTGAATATTGAAAGTGGCCTTTAAATAATTAAAATTGCCTGGAACAATGAAGTAAATGGGATTAGTAACAATGCTAGGGGGTTTGCTTAAATGCAGGCTAAATGTTTGGTTCATATGGCTACAAGCAAAATGTTTAGGAAATCAATAACTTTGAATGATTGGAAAATACTGAGAAAGCAAATGTTAAGCGACAGCCCACCGAAAGTTAAGTTATACGATTTTTAACTGATTTTGCGAAAAATCTCTGTACAGGAAATGACTTATTCACTGCCCTTCCCTGATATGCGATCTCTGAAGCCAATTTAAAACAAGCCGGAAATGTTTTGAAACTTTTATCGGCTTGGAAACTCGGAATGCAGGAACTTAACGTCAATTACTTAACAAACGGTTTGCGATTCTAAAAGGGTAAATTAATTAAAACATTTGTTTAGAATTTTGCTTTTTACTATCTACTTTTTTATTTGAGAGAGCAAACGAAAAAATTTACAAATGAACAATTGCGTCTAAAATTCTGGTTAACTTAACAAACGCGTTCCAAGTTTCCAACAGCCCGTAAAAAAACGTTTTTTTTTTCATTCTCATTTTACAAAGCTTTCAATGTGAACTTACGACTTGTGAATTAAACTATTCATAAAAACCTGCACGAATAAATCACAAGGGTTTAGATCCGGCGAGCGTGGTGGCCAATCCGTAGATAATGACAAGAAATAAGGCCGATCCACCTATTCAGAAGAAAATTGTTCGAAAGCTCCAGCACGACCTTCGAATATAGTCAGTTCTAGACAATCCTGGAGAAGCCACATGATGTTCCGAAAAAAAATTATAAAGGGCGAATAAAAAAAAATCCGATTGTTTTTAATTCCCACGTTAATGGACAATCGCTGTTAAAAAACGCTTCTTCAAATTTTATGGAGATTATCAACCCACCCAACATTTGAGTGTTTCTTTGAAAAATGTTTATCATTTTCTTTTTGTAGCAAAATTTTCAGAAAAGTGAGTTCTGCGGTGGAAGTTTCCAGTCTGTAGAGCTTGGGACATTGATGATGAAAAGTATTCATTTTTTGTAGTTTACCTCTGCTCATTTGCAGTCAATTTGCATCTTCCTGAACAAGATTAAAAATTACTTGCTTGCACGAGTTCTCGAGAAGAAACTGTTGTGCTTAAATCATAAAATCTGCTTGCTGCTGCACGTTGACAAAACTCAAGACGATATGTCATTTTAAAATTTAAGCAATTTTCTGCAATTAACTTAGAAAAATGGAAAAGATAAACGTTACACATTCGCAAAAAATGTGACTAAAACCACACAGATAAAAACGTGCAAAAGAAAATAAAGTGCACCAAACAAAAGTCGGAATTATCAAATGCCATGAAGAAAATTCCACTATGAGCATATTTTCTTTGATTCCTGGTCTCCTTTAGTCAATTTTTTCATTCATACTTAAAGATAAAATGGATCATTGGTTGGCATTAAAATTTATGAAGACGGTTAAATGCCTCTTCTTATGTAACTTTGTAATCTCTTCATGAATTTTTAAAATTAATTTGCCTTTAAGGAATTTAAATTGACCTGAAATGCTATTTTTTAATCTTCAAATATGGTTGTAAATCAATAAACATAATGCTTCTATTGAAATTTTAAAAGAGTTATCGTGAAATATTTGAAGCTTTATAAGATTTCATTAATCCCACGTATATACTGGAAATTGCACAAGAAACCTCGTATTTCCACCTACGTAGAACGAAAAGGAATAAAATTTATATTACATTAGAGACCGCGTTTTATAACCATCTTTGCACGTATTCATTAGTTTAGTATTTACTTGAATTGAATGATGAATGATTTTGTGCACAAGTTAAAACATTAAATAATAAGCTTTGCTAAAAAACAAAAAAAAAATGCGTCGTTAATTTCAGTTTGGTTTAAGCTGTTTCGCAGATTGTATGAAAATAATTTTAAAATTGAACATGCCTTTAAAAACAAGTGTTCTTTTGAGACAGTTTTGCGCAATTAAACAAAAAAATCGATTTTGCCATTAGTATTCAATCGCATGAACAATAAGCGATTAAAATTACATTATCAAAAATCACTCACAAATCGCACTAAATCCTTTCCACTAATGTTTTAAATGTTATTTCCAATTTTATATCACATTAACTGCTTATCCGGCTTACCTAAATGCTGAACATATTTTCGGCAGTGGTTTGCCAATTAAACATTATTTAATATTATCCCATGGATTATCGCGAATTAATCGAAATCGTTAACAAATAAAATAATAATTAATCTGACACGAATGAGTGTAACGTAATTTCGTTAGTAATCCCGGTGTTTTATTGTCTCATTTCAAACACATCGGTGTATTGTGGTCATATTTATAGTGTTTCCACCCGCTTGAGTAGTTTTACTATCGACGTGATAAGAAAGGCCACTCCAAAGATATTTACTATTTATTCTAATCAGTAATCAATCAAAATAAGTCTTTCGATCTCATGACTTCACGCTCATTTAAAACCTGCCCTGGTATCGTGTGAATTAGCTTTGCAAATAATTTCCAAATTTTTTAATACGAAATACAATAAAATATTAGCACTACCGAAAAGGAGCTAATTCTGCTAATACAACTCACGCGGTAAGAAATAAAAAAATGTATTACAACTGGAAACAACATTAATGACATATTTGCACTTCTCTTTAGTAGATTCGCTGATGAACCAAGAAATGTATGATTTTATTCAATTGATGGATTTCTAATAAATATTGTGGTTTTTGGATTCCAAGGATTATAGAAAATAGCGGATTCAGCAACAAATTACTAAATTATACTCGGTTTTTATATGTATCAGAACATTTGTTCAGATGCATCTTTTATGCAGATTGTACAAAACATGCATCCGTGCGAATTTGCTCATTAACATTTCCATAATAAACTCAACCAACAGAATGTCATTGATACCACGTATAAGTTGACACCATTTATTAGCAAGAAAAAATGGGTTAAAAGCGAGCATAATATATTCATATGACACGTTTAGATATTGACAAAACAAACAGTAATACTCAATAAGTCCTCGTCCGAGATGGCACTTTATCAGTCTGTTCACGCTTTTCATGTTTGTTTACGTTTTTAGCAGCCAGATTATAATTGACTTCATCTAATTTAAAAAAATTAATCAGGTAGATGATAAAGATATCAACACATCATATCACATCAATTAGTGTGCGGCCACTACCTAATAGACGCTAACAACAACTTTTTGATTAGGATGAATTTTCGGCAAAAAAGTGTAAGAATTAATGTAAAAAACAAAGGTCGGCCAAAGATAATTTCAGAAGATTTTGGTATTTCAGTCAGCAGGATAAATATAAAACAATCTCAAGATCTAGTGGTTTTTTTAAAGATGAATTAAATAAAGTATTCAGCCTTGAAGCTCACACTTGGTGAATCTAAATGATGATGTTTACGTTTGTTTATTGAGAAATTATATACAAATTTTAACAGATGCGCTTACAGTGAATGCGTAATTCATGTCATCGATTTTATTAGAAATTTTATAATAGCACAGTTAATGTACCAAAATTCGATTGGATTTCAATAATTGGATGTCCAATAACATCATATTGCAGTTAGGGCAAAATGGAAAACGACACCAAAAAGTGTTCTGCCCGTAGCAAATAAAAACACTAGACAGAAAACCATAATTTATTTAACCATTTAACAACTGTTTAATTAGACGAATAATTTAACCAAAAGAAAATTTAGTAAGCCAGCAAAAACTACGAAAAAATTCACTTTAAACGTGGGGGCGCCGTTAGGTTTTGATGTTCTTTTGTTGCAATTATCCTCACTACAAGCATAACAAGTGTTGGGAGTTACTGTGGCCGTTCGATGAAGATCCTTTTGGCCTTTGATGAAATTTCCACATTCTTCTCCTCCCATGTCGGGAAAACAGGACTGCATCGTGGTGAATGAAGTCACAATTCCGGATTTAACTAAGTGAAAAATGCCATTAGTGAAAAAAACCATTTGAAACCAGTTTTCCCGGATATTTACTCTCATATGTTGCAGCTAAACAGACGCTGCTTCCAGGGCATTTTCGAAGAGAACCAATGCCATAACAGCCATCCTGGTCCCAAGTAGAACTGGAAACGTTACAAGCGTAACATTCCAGAGCTTTACCTAAAACGGCACATGCAATAACGCATTATATTTATAGCGTTTGGTAATCGCTCCAACTAGTTAACAAACACGCTTGATCTGGTAAGAGCTTTGGTACTTACCGGTTGATACACAGGTTGCCAAGATGCAAAGGTACAAGATGCCCACAGAGCTGCACTTAAATTCCATTATTTCCACGAAAATTTAAGGTTTTGCTGCAAATGGTGAATCAACAGCTCGGACAGCATTAACATCACCAGTTATCCACATTTTTATTAATAGAACTATTATTTACCAGTCGGTGGTCTTTTTTTCATTTCGCTAGCCTACACGTTGGATCTTCACAGAGGCGGACTCAAAAGCAGTTTTATTTATTTATATGCCTTAAAATGGTTCAGATTTCCGTAAATATTTGCCGGGGTGCCGATGACGAAAGGCAGTTTCATAATCCGTAACATCAGAAAAAACATTTCAATTGTCTTATTTTTGTCCCCGCAAAATATCCCATGTGAATATTTGATTTAAAAAAGTCGATAAATATGTAAGGTGGCAAATAAATTAAAATATTTAGTGATTTTTTGGGCTGCAGGGCCTAGAGGATATGTGTGAGACAGGAAGAAAAATAAGAGGAAAGAGTATAAGAACGATGATCGATCATAAAACTAGGGGACAAAATCATTTCTGCTTCGAAACCGCAAATCGCCAGGAACTGTTTCAATGACATGATTTTTTTAAACGATACAAGCTCTTTTGACTTTTAAAAGCTGCCCCAAGGAAACGTAGAAAAAATCAAATAAATGAAAAAGCTGTGGATATTGATTTCTTCCTGGACTTCGGAAAACCAGTATAAAATCGAATATATTTGCAGCAAGAAGTTCCGTGCCTTGATAGAGGGAGCCAATATATCTGTGGCGGATCATGGATATAACATAGCTCTTGACAAATGGCGAACAAAATGTTCTGCAGCCTTTCCATGACTTCACATTCCACTTTTCAGTCCAAGGCTTCGTTGTCGTTTCCTTAAATATAGCGGTGTTTAGCCGGTAATAGTGTTATTCATATTTATTTATGCATTTTCCTAGTCGAAAATGTCCATGACGGGGACAAATATGTTCAAAGGTAACTGCAAATTACACAGGAACAAAGCAATCCAGATTGTCATATCGGAAATAAAACGCAAACAGCCAGGTACAATAGGAAAAAAACTCAATCTTCTGATAGCCGAAGGGACCGTCCACTAATACATACATATATATTTATGAATCATGGAGCTGAAAAAAAAACGAAATTCTAGCGCGCGATCAATATTAATGGGATTTGTCCAGGTTTGAGCTTTTGGAATTATATACGGAAGTGATGAAAAATAAGAGCTTTAGCGGTTTTTTGCATTAAAATTTCGATTTGATTTGGGAGAGGATAAATAATCCGGAATGGATAAAATTTTAATTTCCTGGCCTTTATTTATGATTGAAAATTGTATATGAGGAAGATTCAGGTGTTCGTTTTTCTAAAACTTGATCACTCAATACGTAAACTTTTAGAGCAAAAATACGGAGTTACTGAAACAGTCAATAACTGTGATTAATAAATACTGCAGATAAATAATTTTAAATAAAAGCAGACGCCAGAACTCATTGTAGCTTAATTCAAGCAAATAGCAAGCAAATAATTAAACTTCCATTTGGAAAAGTTTCTGCATATTCCAAAAATAAAAAGACTATTCAACATCTCACACATGCTGGATGAAATGGTAAAAAGACACAGTGAAACAATGAAACCAATAATCGTTTCCTATGCTCAATGTTCATAGCTCAACTTAAACAAACCCGCCAATCTATCCGGTACATTTCGGATGTTTTTTAATTAAAAGGTAACCGAATTTCAGGCTGGAAATCCCATTTTCCGACATGAGCGGCAATAAATCGGAACATGGCCAATGAAAAAAAGTGGACAATAGTTCTGTCAGGGGATTGATTGATATATCCCGAAGCAATTCCAGTGAGAGGTCGACATTTCTCATTGTTAGTTAATTTGTCAATAAGTTTTCAAAATTGATACCGTTTAGTATACTTGAAAGGGTTCACGGATGGACGTCGGTTTTGCGGTGGTATTGATTAACGATGGCCTACAGATTTCCCGTTGGATCTTGCCATTCAATAATCTGAGAAATTGACATGATTTTTTAGATCTTAAATTGATAAGTACTCAAGCTGGTTGGGAAACTTTCCCGGAAAAGGTAATACACACTCTAGCATAGGTAGAGCCAACTTGAGCTCAATTAACTTTTGAAACAACATCCGAACTTTTGTTTACTGTAAATTGCAGATTTAGATGGCAATTCCAAACTTAAGCAATGCTGAAAGTTTCAGATAATTTCAGGCTTTGTACCGCGCACGGCTAAAGCAAATGCAAATAACCGAACCTCAGTGAACTTTGAAATTCCAACGAGTTTTTCAAAAAGCAGATTTATTGGAATTTTCTAGCCCTCATACTATCCCATCTCAGTGTCCAAAATTCCACCGATATAAAAGAAAATCAATTAACAACATTCCTTGGGCATTTATGGCCGTCGATTTTGAAAAAATGCCATGGGGGGAAATAAATCGGCGATAAATTAGGAAACTTTCGCGTGTTTCGTTGGAAACATCATATTTTAAAAATCCATCAATAAAAGTGATTTATTGCCGGTTGTAATGCTGACAGGTGTTCGTCTTTTTTATTCCTTGTCAAGATTAATTTTCCAGACCAACAATTTATGCAGGTTATTTACCTTTAATAATGGTATTAGCCACGAATCCAAACGCAAATGGAACTCGGAATTAATCATTTTATTTTGGAGTTGCTGACAACTTTATATCCGCAATTTTAAAACCAAAAGCCAACGTAAAACCCGGAAAAACCGCATCCAGTAATTTTGTGGCCAGGCAGCATACTCGAGAGAAAGTTTACCTTTATTGATAAGCAGACGTGAAAAGAGTTAACTCTTGTATGGCTTAAAACGCGTGCTAGCTTTCCCCATCAACGTAAGCAAACCCTTTTCGCCATTCATCTCTCGGTATACGCAAAAGTCATTAAATAATCTATCATTCTCGCATGTCTCAAACAGCAGACGAAACTCCTTTCTTATGTCGAAAATGGCCTCATTCAGTTGCTGAAAGAAAAACACGGGCATTTGGTCACAATAGACCGACACTTCCCACACATTTTTTTATTTGTTTCGAACCCTATTCGGGCCTAATTCAAATATTTATTAAGCGACTCTGGATGGAGCTAATGTTTTCACTAGGGCAGGGACCTTCTCCGCATAAGAAACTTTGGAAATATGGAGGCTTTTTGTTCAAGTTTCGGGAGTCCGGAAACGTATAAATTCGAATGGATTTATTAGAAATCGAAAGCCAATCAAAGTTGGAACACTTTTTTTAACCTGAGATGGAAGTGGTTTTGTTCGGGATTATACACAGGCGGGTGTCATACACCTCTAAATTATGCACATATTTAAGCTGTTCTAAAAAATTTCCTTAAATTATTTAAATTTAAAAACCATGAAATCTTACATAAATTAGATGAAAATAAATTAATATAATCTATTGTTGGCTGAGGATTTTTTAATGCCAAAAAGCCCATATAAATAATACTGAATATAAACAAAGCAGAAACGTCAACCAGTTGTTTGCCGGTACCGATTATTTCGCGACCTTCTAGATAAAAGTGCGGCAAGCTGAAGTTAAAAACTCAATAATATACCGTGTGTGTGAGACTTTGTTAATACCTATTGTTAATTTGCTAGGAAATATTATTTCGTGAAGCAAATATATTTCGTGGGTCATGGGGAGCTTATCCAAGCTCCCAAACAAAGCCAAAATCTATTTCATAAGATAAAACTCTTGAAAATTGAAATCTTCTAAAGCCATAAAATGTTCAAAAACTTCCCACAAAAATCTAAAGATAACTGGTGCATCATACATCAAAAAATTATGCTGTAGAGATTTATTAAAAATCCTACATCTACTACTACAATGTGTATTTTAGACCCTCAACTTGAGGTGATTTGAATGGATACTCCGAAAACGCTTGCGCGCATTCAGTTTTGAAAATAATTCATGGAAGACGCCGAACATGGCTCAGTGACACTTATGGCGTCGCTCGAGACCCACGGGGCGTCGCGACGTTCATTCATTCAATTCGGGAGTCGCGTGGCCGAATTCTACAGGTGTCTAGTACAGATTTTCACCGAAAATAATACTATTTAAAAGCGCAAATTTGAATTTTATAGGTGCATTGTGTTGGATCAACTTATCGAAATTACCGTTCAGAAATTTTTCAGTGAGTTGAAAATGTGACAAAAGTTTTAGTTTAGTTGAGATACATGTGGTGACATTACAGGTGAGAGGAGTTTTTGAAAAATTGCACTGTTTTTGAAAGTTTTTTATTCGGCATATGTTTCACTTTAAATGCGTTTCTTTAAATAAATAGTTTGTTTGTTTGCCTCAATAAATCCCCAGCCCAATTTTAGTAAGCCCAGTTTTAATTGCAAAGAACCAAATCTGTTCGTAGTTTGATTTATTTGCCCCAAAAAAGCTTTTACTTAAAAATGTATGCAATTTCTTCAGCACCATTAAGAAAATTGTTCCCCATTTGTTTTGTGTATTCAATTAATATACAATGTAAATGGCATTTCGATTAGTAAAAGCAACGCGTAAAACGCATTAGGACTAATTGCGTTAGTTGCTTAAAAAATTTGAAAGTAATTGGACCACAGTTTATATAAGTTTTATATTTTCATGGCATTAAACCGGAATTAATAGAAAATGTACGTACATTTATTAGTTTTTTTTTAATATTTTCAAAGCGTTTCAGCTTTTCATCTTACGTAACACAAGCGTATAATTTTTGCTTATAGTTATCCCTAAAAAATAATGAACAAAAACGCTTTAAAATAAAAAGAATAATTCCCATATCAACGTCGAAAATATCGTTAAAATAATTTTCACAATGTCACAAACCCTACTAAGGTCAAGATAAAAAGGTTGCATGACTTCATAAATCTTCTCTAGGTGTATCTGCAAGCGTTGTGGGTAGATTTGCGACTATTTTACCTAATACCAACACAGATAAATTATTTATAAAACTACTGGCACATAACTGAGACAAAAGCCCGTAAAACCTGAAAAGTATTTACTAGAAGCTTTTCGGTTTACTTACGTGTAATGTATATTTCATATGGTGCGACATTAGGTTGGATAAAGGAAGGTAGAAAAACTGATACGTTTTTATCTGGCGAGGTGCCAGAATGGCACAAAACTTCCTTCACATTGTCCCCCGTGGTTAACATTAGCAGATAAGCCTACGTATATAATTTTTCATCAGAACATACTTATTAGTTATTTTGATATAATACGAAATTTTGTGACTATGGATGGATAACACTGATATACTTTTATATAGATTTTTCGATTCTTATGTGAAACTTCGACATAAGGAAAAGTGAGGTTTAAAAAAATGCATTATCAGTTAACTAAAGGAACTAACTAACCAGTTTTAAATCGCTTTACTCGCAAATAAATAATTATGCACATTGATAGTATTTTCTTTTAAACTCCTCAAATTATACAACAAAAAACGAAAAACTCCACAGATTCAATAAAAGTTTTTCTTCAAATGCTAAACTAACGAAAACCCTATCATATTTTCCAGATTTTCAATAAATCCGCTGGCATTTGGGCCCACATGGGACTTGAAAAGTTATATTTTGTTTTGCACCGCCATCAGCTTCGTACATTCAACGCCACTTATGAATATTGACATTTTACTGCAGATGCATTTGAAAGGCTCACAAACATGATACGAATATATAAAGGTGACATATAGCCAGGAAATTCAATTCAAAAGAAAATAAAATTTGTCAATTTTTAAAAAGTCGAATGACGCAAACACTCCAAACTGGAAAAGAAGACATAATCCAACCAGTTAGTTTATTTTCATTGGCTTTAACATACCAAGTAAGTGTTGATTCAATGGAAAGCTCACTGGCAGATATATTTAGAAGCTGAAACTTTTACCATCAGCAAACTTAAATTATTTGTCTCCTGAAGAGTAGCAGTGATTTATTTAAGCCCATGTACCTTGTCGTGATTTTCAAGGGCGACACTTTGAACAACTTCCCTGTTTTAATCCGTAATCTAATTTTGGATACCCCATTACAGTATTCTGATGTACTCATTTTAATATTTAATTAGCTTTCTTAACAGACATTTCCTGGGAATTACATTTTTTAGTTTATTGTCTATAATTGATTGGATACATAAAGTATGAAAATCTATTACAATTTGCTTTGAAAGGTTCTGCAATTTACTCAATAAAAGCGCAAAAGCCCAGGCTTTATTTAAAATCCTGAAAAAAGGTGTGTAGGTACACTAATTAAAAACCCCATTTAAATGGATCCGCACTATTAATAATGATGTGGAAGATGCACGTAACTCTATTTAACCACTATAAATCAAACAGTTTATGGTCATAAATCAAGTGATAGCGAATCTCAAACTTTCAAAGTCGACAAGAGCGAAATAAATCGTTTTTGCATTCAAGTCGAACGGAAAATTGAAAATTGTATTATTGAAGTAGGAAAATGAATTTTCGAACCTACAGACTAGGTCAATGCAGTGGGGCGGCAGTATTTCTCAAAAACGCCTTTGGAAGTCCGGGAAAACAATGTTATTTGAGTTTTTATTCTGGATTCGGTGATTCCACACTGGGAAATTGATCGTTTGAAGCCTTGATTGAAAATTGTGATTCCATTTCCAGGATTATACAAAAACTGATCACAAAGAATGGCACGAAACGTTATCCCGATGCTATTTGTTTTTATTTTTTACGGCTCAGCTCAAAATCCCCGATATTCCTAAGTCGAAAGTCGTGTTTTCGACCACTTCCACACTATGAAAAACCCTGAAACACCTCTAGAAAATCATATTACCGAAAAAGGTCTCGCATAGACTTTGACCCTTGAAAAATTCGCGATACACACTCGGGTCTCTTTTCGTCATTTGCATATTGACGAAAATGTCCTTTCACGATTCGCATCAAGCGAGTAAGTTGGGGTTTTCAACAAATCCAAACCGAGGCGCTGGAAAAGGCAAATGTTTTCCGAATGGAAATGCGAACGAATTGTTCTTTGGCGTTTTTACCCAAACCGTCGACGAAGTTGGGATTAGTTTTCGATTTTTCGCGATTATTTGCCTTGATAGAAAAGTCTATCGAACGAGTTGATTACTTCCGACCAGAAGCCTCACCACTTTTCGTCTAATTTGACTTGAACAGATGAGCAAATCTTCAAGACATGGAACTGAGCCCTTAAAGCTCACCCAATGTTGTGATATCACTGTTTCGGGCCAGTCCATTGTTTGATGATGAAAAACAGATTGCAAAGACGCCAAACAAAACAAGAGGTGCTAACTTGTCGAGTCCATTCATTTCAAACAGTAGGTGTACTGAAAAACAAAAGCCCTTCTTGTTTTGGCTGATGTATGAATGGAGGGTGGCCTCCTAATTTAGCCCTTGTATTGCTGCCAGCATTCAAGTGTTTAGAAAACAAGGGGCAACAGACTGTTGGAACAATTTTGTCTGTTTGCTTAGCTAAAAACTATTACTCGAAAAAGTGAAATAGAGTAAGGCTGAATATTGGCAATTATTTGGCGGATTACTGTTATGAAATTCCAGATCAATTGAGCCCTCGCAATCATTATTACACTAAAATGACATTGTGTAATGCAAATTTAACTGCCCAATTTGAAGCAAATATGAACAAAGCCCAAACATTATTGGCAATCTGGTTTCAATTATTCAGCACTGCGCCTATAAGAAAATCCATTTGTAATGTTGAAATTTGTGAAACAAACATTCGGCTTTAGATAGTCAATTAAAATATACCAAGTGGCAAATATGTTTTAATTGATGAAAGTTCAGGCGAATGGGTTAAGAGTTTCGTTTATGACAAGATAATGAAGTGGTTCAGGCAATCAAATTTTCGATTTTGTTTGAACAGTTTTTTAACCAGTATTACTCAAATGTTTATACGGGTTTTGTCGGTCCAAAAATATGCATTTTTATTGCTTAGCTTGTTCCCAGAAGGCGTTTTCTGTAATGGTCTGAAGCCACTAAAAAGATCAAAAATGTTTGGCGTTTCAAAATATCGCTTTTTCGTCGTCAGTATCAAATACAATATTTCCAATGCAAAAACTTGTACTTGGTTCAAGTCGATATCTCTCACCGTTCTTGAAATATTTCACTTGTAAATCTCTAGGATTTTTTTGAATTATTGAAGAATTTGAGTTAGTTCAAAAAATCACTAGAGGTTTCAATGTGAAATATCTCGAAAACGGCCAGAGATATCGAGTTGGAACAAGTGCACAATTTTTGTTTAGGAAATGTGGTGGGACCAGATATTGCCAATGAAAAAGCGAATTTTGAAAACCCCATAGGTTTCTGATGTTTTAATCGGCTCCAAACTATTGAACCTTATCACTACTAGCTTAGCCTTAGAAAACTTCCATTCTTGGATTTAAACATTTAATAACTACAAATTTTTTTGGTAGTACTGAAACTGGTTAACAATCTATTAAAAAACCCGAAAATTGTATTTACTCTTTACTATTAACTTTAGGATAAGACAAATTTGCCTGAAACGCATTTTTTTGTCCGTGAATTTCGTCACCTAAAGAGCGTCGAATAATTCGACGTTCAGTCATAAAACATTAATTCATTATCTAGAGACAATAATGTATTATTATTTTTCACGCTTATATCAAGGATAATAACAGCCTGTCTATATTTAGGCTAGCGACAGCTACAGTAACATTCCTGAAATAGCAGACGACATAATAAACAGTTTCGATACATTTTTTATTAGACGTTATTCGATTTCAGGCAGGCAGCTTCGGTCTTTGCCCAAAATAAGAAAAAATAATGTAATAAGCTCACTGGTTTAAGGCATTGGGTTTCGAAGAACCTTTCAGATCGGATTTTTTATTTAGCAATCCGATTTTCAAACTATCGTTTCTCAGGCAGTAAATATCGAGAAATTGTAGACGAATAGTCTCAAACATGCTTGGCACAAGTCCCCAACGTAAACTTTTAATATCCATATTGAATTTTAAACCACTTGCTGCCTGAAAAAGCGTGAAAATAAAGTCTTAATTGAGAGAAGAATTTGATGCAATCCTGAATTGGATCAGGCCGAAATCCATGTGCTGCCTAATGGAGAAAAACAGGCGAAAATCAGCAATGTAATGCTAATTACCATTTGCATTTTATCTTTCTTTATTTCGTACTCATTTGTTTCGCTTTAATTTTTTTGTCCAACGTCTTTGCCTTAAAAATGCCCACATAAATAAAAAGAAAATAGAGATGTTTAGTTTGGAAGGCAGCATTACCTTAAAAGCTTTCAGTTGATAAAGTCGTGAATGTCTATGTTTAATATTGAATGTAAGATGAATAATACTCTTTTGTGCGGTAAGAAAATATTTATAGTTCCAAGTGGATCGGACTAGATGAAATTCCATCCTTGACCATCAATCGGTCCACCATATGTAGGTTTAGTGGCGTACTAACGGAAAAGTATCTTATTTGTTCTCATGGCCGGTTTGTGACTGAATCAAACATTTTTTTCGGAAAATATTGATGTTTCGATTCTTTTTTCAGATCATTTCTTTCAGTTTCCAACTCACCAGCGGAACCGTCAATATGTTGAATGAAAATAGGAAATCAGAAAAGGTGCATGATTCTGCTCGCCCCAGACCTGTATGCTACACAAGTGATTAATTATAGTGCTGAAAAAATCATCCTTACTGGCGAGTGTCGCTCCTTTAGGTCGTAATGCAAAGATAAGTTTGTCCCGACTTTTCATAAGCAAAGTCTAATATTTTACGCTTTCGAGCGAAACAGCTCTGAACATGCAAGCCACTCGTGCTAGCAAAACTTGCCACAACGGCCTGAAATCCTGAAAAATTCATCAATTTCAAGTAATGGCCGTGAATGTGAGGTTGTTATTAAACGAACATGGAAAGCGTTAAAAACTGTTTGCACCAGCAAAATCGCAAACATGTTTTACAAACATTGCAGATTCAATTCAATCATCCGCGAAACGATTCATACATTAATGTTGTATTGTAACAAAGCCAATTACGGTCGGTCAACAAAAGGTATTGTCGGGCTTTTCACCGATTTCCCACATTGCTACAAGTTCAATTTGTAAACAAAAATAATTGCAGGCCGTCCTAGTGACAAAACAATGCACTTCGAATGAACGTTTCCGGATTGTCAATTGCATAATTGCGTAATCAGCACAACATTAAATCCGTATTCAAAGCGAAAAAGCACAAACGCAAGTGCTTTCTGGCTTGCTTTCATCAAACGATAATTGGGTTTGTTAAATGTGGGGGCTTCGTCTATTATGTGAAGTGTTTCCAAAGTCCGACTTAACACTGAAATAAAATGTTTGATGGTATTTGTTGCATTTTTATAATTGTCATAAACCAGCAAACATCCTGTAGAATAACGTATTTCGATACGTAGGATGACATCAGAAGTTTACAAATAAAGTGGCGAAAAAATCAGAACTGTAAAACTGCCTAGAGAGTTTTTAGTGCTCCTATTTTTAGAGCAATAAAAACTCACATAAAGCTAATTCAGCTTATGATTAAGAATTCCCACTTGCGTATTCAAAGTGGAGTGGACCCTATTAATTATTTCAAGAGCTGGTTTGGAATCAGGTTGTGCTTGATCAACGATTTTAAAAATAGTTTGAAACCAGCCGGATTTGGAAGCTATTTTAGCTGCACTTTTAGCTACAGATCGTCGGGTGCTCATATCACAGCTTATATATCATGATATTTAAGCTGTGCTCATATCATAAGAAATCGCCAGGCACTTTTAGTGTCACATTAGCTTTGCATAAACACACATAACATTGACCCAGAGAAATTAGTGATTCCACAAATGCCTGCAGTTTTGTTTCCATCCACATCAAGGGAACTTTGTAAAATATTAAAACTCTCCCGAATAATCTCAACAAATCCCCTCAAGAAAGCGTCCCAAAATAGAGTTTAAATTGATAGCTGGAGTAACTGTAAACGGCTGCCCAAAGCTCTATTCAATTACGGGTTGCTGCTAATAAAAGCAGTTCGTATGCAAATGCCGCTTCTCTATTTTTGGAATAATCAACTAAAATCACGAACTCTTCTTCAAGGGTGTGATCTAGAAAACCTGCCGAAGGATTTTGCAACAGTCGAGTTGTTTTACGACCTTTAGGGATTTTATTTTTATCGAAAGCGGCTTTAAAAGTGATTAGTTTGCAATGGTTATTACTGTTATTCTCTACTGCAGCTAATCGGTTTGTTTATTTGCGAAATAATTGATGCAGTTAAACAATAAAAGTTTATTAAGTTAGTTGATGGGCGATAAAGGTAAACTCACTGTTGATTTTTGCTATTTTGAAATACGCCGGATTTTCCTATCAGGGATTTGCAATTTTTAACTGATTAGACATGCTTTGTACATTTGGGCGACATTGTCGCTTCATGTACAGCAATTACGAGTGTTCATAATCACGTGTTACAGCGACATTTTACAATTACCAAGAGGATTTGCCGGGCACCAGATCCAATTGCATTTATTGATTGCAATTTGCATTATACGATCAACATGATGCATAAAGTGGAGATTGGTATTGTCGCTTAAAGAATTGCCCGAATGTCTCAGAAATTCATGAGTATAAATTGATGATATTGCAAAGAAAAAGCTGAATTTGAGGATAATGAAATAATATAATATTAATATTAAAAGACAACGCAGCCGGTAGTTTTTGATCAAATAATCAGAGCTTTCATTCAGAGCATCACTATCAGACTCACTCAGACTCACTATCACTAGACAATAACATGTTTTATACAAAGTAGTTAAAGAAACGGTTCTATAATGCTCACAAAATTCCAAGAAAATCGTGATTCAAATAACAAAAGTGAAAAATTAAAGATAAACATGCACAATTGATCTGAGTCAGCCAAAAAATTATTTGTTTCAGGGAAAAATACTTGCCAAATGTCCAAAACGTGGACACCTACATCAAACATTTTGCTCCAGAACTTTTGTGGTTCAAACTGTTTTTAAAAAGCATAAATAAAAAGATCTTGCAAACATTTCTGATCTATCAACATACAGTTAGCTATTGCTTCCAACCTCAGTGCGCTATAGGTTTAAATTCAGAAAAAACAGCAAAAAAATCGAGATAGAAAACATACAGACCACAGGCATGTATTCAGTAAATTAAATCTGATATTTTCGTGTCTACACAGCATGTTTTACTGCAGACTCGCTTTTCTCAGTTTGACTTTATTCCCCTGTCCATGGTTCAGTTGCAGCGATAGCACAAACCCTTAATTAAAAAAGCATCAGCATTATTTCAGATCCCATACACATAATTAAAATCGTAATCTGAATACGTACGAGTTTTCGAAATATATAAAGCCACAAAAGCACGCAGAAATAAATAATAGAGTTGCACGCTCAATGCAGTGTATTACCACAGAATGGTAATACCTCTATTTGCTATTCATTTATTTGCGATTGGAATATGTTGAAATGCGGTGGCTGGCTTTAAGAATCGCACGAAACAGAACGAAAATTGAATTGTTGCTATAAATAAAATGCGAAAAAATGCCAAAAATATCGATAATTTTTTGTCTATTTATGCAGGTGCTCTTCACCATGTCCCGCGAAGACCGAGTGTACTACAACACAACGATAGTACTCTTCAGTCCATCCAACAGCATCGCTGCAGAAAACCCCACAGAAGCGAAAGAAAACGAAAATAATTGGTGGGCTCTCACAGCCATTGGATTGGCCATTGGAACGGCTGCAGGAAACATATTGGTTTGTTTGGCGATTTGCTGGGAAAGACGACTGCAGAACGTTACCAATTATTTCCTGATGTCTTTGGCCATTACCGATTTGATGGTGGCTATTTTAGTTATGCCTTTGGGAATTTTGACTTTGGTTAGAGGTAAGCAACAGCCGAACAGTTAAAACTAGAACTTGCACACCAATTATTTTGGTATAAATAGGAACCAGACTACAGAAGATACAAAAAATGAATAGCAAATAAGTACGGAAAAGTTCGCAGAATTTGTTCATTTTCATCTGATCACATTGATCCTGCAATTAGGCGAAAAATTGGTTAAGATACAGAACTTCTAAGTCCATTACCAATTGCTGCAAATTGTAGATTTTACTACTAGCTAAAGAAGAGTGAAGAGTGGATCATTTTGGGTCTTCTGAGTTTTGTGTCTCAGCAGTTTTTACAGAAAAACTTCTCTGAGATAACTTCACAAAATCTTCTGAGAGTTAGAATTCAGACTGAGAAAATACTGTTTTGAAGAAGTCTCGCTAATTTTTAAAAAGAAACTTTACTGAGAACTCAAAAAATTTCCGTTAATTAAAAAAAAAATATTAAACGAATTTTTTATCGAGTTTTCAACAATTCATTATACAATTCTCTTGCTACATTCACATGTGGCTCTAGTTGAAATTAAAAAAAATTCATAGTAAACCGAAATTGAAGCAGATAAAAGAGGTCATGCTGTATTCTAGCAAATACAGTCTCCAGAAGGATTCCAACTATGTTTTACTGCTGGTTTATTGCGAGTTAAAAGAAACCTATTTTCCCTGCTATTAAAAAAACAATTACTGGTTACCTGGGAGTATTCTTCTGAAACCATATGGTCAGTTACTTGGAAGGAAATTTTCCAATTAGCTTTCAAAATCTGCGCAGCTGGAATAAAAATATACGGCACAGAAAATGGCAAACCTCTAAAAGTTTAATGTAAATTTGCTTTATTCTCAACAGATAAATAATTCACGATTAATGCAATAAAAGAACCATAACGTTCACGGCAAACATGTAGATAGCAAAGTGCAGTAACAGTCAGTCAAGCTGAAAACTCCTGAACTGTACGAATTCAAAAATGATAAATAATGACTTTACTCACATTGTATGTAATATCATTCTCTCGTGCTGAAACTTTAACGATTCTCGAATAATGTTCTCTCGTCACGGATTAATTTTTCATTTGCACAGGATGGCGACAAACAGCAACATTCACGAATATTAACGACTATAGAAATTGCTTCAACCCCTTTTTTTCGTAATATGAACAAGTAGCTATAAATTTTAAATATTTATCATTTCGGTCCGTGTAAAGACCTTAATATTTCGGCCTTAAATTGGACTCGGATTTAGTGCTAATGTTACTCTGTTGATTAAAAAGCGTTGCTAAAATTTCATACACCCAATTTAAATACGCACGGACCCAAATTGGAGTATTAATTATGCATTCATGGTAGGTATAGGGCGGTTGGAAAACTACTTTCCTAAAAGGGAATCAAATTTACACACTCACGTTACCACAAGAATTAGGGACAAATAAAAATGGAAATTTCCATGGCAAAATATTTACAAACCACGTAATTGCATTTTATACTGACTGGAGCTTTGAAAGTTGATCAACTGCAGCATTTTAACTATTGGCTTAGGAACTCTATGAAAAATAAGATATATAAAAACCTGGCCTTTACAAAACGGTTTTTGAACATCCGAAACACAGCGATTTATATTGAATCATAAAATTGTAAAATTAACTGCTTACAAACTATGAGAAGAAAAATGGTTTATTTCGAAAAGCTCTTTTACTCGATGCGTGGACAATTACCTGACTTCATAAAAGTTTTTCTTGTCGTTACTCATGTAAGGGTTTTCGAACAGTTTCGTGACGCATAAAAACTGCCATAAAACCTAATCAACTTTAGTGCCGTCGTTTTCCGTAATATTTAATTTAAACACGACTCTAATGATAGACATTGTGTTGAAACTTTATTAAATCGGGCTTAAACGGGGGCTGCCTTTAAATACGAACATCCCCATGCTTCCATTAGAACAGCGGCCTTTATTAGCATGTGTCAGAAAAAATTGCCTTTTAATTTTTAACAAGAAAGTGTCATACATTTTATTGAAACCTTCGCAACTACATTACGATTTTTCATTAGAAATGCTGATACTAATTCAATAATATGCAAATTAGTAAATTAGTAAAAGTAGATTATTTTGAGCTCTTAAGAAAAAATGAAAGAATTAAAAAATGAAATGTGAATTGCTTTTATTTGAGGCTTTACAAGTCTCACAATTGCATTTTTAAAAATTAAGCAGTTTGCCTGAGATTAGCACATTTTGAAACCTGGACTTACTTAAATTTTTCAAAAGCTTCACTGTTGATCAGTATAAAGTTTTTCGCATCGTTAAATTCATTAAAATTATAAGAATTTTTTAAACCACATAATATCCAGAACTTTAAGCACAGTAACTCAAAATCATGCATTTTCCCTTAGTTCGTTTGTTCCTAGTGAAAATGCATTAATTCACTTAACAACGTGTCAATCATATAAAATAAAATTGTTTACCGTATGAAATGTTCACATTATTTAGTGGCACATAAAAAAACTGAAGGATCCCGTCCATGCCAGTTCGATGCAAATTAGATTTTCTTAACAACATATTTTCGGTTTTAAAATGGGGTTCGATAATCATATTGGAGCCGAGGAAAATGGAGCCTTTTGTGCGCAAAGATCCGAATATTTCGAGTTACTGATTTATTTCAATTCCAGTTCTGTTCAATGTGTTGCATGTAAATTGAGCCGAGCAGAGCCGTAGTTCAGGTGCATGAGAATTGGAAATAATATATACAGGAGGATTGTTAGGGCGAGAAAACTCGGAACATTCAAATATCTATGCAGTTCCTGTTTCGATATGGTCTGTTTACAAGCTCCAACACGAAACTTTTGGCTACGTAAGTTAGCTGTGAAAGTTTACGATGAATAAAAAGCACTTAATGAACATTTACCACGGAAAAGTATTTTTAACTCGTTGCAGTTTACGTTAATTCCTGCAGATTACTTAATACTGATTAAACAAAAATCAGTTTATCTTTGAAACCGTTAAATTTATCTATCTACTATCTAAAAAGGATCTTTTTGCGTGAAAATATCCTCCGTTTCCCAAAATAATATGTGTAGTTGAAAACAATGACACATTTTAAGAGCTTTAGGATCGGTTTGCAAATCAGGGTATGACTTTTTTAGAAATACATTTCGCCCAAAATCGCACAAAAATACTACAATACACAGTAGTTAGGGGTTAGGAAATATATATTTATGGGTGCTATCGAGAAAAATTTCTTTTAGAAACTCATTTATTCTGGTTGATCTTTACAGCCATTTCAGTGCATTTTGAGTGAACACGTTGTTGCTTTTGATTTGTGTTTTTAAAGTTTTATTCGCCAGGAAAAAGTATTGACTAGAATCGATTAAATTGAGCAAAGTCCATGATTCAATTTTGTTTCGTTCCAATTATCAAGCTTTACCTCTTTTCGACTCATTGGGAGTTTGTGCAAATAGCTTTTAAACTAATCAAAACGATTAGCTTGGCATCACTGATGGTCAATTAACCGAAAAATTTGCATCCACATGCACACATTTTTTAGCAACAATCCATCCACTGAATGCTTTACTTGAATACATCGTCGTAATACTCGAAAGCAACTGGAGCTGAAATAAAGGCATCTGTTTATGTACTTTATGAGCTCAAAGAGCTTTATGGTCTAAAGACTTTGTTGAGGAAATGCCATCAAAATAAAAAGCAATAAAATCCCTATGTTGCAGCAAAAACTTAGCAATATCGGCGCTGCTTCGAGCATTGCAATGCTTGAGCAAAAGTGGTTTCCGAGCGTAAAACGCTATGGAATTTCCACTACACTATTGGTGAGGTTAAAATTTGATTAACGGCATTCTTCTTTTCGTGAATTGACTTAAACTATCTTCATTGATCGATACCAACCTTTAATTTCCCTGTCTTTTGTTGTGTAAAATATTTCAAGCGATTCCATTCTCTGAAGCGATTTTTATAATATTTTGTTCATGTTTTGAATCAATTCATTTGCAAGTTTCAACATTTACTTTAAGTTTAAATTAACAGTGGAAAATTGGACTAAGATCGCAAAAAACAGTTGCGTGATTATATATACAGGGCTTGTATCGAACCATGGGACCATAAAATGCATTGAGGCAGAAAAAAAATGAATGAACATTCGACATCCAGACAATGATTTCGGCGTCGGTTTCGAAGTTTGTGACTTTCTGAAAAATTAGCGTGACCTGCGATTTACTTGAGAGTTATTTTGTTTTGATTTGATTTATTTTGGTTTGAACACTGAATAATTAACTGCCGGAAGTGTCGCTTCTGAAGCCAGTAAAAATTAAGTCATTTCGACATACAAGATCCGTGAATGTATCGAATTTTTGCCTATATTTCACTGGTTTCACGGACTCAATTTAAAATTAAATATAATTTCTGCATAAGTCCTTCGTTTTCAGTTGATGTTTTGAAAGCAACCCTCACTACATAATTAAATCGCTATAACCCATTGAGGTTCCTTTTCGCTGCGTATAAATCATACGGAATCCGAACCGGACGGGACGCTTGATTCATGAAAATCAGCGAAAATACTTCAAGGAATAAATTCCATTCATGATTTAGTTCAGTGACAGGCGAATAATTTCACCCGTTCTCACCTTTCGGATTGCTCCAAATAGATTAGGTAGTCATAATGGTTTTCGCAAGAACTGGGCAATAATTTATAGGAAAAGGTACGCTACCGGCTACACGCGACACTGAACTTGCATTAAAAGACCTCTGCTAAAGATGGGCACATCGTAAATCATGGGCCTTTTTAGTTTATTTGACGATAGCCTTTCTGCTCTAGGCTTATCGCCTTGTTTTCAATGGGTCGTGTAAAAAATTTCAAACCGAAACGGGGGACTCCAAAGAAACCGTGTTGATCCTGTCCGGCCCAAATAATAAGGGTAAACTTTAAAGCGGATTAGCATGTAATATTTCATTTTCGCATTTAATTCTTTGGGGACTGAAATGTCATGTATCACAGAATGTTTCCTGTAGTGGTAAACTACAGAGTACAGAAGTTCAGACGTCTCAGCTCTCTAGAGGCGAAAGTTTAATGTATCTCTTAACAGAAAAGTTGCATATACAAGTAGAAATCGTGCCGTAGGTCACGCGCAAACATCCAATTTTTTCAGTTTGCAAATTCAATTTTTTGATTTCCTATTAGGGGTGAGTATCGATTATCAAAAAAATTTTGGAATTTCTCAAGAGTCGTTCGGATCCACATTGTTTTGATCACAGAGAACTGAACAATGTATCACGCTTATTGAAAAACACGCTTTAGGTCCGAAGTAATCAATATTTTCTGCTTTAATTAAGCGCTTTTTGAGCGGTCACGATCTTTAACCGGCCATTTTTTCCATATTACAGACTTAAGCACTCTATAAATGCATATAGAGGCACTTTAAGGGTTGAAATATTTACGTTTAGCTCAAAAAACATTTTTTACCCAAATTTTTTGTAAGGAAATCAAGAAGGTGCATCGATTTTTTCAAAACACATCAAACCTTTTAAAATGTCTTAAATTTTATATTATTTTCACCACAAAGAAGCGATAAATGGATTGAGGTCAATGAAACACACGCGAGAATCTGCAGAGCCAAAATAATGGAAAATTTTGGATCATTTTAAGCGCTTTTTGAGGGGAAATCTTTCCTTTCAGCATACAAAACACACGCATATGAAATTTTGAGTTTTGAAACAAAATTTTCACAAGGGTTGAGGGTTGATTTTTTTAAAATTCGAAATCTCTCAAAATGCCTCTCACTCTAGCAAGAAGCGAGAATCTTTAAATCCGAAAATGTTGATTAAATTTTCGGCACATTTTTAAGAGTTTTTGGTGAGTCACTTTTAACCGGTGGTATATTACTTAATATAAACTTAATATATGCATGTTAATATCCTTCTGGATCGGAAACAATCAGTTGAATATGTGAAAAATCCACAACTTTTTCGAAAAACCTACATCCCTCAATTTCCCTTAAATAAAACAATATTTTAGCAAAGAATCTGAAATGCAACAAGCTTAATTGAAAGACGCTTTAGACCTATTTGATTCGAAAACATTGATCACTTAAAAGAAGCAAATATTAAAAAAATATATTCAAGTGAAAGTCCATGATGAACTTTAACGATTTCTTTTAAGGAGCCTCCACTCGAACAAGATTGGCCAAATTAAAGTAAATAAATTGTTCATGTTGCTAACTTTGCGAACTTTGTCACAATATATTCTCGACATACTTACTAATCTTTCTCTTCGACAACGATCAAAATTTGGTGCGGTTAAACACGAAATCAATTGAAAATACATAATCGCCTAAATTAACAGCAATCGATTTAAAGGTCGTTATAGGTTTTTAATTAATAATTTGTATCTCGTTTATAAAATATCAGCCTCTTTTAACGTAGCGCCCCAATTTAACGGGAAATGATGACAAGACTTGTAACTAGACAGCTCAACGGATAATATAAAATATATCTTTACCTGCTGTTACGGTTCTTTAGCGCTTTTATTACCCGAAATACCTTCGTGTTTAAAGCTATTTGAAAAGCAACTTTCAGTATCTTGACTACTTACTTTATATAGCGCGATTAAGACTCTAACTTGAACAGTCCAAATTGCCGGATTATACAGGTTGAACTTCGCTGTAGTGTTTAAAAGATTCAAACCAGTCTTAATGCCAAATTGGATTTGTTTTCAGGACTGTAAAGGGCCGCGGAATAAATCATATTAATTAATTAACTGTTTATTAAATAAAAGATTAAAATAAATTCCCAACATTAATAAGCGCGGTATAATTTGGAATAGTATTTGATTAAATTCTCGACTTAACCCAGTTTCGTATAATATGCAAATATAGTTTTGCAAAAACGAAATCAGCCAATTTTAAATGCTTCACTGCTCCACATTCATCAAGGGAGACAATGTCGCATGTTAATTCCAAATTAGAGTGCTTTCTAGCATATTTGCTTCAAGCGTGACTTTTACGAATAAATCGGGAAAGCTGTTATGTTCTAAGAATCGAAATGAACCCAGAATCGCTTACAGAAAAGTGTGCGTAATAAATAATTATAAAAAGAGTTTTAACTCTCACTAAGCTTACAGCAGATTATTATTATGCAGATAAGAGAAAACGCAATATTAATCTTAGTAGTTATACAAAGGCAGTTTATTCAAGACTTTTTCTTGCACAGTCGCGTTAATTGTCTCCGTGTTAATTAATACTCGGATTACAATTGTACAGAGTACTATCTGATCCAAAGGACAAACGCAAAGTTGCAAAGCTACCTTAATAAATTTCCCTTAACGCAAATAGCGCTTTATTAGCGTTGTACGCGGAGATAATGTCAAATGTAATATATGGGGATACTAATAAGTATTTTCCCATAAACCACTTGGTCGCCCCACCTTGAGTCAGTTGATTGTAAGCAAATTTTCTCCATAAATATTATCTAGATAAACCGCCAGCTGGAGCTAACAATCGTACTTAATTCGTTAATTAGGGGCTTAGAGGTAAAACGAGACCTGTTCTCCAGCTAAGTTAGTATCAATAATTCAGATGTGGTAAGTTTATGGGGGTTAAACTCCGCATTTCTGCTAACATTTATGTAATTTTGAAAGCTCGTTAGGACTCCGGGAAAAAATGAATCCATGAATAAAACCCGGTGAGGAACTGAAACGCTCATATATAATACAAACTTGACCGTAAAAGAAATGCCGTTTTCAAAATTATAACCCAGCATTATATAGGACTCATATATCTCCGACCTAAAAGCCCTTCAGCTCCCAATTCTTTATCAATAGTTCTCGGGGGACCGATAAAATACTATTACCGTAAACTCTTGAGCAATAAAGCGTTAAAAACCAGTCGCAAATCAAGTGAAATATTCAGGAAATTGAGCGACAATGAAAATATTGAGTGTTATGAGTTGAGTAAAATCATAAATTAACCACCCACTTTTATGAAAAATTTAAGAAAGTGGTTTTATCAAAAAAAGCTGCGATCGTTTTTCATGTGTCCACACGACTTTGTTTGGTTTTCCTTCGAAAATAAATTGGGTTTTTAAACCACGCTTATTCATCCATGCCGACATACGACAGAAGGACGTGGAATGCATTTTTAGAACGAATTGACGACTTTGTGAGATTGCATGCACCCTCTTCGCGAGTGATGAAATAGCTCGGACGTTGCGAAACTTTAAAGAAGAGCCCATTAACTCCAAAATCTGCCTGGTCACTGGCTGGTTTTATTCTCCATCGAAATGGCTCAAATAAAAATTTGTTTGATAAAATATTGAATATTGCTCAATCTAATGTTTATTGTTAGTCCCGCCGAAATTGCAAAATATTTACATTTTCCACATATTGAACCAGCGCGTGTTAAGAGCGACGGGAATTTATTGTTGAATCCAAGAATTAATTTCTCTAAAAGTAATTTTATAGCATTTATTTGGAACATTTTATTTAAAATAATTAGTGGGACGAACAATAATTGTTCAACAGATAGCAATGAATGTGCTTTTGCACCCATATGTACGGAGAATATTTCTATATTAAGTCAGCAAAGAGGATTTTTAAATAGTCCTCATGTTCTGAGCTATTATAAATACAGAACAAACGGTTTAAAGGTAGATAAAAATACAGTTTATCAAAAAATGTATGCTAATTAATAACGAATTTAAATATATACAATAGCAAAACTATGTAAGCACCAAAATCGTGTAAACTCCTCAAACACATAAAGGATGAATCAAACTGTTTCAATGCTGCGTTGTTTCCTTTCCTGCTAGCACCATTTCAAATTAAAAATTAAAGTTTCTAAAACTGACTAAGCAGAAAAGTGCTACCTTTCTCCGATCTAATGAAGCGTTGGAAATACAAACACTCGAGCGACTATTTGGACAGTTGTTGTCGCTACAGGAAATATTTTATGCGCTTTCCTATAGGAAATTCTATTTGTCACGCTTTTGATGTTACTTCACTGCTTTTAGAGCAGTAGATTGCGAAATATTCAAATGTTTACTTTGTTTTGTCTTCATAAATTGTTCAGTTAGTTATTTGTGACAGACAGCTATATGCATTTTTAATAACTTACATTATTATTATTTTATTTATTTCTGGGCTAAAGCTGTCCCATCAAAAATCTCTAATTTTTTGCTCAAAAACTTTTTGTTTTAAAATACCATTTATTGACTAAATCAGAGGTGCAAAAGGGATGCAACTCCCATTAGAAATGTAAAAATAGAAAGCTTCCGCCAAAAAAAATAATATTTTGCGCGGTTTGCTTGAATTTTTGAATAAGCCGATCTACATCCTAAACAGTCATTTTATCGGCATCAAATTTTAATTAGTTTAATGCCCATTAATATCTCAATGCGGCTAAATTACAATCAGGCAAACCATAACCTATTTTAATTAAAAGGGTCCAGAACAGCCAGGATACGGGACATTATTTACAATCTGTTAGAGCTTTCAAATGAAATGAAGGCAAATAAATTAGAAAATTGTAATGGAATATTGTGTAATTAAAACTAATGTTAATAAACCTGTCGAGGAACGCGAAATGACAAAAATGTCGGCAAATTATAAACTGAAAATCGCAAATTGCGTTTTATATAAAAATTTGGAGATGAACAAAATGGAAATACTAATAAGGATTTTTGGAAGGCGCCTCCAAATATTTTATTAAGCAAAAGTTCATAAGCACAGTTCGGTGATTGAACGAATTTTTCCAAATAAAAACCTTCTCAAATTGCTCAAGGAGCCAGTATATAAAGCTCCGCCTTGTGCTCCATGTTAAAATAAATGTAGGAATTTTACATCCTCATCCTTACAGCAAATATATCTAGGTAAATGTAAACCAGGCATATCCGACTTGCATCGCAGTAGTCTCAAATAAATGTACTTAAAGTATAAAAACATTTTTCGAAAATTGCACTTTCCAAAGAAAGAAACGAATAAATTGTTTGAAAAACCCTTGTTTTCCCTCTTATCCTTGCTGATTCGCCGTAATTTAATTCACTTGTCCCAGCTAAGGAGAATGAAAATGACTAAGAATTCGCCCCACTAAGTAATAAAAATTAATTTTAATATTTTGTGCGGCAACGGCTGCCACCACGAAAACCCTGCTTCAGTCGTTAAAGGTAAGGCCCTCATCTGACAGGGCATTTTTAACTCGAGATTCGGAAGTTCCCTCGGAAGTCGACAATTAATTAGAGACTGAAGCCGAAATATTTAAACTGGTTTAAATCGTTCAGGATGCCGCTAGAGGTAGGCAGTTGTTATTAATGTGACGAACGAAGAAAACCTATTTGCTTTGCGCTGGATATGAGCAGAAAAAATTAAAGCAAAACCGCATCTGGATGCTTGAAAAATGTAATACGGGCGTTCTTTCTCCCTGCTTCCTACCAGGCTATTGTGCAGCACATTAAACATGTTCTAAACTTTAAATTGCATTTTAAGGTTCAGAATTTTGCGCTGAAATTTAATTTAACATGGCTAGTTTCACGGCTTAGCTGAGCGCGGTAAGTGAACAGCACTTGCAAATGTGCTATGCCGAATTCTGCAAATTTCAATGTTTCTATCGCGTTTCATGCTTGGAGAGATGAAATAATTCTGCTCGTATTTAGAGAATTTGTTGTAATTTCCCCAACTTTTCCTTCAAATGTTGGGTACCATCAAACTACCTTTAACTGCGGATTTTTTAACATTTTGTAAATTATTAGCGGAAAGGACCAGCAAAAGCCCACATAATGTTTCCACTAAACACTCCAGGATAACGCAAATTCCACCGTTTCCTAATCCAAATTGGAATACCGATCCTCGTTTCTCTTTTTGAAATCAAATCCGCTTCCGTCGAGATTCGGTCTGATTTCAAGTTATTACTGGCTCGTAAAGAGTGCCCGTATAAACACGCCCAACCAATAGCTGCCGCTATCTGTTCTCTACCACAAACACAAATTGCGCTGCAAAGGCAAACCCCAAAGCGACTTTATACGGTTACCCAAATAATTAACTGAATACATCCGACGACCCTGTTAACCTTTAGAGGACAGCATTTTATTCAAAATATCATTTGTATGTTTAGGTTTATTGGGCAGACTTTTGCTGAGCTGTTGCTATCACCTACTTAAGTCAGCTACAGAGAAATTTACAAGTGAAATGTGCCACAATTTCTGGGTTGTTCATTAACATTTTCAAGGTACGACTGTTGAGCTTAAGGAGAAAATAAAGTGCAATTCATAATAAGGAGCCGCTTAATTACGGCAGTAAACGGTAGAAAAGTAATGGAAGCAGTAAGGAATGTCCTGAAAAGGAAATGTTTCAAAATCGACTTAAATTCTAGATATTAATGCATATTATTTCAATTGCAGAACTTGTTCAGAGTTCAACTCAACCAAAAATATATAAATATTGCAGCTTTAGTGCTGGTTGATTCAATTGAGGGGAATTTTTCCAAACAAGCCCTAACTCAATTTTATTAGCCAGCTTTTAAAAAACGAGGCCAATCCCTCTTTGACACTTAAAATGAAAAACACATTTTATAATCCCAAAGACCAGTCGCGTGAAATTACTTTACTGGACGGAAATTAATTCCTAGCCAGAAATTTCGACCGAGTCATTAATTAACTGTTTCCGCATTTTTCATCGGCCAATTTTCCGTTTAGCGCTGAAAAATCATTTTCTGGGGAAAGTTGTGTCGTTTAAGAACGATCCATCAGCGAACAATTCGATGGAATTGCCGGCCTTTTTAAATTATTCAGCAAACTCCAAGCACAACTTTGAGCTTTATTAAATCCACAAAAATGAAATCGGTTAATTTATATTGATATAATGGAAAAAATGCTTAATTTATCATTTAGGGAAAATCATGGGAATACAAGGAGTTATTTAAGCAAAAATAGTCAAATCATCCCCAGTCAGTGAATACATGAAGAAATGCAATCGGCACAAGAAACTTTTGGATTTTCTGATCGTGGTTTCATATAGGTACTCTAATAAATAAGCAGGAATTAATTATAAAAGGTTAAGTTCAACGAAAAGCTCTTTAAAATTATTAGAGTTTAATTCAGTCGAATTTCCATCCTGGTTAGATAAATTCGTGCACGTTGTAGAATTATCAATAAGCAATTATTATGACAAATGCCTTTTACGAGAAGTACAGTCGGGGTTGTTAGTAGAGCTAATTCCGTACTATTTGACCCGAGCAATGGGCATTCCCAAAGGGCCATTTAGCTCTTCGTGCTTCGCCTTTCAGAGCCGTGGGATTAGAATTTAACAAGATATATGATCACCTTGTTTGACATTAAAGTTGTTCTTACCCACATCAAACTGGGTTTCGTGCTGTTTCCATATTAGAATGCATCCGACGGCAAATAATCGCTCTTCTATCGAAATGGCAGCGAAAGCCCTCTAAATGCGAATAAAGAGGGCGTAAAATTAAACATTGCGTTTTTTCTTCAAGTGAATTTAAGGCAATCGAGCTTTAATGCAATCGAGTCTCATTTACAGAGATATAGCTATTTTGATCATTAATCTTTTTTTATTTGAAATAGACTATAAAATATTTTGTCTAAAGTAACCCTTAGAAAAAGTGTGAAGCAATCATTTCGGGATTATTCCTTTAGGAGCACAAACTCCATATTAATTACAATTCTTTTTATATTGAAATGCTCACAAAGAATTGTCTGAGTTTATTTATATGACAAATTAATTCTTATGGCTATCGTGTAAATGAACCAAAAGGTAAAAAACAGAGCAAATGCCTGAAAATTCGGACATCCACTCGAATTAAAATCTCATTAGCCGAACATTTATTGGACATTTCACGAAGAGCGTCCCCTACATGACGCTAATATATTTGAAACAAATACAAAGGGCAGTATACGCGCAGCCCCATTCGGTTTGATCAATGCTTTTTTGAAGAAATCGCTTTAAAACTGATTTTTGCCGCCTAAAAGAAAACTGGCCGTCGAAATAAAAAGGGAATAAAACCGTTAATTAGTCACTACCCGTAAAAGAAAATCGTGAACGGCATTAATTACCAGGGTACAGAGAACCGGTGAATTCGTGCTTTGTAGAAAAACCCTTTGTGCCCTTCGGCTTACGGACTAAAGGACATGGCACGTATTTTATCAGGCTTATTGACATGTACGTTTTAATTAACTTTGGTAGTCGCCCTCTTAGTCCATTGTCTTAATGCAAACTTCTACAATTGCTTTGTCATCGAGATTTACTAATTGAATTATCCCAGTTTGCTACTCATATTCAATTATTACGAATGTGAATTGTGTTTTTTCATATTTTATGCAGAGCAAACAGACGGGTAAAGAACAAGATCAGAGAAGAACAGAGAAAAATGTGGGAGTCAGAGAATTGAAATATTAACGATGTTGGGGATTCTTTAATGCAAATAATCCTGATATTATACTGAGCAGTTAACAGTCAGTGAAATATGTTATACGTTTTAATCACATGGAACTCTAGAAAATTTCCTAAAGCTAGCAGGTCAGAAAATTTAAAAAAAGGTTTTTTCAAAATAGCTAGTCTCCTAAAACTTCTATATTTTTCAAACTTCTCTAATTTTCTAATGTAATTTAAGAGCCAACTAAATATAATTCTCCGATTGGAAGCGCAGTTTTATTCCGACAAAAACAAATTTCTGCTTGTATTATTCAATAGAATATCATTGCGGGGAAAACTAAAATGATGTGTGACGCGATTGCGAAAAAACAACTTATACAAACTGTCAAAGACATAGAAATAACAGTTTAAGGATAAACGGCCCAGGGGGGCAAATAAAAGCGATTGCTCGAAAGGCTATTATTTATGTGCGAAATTTTCAAGCAGTATTATAGAGGCTCCGCCATTCTTATCCGAGCCGCGGGTGGTTTAAAAAATTCTACTCAATTATAAACTACAAGAAAAACGACTGGAAAACTAACTAAGCGTATTTATTAAAAGCACATTTTAATTATTCATGCAGACGTTTTTTTTCGCTATAATAAAGTTGTTTGGCGAACAAAACATAGTCTCATAAACGATTAATAAAAGTGAGGCAAACCTGTATTTTCAGTTTGCTAGCATCCTTATACGGATTTAAAGATGCCAGCAGGAAAATGTTGATAAAACACCAGCGAAAATGCTGAATGAAATTTTCACGGAAAATAAAGTAGCTCGACGGCAGTCCAAATATTTGTCCCCATATCTCTATTAAAGCTGAAAATAACAGGAAAAATTACATAAGCAGGCATGGCATATCGGGGAAAATTCCGGAAATTTTCTCGCTTCCTGTAAAACGATCTCTGGGGAGTCGATTTGCGTGTGGTGCAAATAAGGTAATCGAATATTTCGGCTACGAATAATGCGCTGTTGATTTAATAAATGGGACTCCGGTAGATAACATTTAAGGTAGCATTTTTAAGGCATTGTTTCAATAGTAATTTTGATAAATAAAAAAACTTGAGCTCTAATCAAATCGCCCAAATGTGCGAATTGAGTCCAGGGGCGGATCCAGCTTTAACGTCAGGG
>NW_026018508.1:11510418-11510703 GCF_020466585.1 Dendroctonus ponderosae
GGGGGGGGGGTTATGTAGAAAAAATACAGTCTTCTGTTGTCTATGAAATTAGAAAAATGATCGTCGTTTTATGCAAGGGTGGAGCAAGATTATCGCAAAATTTCATGTTTTCCGTCCCGTTTTGCATGTTTCTTGGAAGCAAAGTGAGCAAGAACGCTCGTTTTTACATCATTCTAGAGATAACTAAAGGGCCTTTATTCGAAGTTTCTCAAGAACCATTCGAGCCACAGAATTCGTTTTGGCATCGTTGGATAGAGAATTGAAAACTCGATTCAGTCGTAACAA
>NW_026018508.1:11511702-11517044 GCF_020466585.1 Dendroctonus ponderosae
ATGTTTCTCGGAAGCAAAATGAGCAAGAACGCTCGTTTTTACATCATTCAAGAGATAACTAAATGGCCTTTATTCGAAGTTTCTCAAGAACCATTTGAGCCACAGAATTCGTTTTGGCATCGTTGGATACAGAATTGAAAAGTCGATTCAGTCGTAACAACGTGAGTGAGGAAATTCGAGTAGTTTGGGGACCCAGGAAGCGAAATTTGAATATCAGACACTTAGGTGCAAGATTATGCCAAAATTCCATGTTTTCCGTCCCATTTTTGCTCATTTCTCGTAGGCAAAATGAGCAAGAGTTGCAAAATCAACTTGAACATGACGCTGCTTCATGACCCCCATGACCCCCCTTGGATCCGACCTTGATGAATCTTAGAAAGTAGAAGTTCTTGTACGAGTAGAAACTGAAAAATCTTGAGTCCGCATCTGAACAGTTGATTATTAAAATCATTCTCAAGACCAGTGCTCATAAGACCGTGTCGACTTTAGTAGAAACATGCATCAGAACCAGCCATGGAAAGCCATCGAATTTTCGCGCAGATTTTTTATAACCACGGGCATTTGAAGGAACTTTTCGATCAGAAAACCTTTCCTGATAAGATTTATTTTTGTTGAACCAGGTACTGTTGTTATAGCACGGTTTTATAGAAGGTTTAAAAAGTGAATTTCTTGTTCATTGTTGATAAATTAAAAATTCGTCATTAGTATTGCTATTGAATAGAAATTTTACTTTTAACTATAAAATCCCAAGAGAAAAAGAACGCCAATTACTGCGTCACTGCGGGGGTGCGCCCATATTACTATTTTCTTCTCTACATTTAACTTTGTTATTTGCCAACTTTCCTGTTAACTTTTTTGCAAAAAATTCAAATTTTATTAAAAACTATTTATTTTTTACTGTTTTAGTACCTGCACACAATACATCAATTTCGAATCACCCTCAAACACCCAGATTCAACTATCCATCAATGATCACAAATTGAATTCAGCGAGTTCGTAATGAGCGCAATATTCCCAATTATCTGCTATTACAAAAAAGCTCTATTGAAGCTGATTACAGTCACGTAACAGCCCTAATTGGAACGTTTTGCTACCACAGAAAAGAGACCGTCAAAATGATGGAACATTTAGACTAAATCCACGGAGAGGCAGAGTTCGCTTAGTGGCACCGTAATTTTCTGAACTAGCCGTTCATTCTGCTCACTTAAGTGCAATAAATCACACATATTTTCTCCTAATACGTAACAACTTGACCAGACTGATAGCCATTCCTAAGGGAGCATTTAAGTCGTTCGCTTTACTTCCGGTACATTTGAGAAATATAACGAAACTTCGAATGCAACAATAAAAGTTTCCTCCTGCGCCCACATGGGTTTTACGGTCAGTTTAATTGAGTTTTTCATCAGCTGAAAGCTAATTAATGCAGTGGCGCCTAATTGATGTTAACAGCAGCCTAAACACAGAAAACGGTTAGAAGCTTGTGCAATGCACCTGACAACCTGCAGGAACTACATACCATGATATGATTCCATTAATTACACGAGTCTAATTTATGCGTAGTTGTGGCGCAACTAGAATTGTTTAGTCGGAATCTGAGTTTAATGAATCGATAGTCTGAATTATGCCCAATTTCCCTTGTTTAGGACTAGACTTCTAGGAGATTTGTAAAATAATTCCTAAACGTGTACAAGCTCAGATTTCAACTATATTCCATTACAAGAACCTTTGCGGAAAATATCAATTTCAATCAAAGCGCGTGTATATCGCAGATGCTGGCTTTTTTTCCTCTGCCATTATGCACCTCAGTTCCTCCGTTTCCCCAGTGCCTACATTTATATTGATCAGAATCAACCCTATCAATTTTCCTTAGGTAAGTCAAGTAAAGTAAGCCTAATTTCTATTACAGCGATGTATGCTGCTGACGTGCTTCACTCGATAAAAACTGTTCTGTCCTAAACTTGCTAAAAGAAGTTGAACTTTTGATCTGAAAAACACTTTTGCTTTGCATATGTGCATTTTTGTTCAAACAATGTTTGGAAGATAAAGTGAATGACGGGGAAAGTTGTACGACAATTTTATCTAAAACGCCCCGATCAGACAGTCGGATGTTTCTAGAAACTAATGTTTGAAATCAAATTGGAAGATTTTGCCGCGACTGATTGATTAATTACCAATCTGGTCGAAATTATTCATAAAACACAAAACTAAAGTTTGCAGTTTCAGCTGCAGCCTACAGGAAAAACAAACCAGCGCTGTGAATGGCATTAAGCAAGAAATATGGTGTGAATAACATTTGCACGAATAACGTACAAACCGCGCAACTTAAGTATACATATATTTCAAGACTATTACACAAGTCGTCCACGAAAAGGAAAATGATAAAGCTTAGCATTATAGAATTCGCTTTGCTTGCTTTGCATGTTTTGCCCCTAAGTAACAAAAGCACTCACCTAGCCAATTAGAGTTAAGCCTGTGTCTCATACGATGGTACGAAGTGCCTCTATTGGTTGAAGATCTGTCACTTTGTCCTCCATCGACGGATCTTACATATCTCCAACCAATAGGAACACTTTCTTATCATCGTACCATGGTATAAACGGATGCATGGGACACAGGCTTTACCATTAAACAAAAGTAAAAACTAACATATTTCCATTTAAGATATTCAAACATAATTATTCCCTTCATTAGCAGGAACTCGCAATTAATTCCCAATTACAAACAGGCACAGACTAATCAGTCCTAGGTCGAAAGCTGTTAGAAGTTAGGACAGACCATTATGGTTCAACTTCAAACTGTCACATCATAGAATTACTTTTACGATGGGCTATCAACCCGGATTTGAAATATTCCTTCTGTTCAACTTCGCAGACTATCCGGAAATCCGTCAATATTTTATCTGCGGATCTTGAATTATTTGCTGTTTTCTTCTGGACCGTCGTAAACCAAAAATAAACCGCTCTTTCGACTTGTCAAGCGTATTAAGGCCGTCTTACTCGTCCAAGCCGAAATCAAATAAATCAACAAGGACTAGCGATACGACTTTCGAAGGATATAAGAGAATATTTCGGTTATTATGCTTTTATATTGTTTTCGAGATTTAATTGTCCCTTGCGATGGAAGCAACTATTTTGAATCGTTTTTGGAGCTTTTATTGGTGGAGCAGGGGAGTTCTTCACAAAAGTGTGCTGCCACATAAATTGCTCAAAAAGTACAAAATTGGGGTTTTTATGGCCAAATTGCAAATTGATGAAAGGGCAACATTGTTGCCTATTTTGGATTAGGAGGGTTTGGTTAATCCACTGTAGCTCGGTAAGGAAAATGTAATTGTTACTATCACATGTTACAAACTTTCCTGCAGGAGATAATGTGCACACACAAAATTTCAAAATTTCCTAATAAGTTAGTGTGTGAGAGTGAGTTGCACCCAATACTTATAACATCCACTTCTAATATGGATGAGCATAAAATTAATGTGGAACCAGTAAGTAAGTAAGAGATTTTTCAATCCCGCAACAATTGAGGACAAAATATAAACATTGGAAGAATGAAAGTAGGGTAAATTGCAGAGATAACATTGAAGCAATTTAGCAGATTAATTAAGGGGCATTAAAAAGTTTTCAATTTCGGTTAAATGAAAATATTCCAAAAGTAGGAGTTCAAATATAGAAGGTCTCAGCCTACGGCTATCTAAACAGTTTCTGGCGAACAGCTTTGGTCAATAAAGCCACCCCCATGAAACTGGAAACAGGCTCTCATCCTACCATTCAAACAGATAATCAAATACGCAGAGAAGTAGAAGCCGAAAACAACATTCAGATAACAGTATTAAATTTTTTTAAATTAGCAAAGGAAATTTTATCAGTTTAATTAAATAAAAACAGTCCAACAATGCGTTTGCAGTTTTGCATTTGCGCCCAATTAATAATGGAAACAACGTTATTAATACACATCGAAACACGGCAAAAATCTAATATAAAATGTTACACCCATATAAAAGTCTGCAAATATAAACCCTGACGGTTGGAAAGTCGTTTGAGCAATTTAATTTTCCCGCTTTACATGTAAAGCAATATTGCGAACAAAGCGAAACAAAATGCGAGCAAACTGAAACAAAAGCGAATGCAAAATTATTAATGCTAGTCTGTTGTTTGCACTAGCATTATGCCACCATCTTTTGATTTTATTAAATAATGATGTCATGCAACTAAAGGAAATTTGTTGGCTTGCATGAATTATTCCATCAACCAGCTGGAAAATGGTTGGAAAATTGTTTCGTTCTAATAGCGCTTAGTAACGCGAAAACCCGGAATTTTCATTACTACTTATTAAATGAATGATATTGTGTGTTCATTTCTATCTGCGATGCTGAGGGTTTAATTGTTAACTGATTGTTGAAACTTCAAAATACCTCGTTTTCAATATAAATTGCCCTGTATTATTATGTTAAAGTTTGAAAGCAGTGAAAATGCTCGCTCCTGTCCAGGATGGGAACTAAACCCCGTTGAAAGCCTACCTGTTCCACTGGTTGGTTCAGATCAACTTTAAGTGTTAGTCTGTTGGTATTTTTGAGAATAGTTTGTATATTCGAAAGTGCTCATTTGTGTTTAAATCACAATATATTTTTCCAGGCAATTATTTAGCCGGATTCAGTTTAATCCTTAAACAAATGCTCCAATTCCAGTTAAGAACTGTTCAGAAAAGTTTCCCAATCTGTAAATTTAAATCGTTCACTCGAAATAGAAACTCCAGAAACCGATAACAAGCATCTTTAATTTAAACTTAAGTGCAATTTTCTACGTTCGAATAAACGCAATAGAGGCCCTACGATTGGTTGTCGCGCTCTCAACCGTGCAATCGCTGCGAATCTTTCAAATTGAAAATGCAGTCTTTCTGTTCCTAATTTCCGACGAGATTCTCAATATGATTGTTGGAAGATTCCATAGGCTTGCATAAAAGCAATTTACATTTCGAAACCAATCACTACAACTGAAAATGTTATTTTGGGAATTGATTATCGGCTAAAGTTAAGGAAGGAGCTAAACCGATAGAACTTAATTGGGGAATAATGCAATTTAAATCGGTCTAGAGTATGCACTTCATATTTTTATTATAGGTGCTGTATAGTTAGAACAACTTGCCGCAATTAAACGTACAGAGAATCGACAACAAATTTCACTGCTGCATCTTCAATCGTCATCAATCAAGAATTATCAGAGCGAATTTTCATATACTGTATTATCCTACTATTGTTACACAATTCATTTAGGTTCTTTTGATAACGATAGCAGAAAATAGCTATCGAAACGTCAAGGTAATTTTTCAAATTAATTTCTCTACTA
>NW_026018508.1:11517263-11605238 GCF_020466585.1 Dendroctonus ponderosae
ACTGCAATCGAAAGTTGCAAAAATTTAAAAATATAAACATTCTGAAAGCTGGGCAAAAGCTTAAAAATGCACTAATATGTTTTTTACAATTTTCAACCTAGAGYTCCTTATAAATTATTTTTCCAATACAAACATRAAATTAATGTTTTTATAAACTCACGATCTTCGYTTGTCTAAACATTCGCCAGCATCATTATTTTTTTATTAAATTTGGCACAGCAATGTTTAAAGTAAAATGGGGAAATAAACGCATTTAAAGTCGACTTCACGGTTTAAGGAAAAAACGAAAAAACTATAACTATTATTGGAAACAACATAGAAAATACCTTGAAGAATGGAAAAGATTTTCTCGAGTTCACAAAGTAGCGATGTTGAAACATATGAAATTGCAAGCTTATTGGAAGGTTGATAATAGTTGAACAAATAACTGATTTTACAGAAGGGTGTAACAATAGAGAAATAAAAGAGCGTTTTTCATTAAATAGGGTCAAGTATAATGCAAATTCAAGTAAAAAAACTGATAAAAACTGGAAGAAGTTCTAAAATCATTTCTAATTTCAACGTAAACAATGTTTCCGGGTTTTGGGACTCAAAACTTGCGCAGCAACAACGCCTATACGAACAAACTGATGATGGTGGAAAAACACCGAAACGTTTTTTAATGACTAAATTATAATATTCTAACTAAATTTCCCATAACTTGCGTAGCAACAACCGCCTACACGAACAAACTGATGACGGTGGGAAAACACTGAAACTTTTTTAATGGCTAAATTGTGATATTGCTAATAAATGACCCAGGAACATTGTTTATGTTGAAATAAGGAAAACGTCTTGAAGAATGGAAAATGAAAGGGACTCATACAGTWTTAATTTATGTTATTGTGAAGTTGGTAYAACACCGATTTTTCTGTAAATAACCGAACATACAATGGATTTTCCTAAACGTTCTCTGGATCGTTTTTCCACTTTAGAACAGAGTTTAAAAGCTTGTTAACTACAATAAATGGTCTTGACTCCTAAAATATTCTATTAGTTTGGAGCCAAATATGACTCTTTGAAGATCTTTGCACTTCATTATTATTTTTGGTTAGCGTTTGTTTATAAACTGAGCCAAATTTTTACATTGGAATACAAGACACTTTTATCCATCGTGCGGCAGCCCCAATTTTATAATAACCGCAAATGAAATCGACTCTTTATCGCCTGAAAATAGCTACTTTCATCCTGGGCTTATCCTTGGGTTGAATCATGGAACAATCTAAGAATTCATCTTCAAAGACTTTTTCTATAAATATATGTCATGTTGTAAACTCCTAAAACAATCCCTTTTGAGTCCTATTCAAATAAGATTTTCCGCTCATCTCCAGCTCAAACATTCGCAAACGTTGGATCGATGTCTCGAAGAAAAATGATCTCCAACTTTCAAGTGACATTCCTTCGTTCAGTTCACTTCCTTTGTCGCGTTTTACATGACATGTCGTTCGTATTATGTATGATAGCGTACGGAAAATACCGGCATCGACCAAAAGCGAATCTATTTATCCAAGTTCTTGCGGCTCATTGAATACAATGCGAATCGACGATTTCAACATCTTATCCGGAGATTTGCGGAACGTTCACCTATCGTTTACACCACATTATGAGCCAGTGTGAAACTGGGGATTGTAAACCATTTTACAAGTCTGCAATGCCCTCGATTGTTTAGTCTTCAATTTCATTAAAATTTGCCATGCAGAGTTAGATGATGTTAGAGCTCAGAGAAAATCTCATTGGAAATTATTATGAGAACGTTCCCAAGACAGTAACTTTAATAAACTTTCGATTTATTTCCAGGTTATTTTCCTCTGCCCTCAATTTATTGCCTGGCCTGGATTTGCCTGGATGTGCTTTTCTGCACGGCATCGATAATGCATCTGTGCACAATCAGTGTGGACCGATACCTTTCGCTACGTTATCCCATGAAGTTTGGACGAAATAAATCAAGGCGAAGAGTCATCTTGAAGATCCTGTTCGTATGGCTTCTGTCGATCGCCATGAGTCTCCCGCTCAGCTTAATGTATTCCCAAGTAAGTGCAATATAATATATCGATCCAAATTGCAGGTTCGAGACGTTCCAACTCTCGTTAGCATAACGATTATATAAGTGGTATGTTGGAACGGCTTTACCATAAAGTTCCCATTAGAACTGCTAATGCAATAAGTCACACCAATGGTAATTTTTTTCTCTTTAGGCGATTAATTTAAATCGGAAGTTTGCTACTTGCCAAACCCATTAGAACAAATAAAATCACACTCAAACTTCCGGCAGTGTGTATAATTCAAAAATTACCATAAAACTAAGCAGCATAATGTTTATTCTCAAAGGGGAAGCGACTGACACAGTGCTTAAGCGAGATTGTTTTGAAATATGAATGGCAAACGACAAGGCAGATTAAAGAAAGCCTTAGGGATATCCCTTGTCTTAGTTATAAATTGCAAGGCTAAATTAGACAAAGTTTCATAATTTGTTCTCGTTAAAGCTGTTTATAGTAGTAGATAGTTGTCGCATGAATGGCACTTGAACACTGCACAAACAAACTTATGGGCAGTGTTGTTGCAATTGCTTATTGTTCAGCCTTTTTTCATTCATTCAGTTAATCCCCCAGTTTTTAATTAGCCACTTAAAACGTCGGAATGAGATGAACCAAATATTCTGTCGGAAAGAGAGCGACCATAAACACAAGGATAATTATAACTAATTGAAAGGAAAAAACAGAGAACCTTCTACAGGCTCACCAAAATTATGTGTTTCTTCAGTTAGTAGATAAAAACCAAGCAAATAAACAAAATGATTTGATAAAAACCCCAAGCCCAGCCCAAATGCATTAAACTGCAAGCAGATTAACCGCGCCAGCAAACCGCAAGAATCCACTCAGAATTGCAAACGGGATTATTTATTATGAATAACCAAAACTAAGGCCGGAATTAAACCAAAACTACAGGGATTTAAGCGCCGTCTTGACGCATTTCAAGCAAAGTGTACCAGACCGAACTTGCAAAATTAAACGCCTTCCATTTATCTTTTTCATTATTTACTTAGCCAAGCCCCAAATCCCAACTTTATTCAGGCAATATTTATCGTTTGATTACGAAAACTTCCCGACAATTAAAAAGGTAAATACCGAATTGCTAATTGAGTGAAACAACGAAGTTTTGAATGGTCTGCATTTAGTTATTTCGCAAGTTTCGGTTAATGGGTGAAGATTTGTGCTGAATTTGTATTAGGCGCGCTTTTTTGTGTTTTGAATGATACTTGAAGAGAAATTATTCCAAAGAAGTATAAGCGAAAGTGGACGAGCCCTCAAAAATCCCATAATAAAAGTTTTATAAAGGGAATATAAGACTCTTCAGGGCATTTCATAATGGCATATTTTTCGGCAGCCGAAAAGTTTCGGCGTCCTCAATGGATGGGGCAGAAAAGGGACTTTTCACATTAAGAACACGTCAACCATTTTGTCAACACTCATCTTGATACCATTCAGATAGTGTTTATTAACCATTGTATAAAATAGTTCTCGGTACTGATTATAAATCGCCCCGCTTTCAGTAAAGCTCTATTATTATTTTAATCATTTTCATAGCAATTTCCATTAAACAAGGCTAGCGAATAATTAAGGCCCTATGGGAGATAATGAATTTTTGACAGGGCCCTTAAAACATGATCCGCATTATTCGACATTCTCTTCTGTACATTGTTTCCATTTTTCAGGAAAAAATGGCTCTGATTCATTAAGTTCATAATAAATTGATTAATTTTGCTTCCAAATTTCCCTGAATTATCAAAAACAGGCCTTGAAAAGTTTTTTGCTGCAAGTTGAAAACAACAGTGATAAGTGGAAAGATGTGTTAGGCGTTTCTTGCGGAATTACATTGTAATGGAGCCATATAAACTCGATAAACCCGCTAATGAAACGCAGTCTAGTTAAAGTTGAAATTCGTATATAAACAATGGCTAATTTAATTTCTAACTGATATGATTATTGGTAAATGAACCCTAAACTAAATAATTGTAGTTAAAAGCAAACCCACCTTTTAATTGTGGAATTGGCAAATCTAATTGACTTATGGCCCTCTAATTGTAAGCCTTTAATACGCAGTTTTGAACCGAATAATTTACACCACGTATTAATTTACCGCGTTGCCACTTCCAGTATTCATTATCTATTATTCATGCAGTTTAAAAGAGCCTTGGCTGGAATTCAAAAATAATTTAATCAATCGATGGATTACATCTGGAATACTAGAGCTGGTGGCGTGATATGAATGGCAATATGAACCTGAATGTTCTGCAATTCCATTCAAAGGCCTTACAAAATGGGCATATTTGGAAGAATAGGGCAAATTAGTTAGAGAGGACAAACAGGCCTTTATTAGACTGGTTTATCGCGCATTTCAGGTACTAAACTGATTTTATAGCGTGCAGGTTCGGGTTTTATGGAATTGCGACCAACATTTTACAACATATCGCGCCGATGGCGTTAACCAATATTGTTTGCGAAAAACGCAACTTGACCGATAAAGCAGAAAAGCGAACGATTATGAAACAGCGACTCAATTAACAACTTGAAGAATTAGCACTCGCGAAGCAGAAATTAATACCAACTCTATCAATCTGAAAGTTTTAAAATGCCTCCAGGAACGACTGAAATGAACTTTCGTGTTTTATTCCTATTACTTTCTTCCGACTTTTCTTAGATGGGCTTAAAAATGATTCACTGAGTTTAACAGCTTGTTTTCTAGTATTTTTCATATAAAGTGTTCGGATTAAGCCAAGAAAACCAGTAATATTAAACAATGTTTGAATCCTACGGGTTTCTTTAAACGGACTTGGACGGATTAATTCGACAGTTTATTTTCTGCTGTTTATTTTTTTTCGTGACATTTTGCAATTTGTATCTAATCCCAAAGCTCTAAAGGGCCGATGTTTAGAAAATGGTCAAAAAATTGTAAATGGCCGAGGTTCCGACCCTTATGAAGCTTTGATGAAGAGCTCAATTAACGATTGAAATTTCGGCCATTTAACCAAAATAGGAGTGTAAATTCGGGTCCAAAACTTGATTTTTCAAACGCAACTTTGGGATGCTTCTGGCGAATAGTCACCTATTCTATCCAGGGGCCAGGATTTGAAGACTTGCAGACCATTGGTCGAAGTATTAGGGCTTAATTCTTACCTAAATGATCAGTATCTTTTTCCCAAAAAAATGTATGGAACTTTTTTGAAAATAATTGTAGCAACTAGTCAATAATGTTCGAGTGATACATTATGTACGAAAATTGTATCGAGCCCTTCGGGCGCATTGAGGGCAAAAGAAGCCAAAAACAGTGCTTTCTAAAGCCTCAAACAGTGTCGTGGCACAACTTCGCACAGCCCAATCTTCCTGCCTTACTTTGCAAGGCTACACACGTAACGCAGTTTAATGCCGAAGTCCATAATTTTTTTTTTCATATATTTATTTTTTTTATGACAACTAACACATAAAAATGTATTTTTGTATCATGAATATTTTTCATTAGCTCTTTTTAAATGATTTGGTTTCCAGCCAGATTCAAGCATGTTATAGACAGGAAGTTTAGTGCATAATTTCTATGAAATGAACATATGACTACCACGCATATCTCGCATGTCTTTACTGCAGCAATTAGTGTCGAGTTCAATAGCTTCTATAGCTAGAAATTGCCAATATCAAGCTCGCTAAATCGGACGTCTGCCTAGCAAGTTTAATACAATAGCAGGACGATATCCGATCACCGTAATTACACCGTGAATGAGAGCCAATATTGGTTTTGTAGCCAGACTACAAATAAACAGCAAACATAGTTCAAAGGCCGATAATTGAATCTACATTGCGGATATGTTAATATGAATAAATTAGCGTTGGCTTTAACTAAGTTTCGTTGCAGGATCAAGACTCGCTGATCATAGATGGAACCTGCCAAATTCCTGACCCACTCTACAAGTTTATTGGATCAATAATATGCTTCTACATTCCGCTGTTGGTGATGCTGGTCACATACGCGCTCACGGTCCAGCTGCTGGCCAATCAGAAGCTGAACTTGGGAACCCCTAACTGGTCCAGCAACTGGATGGGACCTGCTACAACTCCTTTGGGTAAGAGCGTTAAAATGAAGAGTCCCATATAGTTGAAGGTGCCGAAAATAATAGCCGAGATTAATATTCTAATGGCCCAGCCAAGAGCACATGGACGTTTACTGCCTCCATACCTCAAAAATAATTCTCATCAAGGGCGCGAGATAATGAAATATCTCTAACAATATTCTAGCAAGCACTTCGGAGAGCTTAATAGCTCATCAATTTTGTTATGCAGCATGTTAGCGCGTAATTTTCTCTTCTCGTGGATAATTGGATGAAAGCACAGTGTCGCCAAGAAAATATGTGAAACATGAATTTTCTAAGGTTTCACGATATTGTTTAATATGGGCCTGAAGAATCCTTTAAAAATTAAATCTCCATCGCCCACACGAGAACCAACAAAATTGCCACTTTCAATCTAAAACCAGCACGTTTGCTAATATAAAATTATTGCTTTTTTAGGGTAAACAAAATAAACATTTTCCAATTACTCGCTTATTTTTAACCCCAACTAGCACATCCAAATAAAAAATGCGAACAATAGAAAACGGTTATTATTAGTAACATAATAGGCCATTATGGAATATGGCCATAACCGAATGTATTGAGTTTCCCACTAGTGCATTTCACTGAAAAGCCGCATTTTCATTTAACTGTCCATGTAAATGAGGCGGACTTTGAAAGGATGATTATTTCAAAGTTTACACGAACTTTTCTATGGAAAATACTATTTTACTACCAGAAATTGTTGAATAGCAAAATCAGTAGCTGTTAATTATAAGGGGAAGGAACTCTTGGCTGGATAATTATAGCGTGAGGTAATATTTGCATGACAAAGCCCATTAATATTGACGAGTTAATATAATGAAAAGTAATTTATAACGGCTTATTAAATAAACGAACTTTACCAAAACTGTTCGGAGATTAGGCGGTTTTACACAGCCGGTGAGGATTTTCTCTATAATTCGAAATTTTTTTTCTTGGGTGAGTTTTCAGAAGTTTCTTGTATAATAAAGTCGCCTGCTTTGCGGCGTATTTTCCTAGTGAATATTAAGCAAATAATTACCAAAATTTGGCGTTTTCCGAAAAACTTTTATAATAATTCATACTTGTTAAAGCTCATTTTTAATTTTTAAAGAAAGTCTACTAAATTACACAACAAATGTTTCCTTAACTTACGCCAGATTCTAGGTTTGGTTCAACTTGGAGGATATCTTCAGACCAATAAATTTAGTCTGCCCTTTCACTTCCTACTAAACTCCAGTCCCTGAAGATAACAGAGTTGGACGTAAATTTCCCCCAACATAAGTGCACGCTTTTGCCTACAGCTTTCAGCGTTTCAACCGAGTTTAACATTGACCATATTAATGTACTCTGAATAATTTTGATTATTGGAACTCGTGAGTTTTTCGCGCTTTTAGGCTCGCAGTGAAATAGAATTCCTACCTGACGATTTGCTATCGCTCGAGCAAAACAGTTCGGAGAATCCAAATTATTTTTCTCACAAGCGAGAAAAAATTACCACTTTCTAGCAAGCATAAAAGTCTAAACCACGATTATTTTTTGAAACAGATTCAAACAGGAACTATATCCTGACTCTTGAGACAATTGCAAAGTGATAAAACAGTAAGTAGCATCAAGTTGGGCCGATAAAGCTAAATGATCAGATGCGATAACACAGAAAAGCCGTTTAATGACCCTTAAAGGTCGAGCTTGCAATAAAAACCAGAGCGCCGGATCTCTTTTAATCCTATCAAGGGACATGCAGCATCCGAACCTCACCTGGGACAATTCCGAATCCAGTTTTTGCTGCGGTTTTAAACTGAACAACAGCTGGAAATGTTGCAGACCATTTCCAGCTGAGGCCCTTCATTCCGCTTATGCAAAATTCAATATTGAAACCGAGTTTAGGCTTCCGCCGCAAGAAGGCAAAGTATTAAATATGCGAACCTTCGATGGAAATGAGTGAAATCTCATACATAGCTTACAAACATATTTGAAATTCAAATGCAAAATGCCTACGAAGAGACACTGCGAAACAAGTTTCAAATTAATTCCGGCAATCTGACGAGGTATAAATCTGTGTCTTTCCGAAATCACGTAATTTATGCCCTTCCAAATTGTATTAATGTAAAACGTGCCCAACAGATAAAATATGGGGACACTTTCATCGATTCTTTGCGGTTAATCACGTCTGGAGTTCTGCGGAAAATTCACGTGATCATTAAAAATCGTTTGGCGGATTCAAGTTGGAAAACTTGGAGTTTTATGGATGAGTTGAGACTACTTTTAATCGAAATGCAGAGAATAGTTTCAGTTATCAGTTTGGCGCATTTGCATTAAATTTCCCTCGGTGTCCGCAATTCATTTCAAAATGCACCTTTTCTGTTTTCTCCGAACGGAAGCGAGAAATACGCCGACTTCATTCGAGAATTCTTCTTCTTCATTCAAAAACACATTAGGCTCTTTCGTTGGAAAATTTCATCCACTTTGAATTTAAAAAACGTTGATTTTTGACCGAAAAAATAGAAAATCCACCAGTATACTACCGTTCGTTTGAAAAACTGCAAATCGCTTTAAATGCTTCAAAGTCCATCAACTTCCATCATTCGAGAACCGTATCGAACTGATTTGTGAACATTTCTCTCTCATGAAATTCTCAAATTCCACATAACTCTCACAACATTCTCAAAAAATGACCTCAGATCTCGAATAATCAAATCAGAATTTTTTTGCAGAGAGGCGCTGTACATGGAGAAGACTGCTAAAAGCTACGTCCAGAGGAGGAAAACTATCAACAATGTCCACACCACAACATGGACATTCGGCAGGTTCCACTGATACAGAACTAACCACATTGGACAACCACGAGCTCTGGATACAAGAGTCGGAACCCACTCCTTGCACCATGTCCGCTCTAGGACAGTTTGGAACTGAGATGCTGAAACTATCGCGAGGCTTGCAAGAGGCAGCTGCAGCTGCTGTGGCAGCTGAATCGCTGAATACTGTAGCAATGGAACCCGGACTATCGCCCGGGAAAAGCTACAAGTCAGGGTAAGTTTTAAGAAAATAATTGTCCCAAAGGATGTTCAATGAAACCTCCATAAACGCTGAAATAAGCTTTAAATCTTTAGAGTTTCAATTGCAAATTTACTTGTAATGAAAACAAATAAGATTAACCTCGACGTATGAAACTTTCGCCAACAATGGAAAAATTCTATTTAATATGGACTCTGTCTAGCCGCCCACGGATATTTGAAAAAATATTTGCATAATCGAATTAAACCAGCTCAAGTGAAGAAGTTGTTGATTTCGGCGTCTGCTAGAAAATAAATAACTTTTTATGAAATGTCGCCTACGCTATCCTGAATTATGTGCATCAAATCCAGATTTACGCTTTAGTAAAGCTGTTGAAAATAATTTAGCTCGAATTCTGCTGCTGATGGGAAGAACGATTAAATTTGTAAAAAAGTCACACAAATAAGTAGACGACGAGAATTAGTTAAAAAAATAATTTAAAAGTACGGTACAATTTTGGGACAGAATTATGAATCAATAGACAGTATTTTTTCGATAAAAAATTTATAAGCATGGGTGTGGGTCTATTTGAGCCGGAAACCTTGAGCGGCTTTGTAAAGCTGTCAACGGTGGGACCATAAAAATGGCGAAGCGTAATTTAATTCCGTAATGGAATCCTAAATGCTCTCCATTAATAAAATTAATTACACCTTCATAAATTATCTAGCATGGTTAAGAGGCCGCTTTTCTTATTATTAATTGGAAGCAAGAGGTCTGATCACGTCCGTGATTGTTCGAAGAATGCGGTATTTTTTATGAAATATGGCAGTATTATTTTTGCCAAGTATTGCATATTGTGCCGATGTTTGCGATTAGAAGTATTAAGTTAATTTTTTGGGAGAGGTATTAGTTTGTTTCTGATTCTTTAGATTGAGTTGTATACAAATGTTGTTTTGGTGGGCATTTCATAGAGAAAGTTATGTGTTTTACATCTGGTGAGTTTAATTATAGGTCAAGGAAGTAAAGTATAAGTTTTCAAATAAAAATTGATTGCGCAAAAACCACTACAATCACAACGCTACCCTCAACAGATTTTAATAGAAAAAGTATGCTCCGTATAGCAGATAAGTTTCAGTTTCAATGGTTGAGTGAGAAGAATTTTGTTTTTTTATATTGCACTTTTAGCAGCAAAACGGTATTCGTACTAACCCAAACTAAGGCTATAAATAAAAATTTATTGTGCCAGAAAATCTCTAATCTGCTTATAGGCATTTTATAAAAGAAATGATGCTCTAAATTCGTAAGGTGTTTTTTATCATTTTTAAGTGTAGGTATAGTTTCTAGTAGGAAATCGACGGATGGCAAGCTCATAAATAAAAATTACTGGCGCAAAACGCTCTAAGACCACAAAATTGCCCTTAGTGGCATTTTGCAGAGAAAACGATACATCATATAGAGATGAGTTTCAGTTTGAACGCATTTGTGAGAAGGTTTTTTCCCCAGCAAAACGATGTTTTGTAACTCTGAAAATCAAAATCAGTCGCTCTAAAATCAATAAAATTCCGAACACGTGTCTAGTAGTATTTGTTAGGATAAATTATGCTCTATATAATATATAATTTTTATTTTGAGGCCAAGTTTGAGGACAATTTTTTGAAATATTCAAATAAAAATTGAACCTTGAAAATAACACTCATTGTGCCAGGTTGAATCCACATTTCAGATTTAGCAGTAATTTTTCAAATATTGATTGTGTTAATTTTTGGAAAATAACATTTGTTTTTATATATTTTTGTCTATTATCAGCAGTTAGCTGATTGCTGGTTCTTCCACATTCTTATGCAAATTCACTTTTGCTTTCACTAAAAATCAAAGTGCTAGAATGTAATGTACCCCCAAGAAATTAAAACTTTGTGCGTGTTCGACGTTGTTATATATTTTAAGATTTAGAAATTTTAAATGAATCTGCAATTCTTCAAGCGCAAAAACCTTTGAAAAATAACTTCAAAATATTTCCGTTTTGCTGATCGTCTGAGTAGCGCGAGACATTTAGAAAAAGCTCCAAGCTTTCGTTTGTGCTACAGCGAAATTTAAGAATTTTTTTAATTTCCTGCTAGAGGTAATTGCAAGAAAAATAAAGTGCTGAGATCTTTCAATTAATTTAATGCCCGCGTTTGAAGTGGGTTCACTGAATATTAAATTCCGTTTACCCTCTTGAGTATTAGAGTGAATTGCAAAACGGTTTAATCGGACACACGACTGCTAGTGCACTCTAACTGATCCAGAACTTGAGTAAAACGACCTCGGATATGCGTTTCAAGGGTATCATTCATGATCAAGTATGTACCTCATGATGGCCGCAAAGTTACAGTCATTCGATTACATTAAGGAAACGACCTCAAAAGCTCACGATCACTCACATAACACTTGCATCGAATTGCATACCGTTCAACCTCGAAAACTGGCTCTAATATTTTTCCGCATAAGCTCAAATTAATTAGATGGGAGAAGAGATGAACATGTCATGGTGCTGTTAATCACCCCCTCGTATTGGTAATGAATGCGACCATTTGAGGCTGACATGTTACAGTTTCCGCTCAGAAATACGTGTTGCGATTTTAATTACTTGCGACGTGCTGCCGTTTTGGAATGGAGGTAAAGTTGATAATAAATGAACCTGGCTGATGGCATTTCATCAATTTCCTACCAGATATTACAACAGGGTTATATTTTGAATAGCAGTTTCACATGGATTTATAAACCTCGCCCCGATGTGTAATTTCCTATTCGTTGTAATACGGACTGATATTGCCCAGAGTTAACCAAAACACCTCTAATTATGTGCTGTTTACCCTGACCGGTCTGGAGTAGAATTTATTTTCCTGAAACTGAACAGTTATTAAAATCTGTATGGCGTAGATGGAAAGCTCTTGATATTTGGCGGGTTTTTGAATTGCTGATTGATCACGAGCCATTCAATATATGAAAAACATCAAATCGAATATTATTTGCTGTTTTTTTTAGAGTGAAACAGCCATCGCAATTTTAAATTAAATTGGTAGATACGCATGCAGTGGCATTGTTATTGGCAACTGAAAGTTGTCCCATGTAATCAACACTTCTGAACTGGAATTTCCGCAAATTTGCTCCAGCCAGCAAATAAATCAAACAATGCTATTGGAAAACGATTACATCAAATTCCTGGCGGTTATTTGAATACATTTACTTATTTGCTAGATGGAAATAATGAGTTTATTTAGATATAATTAACTTTAATTTCTTGGACCATCATTTTCTCTATGAGGAGCTGAAGCGTTTCGAACATTTATAACTCTAAATCCTCCATTAAACGACAACGTAAATTTGCTTAGCTTTAGCATGTATGAATATCAGTAGATCCGCATTGCTACACTGTACAAATGCATACATGTTAAATTAGAGCACGCTTGTCTCCTAAATTATTTCGAATATCTTTAGGCACACAAATAAATTGCTCATGAACCATAAACAAAAACACCATAAAAGACGAAGCCAGTTATGCAACGCAAATGTCGCGAATTCTAACAAAACGAAAACACTCATTAATTCGCGTCAGTCTGCTATAGATGTATTTGACAAGCGAGAGAACCTCCACATTGAAACTATTAAGGGCTTCATCTTTTGTGCTTATTCTCTACTAAAATAATTAATCTTGTATAAGAATTCGAAAAGAGATTTCTGCCTGTGACGTTTGAAAAACGAACAGGGTTCAACAAATTGTTGGTAACAAAGTGTTGCCTTACAGCACCAAATTTTACTGATAAAACACCATCGGTTAAATCGATTTTCGAAAATTGTAAAAATCAACGGCTTAGAGGCAGAATTTTTTGCACAAAAGAGTGATTTACATCTTAAGATGTAGTGGTCCAATCGCGTCCACAAAGCCAAATCTGTTGGTGTTACTCGAATTTCTAATAACAGCCGACAGGAAATTCGATTCAATAAATAAAACAAAACTTGAAACTTTAAATATAAATTTTATTCAAAAGAATCACATTCATAGGCAACTGAATTGCCTGCTTTTAGGTCATCAAATTCTACAGATTTAACGTGATTCGTTGCACACTCTAAATTATATTTTATTTATTGGAATCGGATCAATATACCAGAACACAATTATTGATGCCCGAAGCTCATAAGCCTCAATTAATAGATGTTTACTATTATCTAACCCGGCAAAATTCATCATAATAAATTCAGAATAAATTGACGTGCATTATTCAGTATAAACAATTAGGAAACCTTAAATAATAAAATAAATCCCATCATAAATAATGCCCAATGGCGCAACTTTCCGTTTTAATGGCATTTAAATAAATCAAAAAGCTTCCCGAATAAATATGCACAGTTTGTCCCAAGCTATTTGGCAGTGACGTCACATTGAAATTTACTCACGTCCGATGTGGGTGGAAGAATTTTTAGTCATGTTGAATCACATATTTATGCACTTAAACTCTCCACTCAGAAGCTCAATGTTGCAAAAGCAGTTTAATTGATTTACCAAAAAAATTTCAGATCTACAGCAAGCTTGACCGGATCACACTCTTCACTCTTCGCTACAGAGCTGCCAGCATGGCACATAAAACGACGAAGAGCCTCCACGTTCCATGAAGGAGACACCAAAGATGAAGCTCCGGCTCCAGGATGGAGAAGACGGAGAACATCGAGTTTCCACGCAACTGGCCGAGCCTATTCTGAGCACATGCACAACACGCCTACTGAATCCTCTCTGCCCATGCCACCTCCTTGCACTTGCCCATACTTTGGCATGACGCAAGAGGAGAAATGCCTGGCGCCTCCGGCTGAGGTAAAGATGGTTTCTGGTGGATTGGGAAGCAACATCTACAACCAAAAGCCAACGACTCCAGCAGTATCGCCGATGAAAAAATCCGCTCTGAGCAATAGGAGCAGACCTGCAAGTAGTGATTCTTCACCGAATAATATTGTTGTCACTTGGGAGTCGAAACGAGGACACAGAAGAGGTACGTGTTGTTTTAAAAGATGTTTGATGTGCATATTTGAAATTTATAATCTGCCGATTATCGGTTCGAAAATTATTTTTCGGCTCAAAAACGACCAGGTCCAGAACAAAATTAGATATATATATTCATAGATTCACGTTCGAATGTTTGCGCAAAATATGCAGTCGGCGAGGATTTAGAGTATGCAACCGTGTTGGATGGATGGAATTGTGTGAATTTGCCAAAAGTGACACTAACCGAAATTAATATTCCCAGTATATTTTTGAATAAGAAATCGATTTATAACAGCTGTTGAATATAGCAAAATCACTGCGAAATTGATGGTTTTATTTGGTGCAAGCTCATGTAGGCAAATGGACGCTAATCCATACGTACCACTGAAAGTTTTCAGAGGTTTGAAACAATCACTAAGTTATACATGTCAAAAGCTCCTCTATTTTCTGTTAGTGATTATAGAATCTCTCTGGAGTAATCATTTGCAAAAATGTCTTCTTCAAAAAGACTTCCATCATCCACATTAACTGAAACCTTTAACTAATTGTCTTAAGGAGTGAAATTGAGTGAAATTAAATGTCTCTCCGCCATTAAAATGCATCCCATTTCCAGGTTCCAGTATCGGCAACACGAAAACCTCCTTGCTCTCCTATTCCCCATCGAATTCCCAAAAAACTCCCCTACTACGCAGATCGGCCACCCTGCGCCAAAACGGAAATATTGCAACTTTGGTGGACAGAAGCAAAAACCCTTCATCGCCCTGCTTGCTCCAGAGGTACCAATGTAATAGTGGAGCTGGAAAACTCACCAGGAGCGTGCGCTCCCATCATTCCAGAAACTCCAGCGTAATATCCAGGAACTCTTCGCGTCATGGACGGATCATCCGGTTGGAGCAGAAGGCCACTAAAGTGTTAGGGGTGGTGTTTTTTACGTTTGTGATCTTGTGGGCCCCATTTTTCATTCTCAATTTGTTGCCGACGTTTTGCACCGAGTGCGACAAGAACTTGAGCGCTTGGGTGATGCATCTGGTTACATGGTTGGGGTATGGGAGTTCCATGGTAAATCCCATTTTCTACACGATTTTCAACAAGGTGTTCAGGCAGGCATTTAAAAAGGTGCTAACGTGTCGTTACCGGAAAACCACATGGAGGCCCCATAGGTGACAAGTGAGGATGAAGAAGAAGCAGCAGAGGACTAAGTTGTAGATCTTTGTCAATAAAACTGGGGTAAATCGGGTGCAATTGGAGAAACCGTGAGTGAAGGTGTAAGTGAAAATATATAGAGTACCAAAGTCTTTCAAACTGAGTGATAGTAACATATACAGCCAGGTAAATGTATTAGCGCTCTTCAAACGCATTTTCCATTATGGTAATAGGGCAAAAATGTAAATAATGCAAGCGTAGCAAACGAATATCATATGAATAGTGAATTCGGCATAAACTTTTCCTTTGATTAAGAATCATGTGCATTTGTTCCTTGATAATTCTAGGCATAGGAAAGTCTATTTCTACAAGTGGCAGTGCTTCAAATGATTAGGTCAATTCTATGGAGATTGACATAAAATATCAAGTAAATAAGAATTTATATATCTAAGATGTTTATAGTGACTGTTATGTGCGTTCGCACTGATGTTACTAAATAATTCCTTTTCCGAAACTGAATGCTTTGATTGATGGAAAATTGTTGACCAACTCAGCATTCTAAAAATCCCAAATAATTGCATAAAACAAACTTTGGAACTTCTAAATTAGGCGCAAGAAATAAACCTCTTTGTTGTTTTTAATGCGAGCATTAAAGAATTGCATGTAGGTATAAATTTTAGCAACAAAAATCCGCAACAATTTAACCGATGGTTAAGCTTTAGTTTTGTATAAATAACTACAGTTAAAAATGGTTTCGCAAAATCCTATTTTCGATAATAATAAATTAAATGTGATACAATTGGTAGGAGTAAGTTTTGTATCAAATTTTTTAACTATTAGCATCCCTAGAAAGTGCATGGCTGGAAATTGGACTACAACTGACAAATTAGAGCAAACTACTGCCAAATTACGTGCTGTTGAAAGTGCAATTTCGCTTATGCACTGACTGTTGTGATAATATTTTATTACATGAGTAGCATTAGAAAATTGGCCTAAATGGCCTTTAGACTTGGGGGAAAAAGATGCTTCTTAAATGTAACATAGATCCATTTATATGTCGTGTACAAAAATCATATCGTAGATAATGTAACATACATACTGCTAGTTTCAATGTCATAGTTGAATAAAATGTTGATATAATAATGATTGTTTTATTGATTCATGTCTGTAAATCAAAGTGAGATAACTTAGATTGATGACGAAGTTTTATTCCAAAAAAAGTGGTCCTGATTTGCAGCAAATTGGCTAAATAAGTTTAAAGGTAAGTTTCAAGATTTACTCACAAATTTCAATGTGGGGTGATTCCAGAGGAAACTCAAGTCCTATTTTGTACCTAAAGATTATACATTTCGCTCTTTGTATGAAAACTGCCACTATTTGCGCACTAAAGTTTCATTTGGTAAGAGGATTTTCGAATTCTCTATTCAGTGCTAGAAAAAAACAGTTCTTGAAATATAACTAAATAAGCAAAAAAACCTTTGCCAAATCCGCGCTAAACTGAATCTCTACAAAACCAAAACTGATTTTTTTTAAATTTCCAACGCACTGATGTTGTTTGTAATTATTTGTATCGTTTTGTTAGTTTTGTAATATATTTTTTGGTTGCCGCCCTGTAAGCTTAAAAGGAAAAAGGTTTCTACATCTGATTGCTAGTAGAATAATGAAATTTTACAAAAAAAATCAAGAAAGAAGATATATATGCGATTAATATAAAGAAACAAGAGACTGTAATAAAATCGTTTGTAGTAATAAAATATTCATTTTTATTACTACAAACGTTATTTTAACGTTGTTAAAATTAAGACCACAACATACAGAACAGCACCTCGTTACAAGGTAATGCATATTTTAAATCACTATTGAAGTTCAGCAGTATTATCTCTAAATATATGAGTTTTTTGCAAAGGGTGGAAAAAAGAAAAGCACTATTGTTCTTTTTTGTGTTTAGAAGGCTGTTATACAATGTGCCCAGTCCGATATAAGCTGATAATAAATTTAACTTTTAGGCCCATCGTGGGTCGCTCTATTATATACCTTTAGGCAGATATTCTGATTAATTTAGCATAGACCGTGTCCGCCCTTCATCGCAGGATCAAAAGGAACAAAGCGTTCGCAGTAATCCTGCAAAACATTTTCCAATCCAATTTCATGGTTGAAGATCGCGCTTTTGCAAAAAGTCAAGCTAACATTCAGAAATCTATTATTTTCTGTGTAATATTTCACACCCATAGTTGCAGTTTTGCGGTTGTGTAGAAATAGGAGTGTATTTGATATTATATACAGATGTTTAAAATTAGAAAAGAAACAAAGGGAAATCTGCAAGAGGCGATTTGTGGAAAATGGTTTGAGGAAACAACTAATTTTTCTGAGGCAAACTTCACTGTTTTTAACATGTCTTACACTTTCAAAAATTTGCCTCCTGCTGTTAAATATGAAATTATTTAACTCACTTAATGGAGAATTTCATTAAAGGCATTTAAAACAATGCTATAAATATAGACAATGAAATTTTTGTTGATGTATGTATGCAATTAATTCTAATCGTTTACTTAGTGTCAGCTTTCTGATTTCAAGTGGCTTTTTGTGGCAAATGATCGCTCTTTGAGTAATTGCGGGATGTAAATCCACCTAAATCACATAACTAATCACCAAGTTAAAACAACCGAAACCCCGTTCCAACATCAAACACAACTTCAAAACAGCCGAGCTAAGGGAAACATTGACAAAACGCTTCTAAATGGCTAGTGTGCATGACTGCATAAATCAACCAAAAATGTGCAAAGTATCAGGATATCGGGAACAAAAAATGTATATACAATTTTAGTTCCACTCTATAAAATCCGTTATATACAATTTTTTTATCATCTTATAAAACCTGGTCGCAAATCGACGATCGCCCACACCCCATTTTTCATGATTCTCTTTACAACGTCGGCATCCGTTCAAATGCCCACACTGCGCCAAAAGAAAAATACCTCCGGAAATGATTATGAACAGCACTTTTAAATTTCAGAAAGTTAAATTCAATCGAATGCCACTCAAACGGATACTTGCAGAAAATTGTTCATTTCAGATAATGGATTTTCTACTGCATGTCATTGATGGGAGCGCCAATAAATCAGCAACGTGCCATTGACGTGCCCATTTAAATAAGATTTCAATTTTCATTAAAAGCTAATACAAAAATGCCTGCCCTGCAGTTATCAATACAACGAATTAAAAGAGGATTTTAAACAAATTATTAAACACGAAGGGAAATTTTCAAACGGGGAGCTTTTCGAGATGCTCGACTTCTAATAGCTTTTTAGTGATATAAACAGCTGACAATCAAAGCAGCTTTGCTGGCAATTTTCTATTCAGCCAAGACAAAGACTTTTAATATTAAGTAAACGGAAAAACGATGATGCTTTTGCAGCTGAGTGACCTTAAGCTGAGGTAGTTTCGGAAAGAAAATCCAATCTATTGCTAGAAGAGAATAATTTTTTTATTTTATTGAGCGATTTGTCGCCTTTGTGAAGATTAAACCGATACCTAATGCAGATTTATTCAAATGTCCCGCTGCGCGACGGTGACGCCTAAACCCAGGGCGCATGGCTTGCCCCACTCTTCTCCCTCTACTCTCCCAAAGGAGTAGCGCAGTATTAAAACCGCAATAGCACCAGCTAAAGAAATAGTCTGTGGGGGAAAGCACGCAAGGCAGCTGCAACCGTTAACTCATCGCCTTTGATAATGTGCACCGCAGACGTGATCGAAACCCTTATCTTATTCCCTTACCTGATTCTTAAACCTGGAATACTTTTCAATTGACCTTTTAACCGGGCGTGGAAGCGTTTGTAATAAAAAAGTACAGCAACAAGATTTTGAGCCGGTAACTACAAAAACGATGCGTTTTGCCAAACCTAAACAAACTGCGTTCTTGCCATTACTATCCTTGATCACTTGTAAAACCGGCTAAAACCATGCTGATGAAAGCTGTATTTCCGAAGGCACAGCTACTCAATTTATTTGGCAACTTTTTGCTCCCAAGACCATTAATGTAAAATGTTTCAGAGGGCCATCAGCCTAAATCCGTTTCCTAAATCCGTTACTTAGGCTTCTAATCTCACCTTCGGCCTATCTCATCACGCTCGGTATTCGGTGTGACTTCCATAGTCCGTTTTCCGGAAAAAAAATTAATCTGGGTGCGACCTTTCCCTTATATTCAGAGCCTTTGGCGCTGTACAGAAAAAGTATGTAGTCGGATTAAATCAGAACATTTTCACATTGGCCTCGCAACTTTCTTAAGCCTCAAATTTTAAATCTTTCATCAGCCAATATTCGTATAAGAATATAATTTAATAAAAAAAAATAAAACCATGTAAACGATCCCATAGAGTTTTATAAAACGAATTGTCGGGAAAATTTAAAAAATCCGTACTACAAAATGTAAGAAAACTTTCCCTTGCTTTATTTAGGATTCAACAAGCCATTTTTTCAACTTCCCAGCGACAGAGTTTTTTCGTATTTCGTATCTTTCTGCGATTTATGGTTCAAAGTAAACTCATAATTATGCGCGGCATCACAGAAAACAAACCCTTTAAAAATATAACGTTGCAAGAAGTACCAAGCATTATTATGTGCTTTAGGAAACTTTATTAGAAGTTTTCGTCGCTGTTTACAACGTGATTCAGTTTGCACAAACAAAAACGAAGAGGGTTTCAAAGCGAAGCTAATGATACAATCCAAATATAGGCAGCAAATGATTGATAATCAAACTTTATTGGAGATATATTAATTAAATTTAACATCAGACTCGAGCTGAGTAAAATGTATGTTTTGCTGTGAATACGCTTTGAAAGTAATTAAATTGAAAGGAAAGCTTTTAAGTATTTATGGGCCTGAAAGACGCCGATGCACATAAAGAAGATATTGGGTAATAAGTAACCAAATTAGGCTTAGGTTTATTGCAAATATACAATTTAGTATGTACTCTTCAAATCCCCAGTCCTGAATAATTAACATTGTGTTATTTAAAATCTCATTTCCCTGTGCAGTACTAAATTAGCCCATTAAAATTTTATTAAGTTGACATTATGACTGAATGATAAGTAAAATCTTCTAAGACTTTATTAATGGCAAAGAATATTTCTAAATAGATATTGTCATGTTTTCATTTGATAACTTTTTTCGAAACACTGCATAGCAAAGGAGCTAAAACTATTTATTTAAATTTCTCCTGGATTAATTTCACCGTGGATTAATCTCTTTGTTTCCAAGCATTTTCTTTTCGCATCTGCTGAAAAGTGGCTTTTTGTGTAACTGATCCGCGTAAATTGGGAAACTGCATATCCTGCAGAATTTTAGATGGGCGGATCGCTGAGAAAACCGTCAATGTAGAGTGGTGGATTTCCAGTGGGAAGCTGCGAAAGGATAAATCACCGATTTTTACAAGATCCATGCATTAAGATAGCGCATTCTTCGGAAAATCGCTGCAGTGAATTAAAAAATTTGGTTTTGATTATCATCATTGCCAGTTTGCTCCATTCCTTTAAACTAATCCAGGAAATTAAGCCGATTTTACCAAGCAAACATAATTTGAAAGCATTGCATCAGATTGCATTCCGCGTAATTAATAGACTTTATAGGGACTGAAGCTCCATGTTCAATATTCCGCAGCTAAATGATTCGCATGGAATTTGAGGATAAAGTAAAATCCACTCCATGGGACAATATTAATTCTCCTGCTGACGATTAATAGTGCTTGCATTGCAAGAAAACCATGCTTCTTAGCACTGTTCTAACAATGGAAAAGGAAAACGTCAACTATTAGAAGGCACTTTTTCGTTAAAACCGATTTGACTTGGCACAAAGATTTATTTCCAATTGCGGCACTTGATCACGTTATTGTCCTCGATCCTGAGCCCTAATTTCGAATCCTTTCGCACTTAAAGGCGTGAAAGGTAAAAGGGAGAAGCCAGGAAACAATATACTGGATTTGACTTTACTTTACTGCCCGCTTAAAATTATTTTCCAATTTCACTGTATTATTAAATTCTCACTGAGTCTGTGAAAGACGTTTAAACGGGCAAAAAATGTAGCTTTTATAGTTTGATGGGCTGCACGAACGATATTTAATCACAGTCTAGCCTTCCAGAGATCTTCTTTTACATTTAATTGCATACTTTAGTTGATTTTCGCAATATTGCCTTGCTTAAAACGGCACGATTTTTTTGTGCCTTCTCTACTGAAAGTTTACTTTTCGATTTCTCCAATAGGTATCAGAACTTTTTGGGCGCAATAAATCTTCCAGCTGCAAAATCTTAAGTGTGCCTTCGCTTTCGTTTCTTTTAGAAGTGAGTTCTGAATCATTAACTTTTTTATGACGGGAATAAATTTCCGCATGACCCAGGAATCGAATTCGAGCCCAGTATCTAAATTTCAGGGCTGGCAACTTATTGGCTTTTGGGAAATCTGCTCGAAGTTGTGTTATTTCACTTCTTTGAGGGCGGCGTTGTTTGAAAAAAAACATAAATCATGCAGTTTCCTCAAATGACTTCGGATGTATTAAAACGGACGGAAGAGAAGAAAGAAAAATAAATGAAAATGGGAAGTTTTAGCATCATTACTCAAAAAAATCAGCCTCTAAAAGAAAAAATCGATTCTCAAATCAAAGCTGAAATATCTTCTTCTTAGGCGGTTGAAAATAAAAATAACGGTGGTAAGAATTTCATTCACTTGATTCCAGCTTTTAAATCCAAAGTCTCGCTTTTTCCATAACGAAATAAAGCAACCACCAGCAAGATGATTGTAAGACCGAAAAGAAAACATCCGCTAATACAATAGATTTATCTCTGATCGTAAAAGTACAATTGAGGAGGAGCGGAATTTAATTCCAAAATTCCCTACGGGCTACAAATGGGACCTTAAATGTTACTGGCGACAAGTGCAATGATTATTGAAATTAGTTTTCCAGAGATAAGGAGAAATTTATGTGGAAACGAAAAAATCTTAAATACCACTAAAAAAACGAGCCAACAAGCCATTTGGTTGAAGTGGGATAATTTGGAACCTTTGGCAATGGCGCAAGTTGGGAGAATTTATTAAAAAATTTCTAATTTGTTTTCTCTGGGTAATGGGGCGTGAAATATCTGCAAAAATATTAAATTAAGCTTGTGGGGCGTGTGAGACTTGAGACCCTTTTTGAGGAGAAGAGCGAAGTAAATGGTCCGTCTTTCGTGCCTGGGTTCTAATAAAAACGCTTTAGTTTGAACGCATTTGTTAACGCAAAATATTACAATAACATTTTTAAACTTCTTAATCTGCCCTAATTTACATTTGCAATTTTATGCCGAAACCTTGTCTGAAAGACGTATTTTTACATTTAATTTCCTTTTTACAGTTTCAATAGCTATTTTATTTTCAGTTCAAATACGTATTAAAATCAACGAACATAAGATGGATTGTCTCAGTATTAAACTCTCAGCGCATTGTAAATATTCCGAATAATTCTGTTTTAATTAAGCTCCTTTTTAGCATTTCTCTGGAAGCATGAAAATCCATTGTCGTTCGTTGCGTATTACTCTGAAAATCCCGGATTTTCTTTTACTCACTTTTCCTCTATCGAATCGATTTCCACTGGAAAGAGTTTAGCGATGCCTCATGAGAGGACTTGATAGTCTATAAAAAGGAGTACAAAAAGCAAATGTTTGATATCTCCCTTATCGGGTCGAGTGTGATAGGATTTAATAACCACACATTTTCGTAGCAACCTAAAAAATACCTTCCACTTATATGCTTTTAAGGAGTCGCATATGGCACAACACTTCACGGAAATTTCTACTGTTTCACTTCTATAAATGCTGCTTCTTAAACATATGAACACTTTAAAACATTTTCCGCTCTTATAAGTACATTTCAATTTGAAATCGTCGTTTAGAGTGCTACGTGAGCAATTTGAGCTACACTTATGCCTCAATATGAGTGTTTTTCTTCACTCGAATTCACCTGGAAAATGTGCACCGTGTACGATATTTCCTTTCAAATGCATTAGGCGATATTTTTAAAGGGCTTTTATACAAACATTACTGAATATGGGAAAATCGTCCACTAGAAAGAGTGTGATTAGATGATTTACTTTTACGAATTTATTTATGAAAAGAACGCTTTCTGCTAGTTGCAGCTATGTTTTGCACATCTGGTTTATTAAATGTGCTGGTTCGGGTAATTTGATTGGTCAAGTTAATTTCATAGCGAGAAACAACCGATGCTATTCTACTACTGAAAAGGGCGGTTGGCGCTGGAGAAAATGCAGCGAAATCCCCGCTAAAATTACGGTTTGCTTTTAGCAGGACAAGGGTAAAGGGGAGTGTTGAGCGGGTGTTTGATAGAGTGCATAGAGCAGATCGTATGGCCCAAATTAAATATTAATTCAGGGGTAGCGTGAGTCGGTAATAATGAATTAAAATTGTTGCGTTAAAGAATTTTAGAAAGAAGCCGGTTTTATGAAAACTGAAGGGAAAGGGGCAAAGGTCTCAAAAGGTGTCGATTTTTAACAGAAAATCGATTTTTTTTGTAAATTTGCGTTAAACTTTCAACTTTGTGAATTTTTTAACATAAAATTCTTGAAATGCCTCATCAAGGTACGGGCCGTGTAAGATTCGGTCCCAAGTCGCCAAAGTACATATATCTGAGTTCGCAAGTGAGCCCGGAAATATCTACGGTCGGAATTCCAGTCTACTGGAAATTTTCCTTAAAATAACTACATGCTCTGGCTTTGTGTAACAATGTCTCTGGGAAATGCGAATACCTATTATCCAGCTGTTCAAAAAGTTGTAAAGTTTCAACAGGATCCAACTTGAAAGTTGTTTTGTTTATTGCAACTGCCGAGATTTAATGAACGATTGAATAAAACTATCTATTCTGACTACTGATTTTTTAGTCAAGTTTCTGCTAAACCACTCAAATACTCTAAATTGTCCTTAATATACGCGTCCCCTGGAATTTCCCGGACACAAATTGAAGACAATGCAAGGAGCTCATGAAAAATTTAAATGAAATTAATGACAAATTCAATTAATCGGCATTTGCAGCATCTCTATCGATTTATCCCGACAATTTGAACATAATTTGGTATCTTTCTGACAACTCGCTGTTTATTTTGATTCGATTTTTCGGAGCCTTTAGATGTTTACAAATAATTTAAGTTCCATTAAATCGGGAGAACTTAGAATTTTTTTCAAATCTCTGTCGCTTTATTTTCTTTCAATAAATAAACGATCTCGTTGGTATATTTTCTGGATTTCCCAGTAAAAGTAAATTAAAATCCCTATAATATCTGCATATAAACTTGGTTGAAAGGTAATTATTCTCAAGCCGCCCGGTTGCAATCTGCAGATAAATTCGATACAAGAAGGTGCCAAGAAATGTAATTGTCTCAGTTCAATAAAGCCCTATTTCTCCGATTGTGTTCAATGGAAAAAGGGCAAAAAAGACAACCGAAAAGACCAGAGTGCAATTCGAAGCGCTTTCCTTTCTAATTATCTGCCAAGATGTCACGGTAACACAATTGAGGATGAATCGCATTTTTAGACCTCTGTCTCGAATTGCATTTGGTATTTTCAGTCAGATGGTTACTGTTCGGCGTTCGCAATTTCTCAAACAGAATTGGACAAGAGCTGAAAACTTTCGGCAGTAGTTTAACATAAATTCGCCCCCATTATCACAGTTCCGGGCTCAATATCACACAAAAAGCCGAAAATGATAAACAGCCGGTGGGGTATCTGCAAAAATTATGATTTATCTCCCCCTGCTGCTCAGACAATTTCCGTATTTGCTATAATTAATGACCATCCTTTCAAACATTTCCTTTTTCTTTCGCTTTTAGCCAAATTAATAGAGAGCATTCAGCCTGCTCACAACAATAATTAAAGGAAAAAACAATGACGTGATAATTATCTTAATGTAGCTCCCAGTTTTTGTACCACCATAGGGCGGATTGTACTAAATTGTTATAACAGAACGGGCCTGTTTTTTTAATCAAATTTTCAATAATGTTTTTGGGTTTCTTTCGCGTCAATTGAGCTAACCAGTGAAGAAATTAACTAAGGAATTGCAAGCCATAGAAGTTAACTTACCAATAAAGCCTACTTTCATTTTTTAAACTAATATTTCTCAGATTTTTAATCCAAAAAGATTTTTTAGCAAAATATGCGACTGGCACTCTCTTGATAAATAATAATTCCACTCCAATACATGTAAGTAATAAAGAATACCACTATTGACAAAAAAACAGAATACGCAAACATGATCTCGGCATCAAACAGTTTATTGCATAACAGAAACGTATTATGAATTTTTTATCTGCGAAATATGAAAAAATTGGAGATGATTTACGAAGTCAAAGGGCTGGAAACAAAAAGTAACGATTGAATCAATATAAAACTAAACAGTTATTCAGCAAAATAGAAAACATGAAATTTTATTTATTAATATAAATCTATATGTTAAAAACGGAAACGGTATAAATAATTCCGTTAAACAGGCAAATTTTTATAATCTTTCCAATCGCTTTCAGTCGTCACTTTTTGTTGTCATGTTTATTTTAAAAACCTTCCAATATACGGTTTATATTAAAAGGAAATTTGTTGGCAACATTTTGTTGATGAAAAGTGAATGGAAAAAATAATAACGTTGTGCATGTTGAAAGGACGCAGGAAAAGCCCCTTTTAATCCTTCAACATTGGAAGAGGTGCTACTGTTGTATTCCCCCCAATAATGCTTTCGTGTAAATTTCATACAAATCCGATTAGTCGAAATTTGAATAAAATGAATAATCTGAAAAACCAACTGTTCTAAGGTATTGTATTCACACTGTTTAAATCGCTATTAAGAGAAATTTAATTACGTTTTGCGAAGTTTTCAAATGTTATTGTGTGAAAATAGTGATTTTAAGAGGATTGAAAGTACGCCGGAATTGTGAGCACAGTTATTTCATAATTTGTAACTGTCGCTCTCACAGTGAAGGTTCTGACTCAGCTGCTGTTTCTCCTTTAAAAATTTTCAAAGTTAACTGTTTAGACGATATTCGACTCGATGATAAAAAATGATAAAAATCAACAATAATCTAAATTTTTTCCCGTATAGCAAGTGTGGGTCTTAAAACTGCAGATTCCGTCAACCACGCTTCGTCTTTCGCGAAATTCGCATCTCCCAATCTAAAGCTCACAACAATTTGAAATATGGACCATGTTTAGAAGACAGTCGCCTCAAAAGACCCTGGAAGTTTTAGAAAAATCGGCTAAAATCCTGATATTTGACAGCTTGGGAAATATGGCTCAACAAATGAATCGGCTGCACAATTCATGTTTTCACTCAACTCTCTCTTTAGAACTATGCATCTTCTACTCAAAACCAAGTACAAATTTGAAATTTCTAGTATCTTTCGAATACATGTGACTATGCAGTCACACTTGCACTAACGTGCAAAATGCTAATTTGGCTTGGTAAAAGTGGTTTTAAAATGTATATTTTGACTAAAAATGTTTTTAAAAACATAGTAGTTTCCAAACTTCAGCAACAAACAATTTGAAATATTCGAAATCATTAGAAATAGTTTGAATCTAAGGATGCTGAAAGTCTCATAAAATCCCGTAAAACACATTTTTTATCAGACTTCTTGATCTTGACCAATAAAGATTTCAAAATTAACTATCGCTCTCATAGTGAAGGTTCTTGCTCTACTGCGCTCTCTCTTTTAAACATTCGTATTTTCCAAACTAAAGCAAGTCAATATTTAAAAGTTTTATAACCTTTAGAAAATACTTTACTCAAAATATGCTGAAAGTTTCATAATAATAACTCAGAATCTGAATTTTTACCAGCATAGTAGATGTAAGCCTTAAAACTGATGTTTTTAAAAATTTAGATCTTGCAAAATAAAACAGGAAACCATTTTAAATTTTGAGTATCTTTGCACTAGACTTGACTGAAGTATTGGGAGAAATTTTATAAACATTCCCTGGAATCTGAATTTTTACCAGCTTAGTAAATATCGGTCTCTAAATGGATAATTACACTCTACTGCGTTCTCACATTTAAAAATTCATATCTTCCAAAATAAAGTTAGTAGCAATTTTACATTTTCATCATCTTTAGAAAAGAACTGGTACTAAAGATGCAAAAAGATTGACAAAAAACGCTCAGAATCCTGTAATTTACCAGCTTAGTAAATGTCGGTGTCATAATGGATGTTTCTACTCAATCTCTGCTAAACACATTTGCATCTTTCAAAAACATCGAAAAATTGCTGTTTTTATTAATCAATTCAGTTTATGGCATAATTAAGACCCAGCAACGAAAAGCATTAAAAATCTAATAAAATCGCTCTGCTTTCCATTTGGCTTTTAACTTTTTCGTGCTCGTAATAGATTTTTCTGTATCAGCAAATCAAGGGGCTAAATAACTTAATTAGTAATGCTCTTTTATTAAATTCCTGCCAAGTCAGCGAAAGAAAAATTTAAATACTTGCATTTTTTCGTAAAAAAACTACGCGCTCTAATAATTCGATAAAACCTGCATAGTAGTTTAACAAATCCGGTATCACTGCGAACATTTTATAAGCTAGTCCTAAGTCCTAAAATAACAGGAAGCACAAAAAGCAAACAAAGCTAATGCCATATATCAGAAATCCCAAACAATAACAGCAACTTTATTCCACTTTATTGACCTTTCTAATCAATTTGTATTTCCTCGGTTGTATTGGAAACGTGCCCTGAATTTACTTGCAGAAATTCTGCTGGAGGCGTAGGGTACGTACCCATCTAGACAAGTTATTAATAAAAATTGATTGTGGTTACAAAATCGAATATATGTATTGTACCGTGGATGGCCGAGTATCAAATTCTTTCTTCAACTTACAACTTTTATTCCACTCGGTACAACTTTAACTACGGAACAGGAACAAACTAACTTCAAAGTTACCGTCAACTTCACTAACAATAACAATAACACACGGAAAACACGCGTTTCCGGCTCCCGGAGTTTAACTTCTTCTGCACTTGGTCGCTCCTGTCACTTCACTCTCCCCCCGTCTGGTTCTCGTCGTCGCTTATATCCTTTTCTCCAGGTATTCCAGATAGTTCTAGAAATCTCCAGAACAGGTGCGAAACTTCCCGCTTGTCAGTGTCATATTTGACAGTAAATGGGGCCCAAATGGGGCTCCCATTTACTGAAACACCATGAATTTCGATCCCCCATTCCAAACGTGAGTACCCCAGGCCATTTCCGTTACAGTATGATGAAAAAGCGACGATAAATATTTTTAATATGGAAAAATTGGAATTTGTTGTAAAATTAAATAAAATGTTATCAAAGAACAAATCATCATTCTTTACACCAAATCATCAAAAAAAAAAATTATCAAACTGTACAATTTTCAGCATTCGGTAAAATAACCTGATAACGGTTTCATGTCGTCTCACAGTCAGAGCGCACTAAGGATTGTTGAGAGTTTCTGAGAACCGGCCAGAAAAAAACTTGAAAGCTACTTTTATGAACAACTCTTGGCTTTGAAGCCAATAACTGCTTTAAGTTGCAGTTTGCGCGTTAGAGGAAAATTTCGTCTTTGATCTGGTAAAGTTCAATTCGATCCTAAGACTCAGTGAAAAGAACTGTCTGAAAAAGTACACATTTAATTGAATAGTATTTTCCTTAAAAAGTTTGCTGGCGCATAGTATTAAAAAAGGAGACAGCAGCTGTTATAAATCAATCAGACGCGGAAGCAATAGCAGCTTCAGCTGCGATGTGCTCGTTCGAAAAAGTTTCGTCTTTGATCATTTTAATCGTAAAACCCGAGAAAATCTTAGAATCTGTTCAGGCCACATGAAGAAAATAGGTACATACAAGAAATATGACCAAAGCTTCGTTTTGAAACATAGTTTTACTGACATTCTGCACTCAGCAACGAAATGCAATGAGACGATATTTATATTTGAAAAGCAGCCTTGCGTTGGACTTTTTAAGCTGCTTTTACGTTCCAAGCTGCTCAACCAGAAACATGAAAGCAGGTAGTTGGATGAGTCAATTAGGCAGCGTAATCTCCGGAATTAAACATGTCTAATTAAAAATAAAACTGTAAAATTGCGAAGAATTTTTGCAGCGCTGATTAGAGGGGAATCAGTTCTATTTTTAACGGGCAATCAGCTCTAGCTGATTCTATTCTATTAATGGAGCTGAAGCTTCATACATTGTACGGCCTTGATACCCAATTATAAAATATTTTATCTGATAAAACTAAGAATCTTCCCGGCGTGAAATTGTATAGAAAAACGAAATTTCCTCAAGCACAGTTACAAAAATAATGAACAGTCTTATTAAAATGGTAATTAACGATCTTGTTTGTTAAACAACCTGACGAAGATTAAAATATTGTCCGCTCTCTGCCGGTTTGTTTGAAAGCCGCAAACTTTTTTGGAATTACTTATTCATTGCATTCGCTGTGAGCAGTAAAAACACACTTTGAGGTTTTCTTGTAAAATGTATTTTTGAAACTTTTTTAATTCCCATTGACTTGGAGTAAATAACAATGTGCACAAATGTTTAGAAAGTTGCAAAAGTGACATTGCCTCCCAGGTGGTTTACCTAGTTTACATAATTCGAAAGAACGTAAATAATTAACCATTTAAGTTCGGAATATCCACACTGAATGAACACCAACCTGAATGACAAAATTATTCAACAGCATTTGCATGGTATTTGAGGCTGAACTGAATACGTTTGTGCGGTTGCAACTTAACTGAATTGGAAAATTCAAAACCTCCAAAGTTTCTTAACTTGCTCTCGAATTTCCTAACGAACAGCAACTCAATGCATGAGAAACTGAAGCAAATCGTCGAAAATGAATGCGTTGGAGGCAGCCAATAAAATGTAATTTTCGCTACAACTACGCGCATCGCTTCAGAAAAAAAACCTGCTTTGAATTTCTTTGAGGAGGGAACTACTCAAACTTCACATTCGACGACATTCGTATAATATTGATCTCCATCTGATAATTGTAGATCACAAAGCCAGACCCAGTTAAATTACGGGTTAGTGGGTGATTGTATATATCGTGTTTATAGCCGATATTTCATGGAAATTGTCGGATTATTCCATGAATTTGAAACTCCCAATTGACACCGGCTTCATTAATAGGCATCTGGTGTAAGAAAATCCATCGAATACCCAGATTACATTAGTCCAGGTGAACAATCAGGCACTGATTTGCAATTGAGAGACCCGAATGTAGATTTGGAGAATAATGGAGATGGCGACATATTTCTGAACCTGTTGATTTGACCAAGAATGCAAATATAATTCGTAGAAAACAATTTTTTTTTATTATCAATTTTTGTAATTTTATCTAGATAGTTTTCTTATACAACAACAATTTTTTTCTTTTTTCTTTCTTATACAACATCTTTATTCGCTGAAAAGGGTTTTCTTATATTGTTGCCTGTTATCTACATGAGAGACTTCTTGGATGGTCTTTTCGGAAATCAGTAGTTTTTGTTGATTTTCTTTTAATGTTTGCTTTCAGTTCCATTTCTTTAATTTAAACTAGTTCTTTAGTAATTTTATTTTATTACACTTATTTTTTCATGCGTAGTTTTATTTAACGCAAAACTTGGTCTAGCTCTTGTTTACTATCAATTTTGCTTCGTGCAACGTTTTTACAGTTTTCGTTTCCTTGAATGTAATTTTTCTCTGTGACATCCATTTTTTTAATTTGATAATTTTGATTTGGTTTCTTTCATTCAGTTTTCTGAAGTTTGTTTTCTGACTAGAGTAAATTATTCAAAAATAGAGCAGCTCAAAATTGCTTTTTATTGCTTGACTGACTGTCTCTGCCTCTTTAACTATTTTCTTCTTTATACTTTTGTTAATATTGATGTTCTCTTCTGTTGACAATAATGCAAAAGCCTCAATTTAAACATCTGATGTGTCACTGAAATGATTTTCATTGAAAAACATTATTATTTATTGCTTTTGTTGCTTAAAGGAATCGTTTCCTTATTGTCTTCAATTTTATTTGCTTCTCCTGGCTTCAACACTGTTTTATACCTTCTTCTGCTTATTTTCCTATTTCTCCAAAAAATACTTATTACTGTAAACGAAAGTGGTTAATTTTACAAGCTTTTACGCCGTCGGAGTAAACAATGTCTTGCTAACATTTCGCAATCACGAGTAGTTTCACCTTCAGATATTTTTTGCGTGAAACTACCCACTCGTATGATTTGTGCTTGTGCGACAAGGAAGAAATTCGTGTGGGCGTTTCGAGCTTTAAGGGTGGAAAATAATAATTTAAAAAACCTACACCAAAACACACCAGTTTTCTTCCATAAGTTCTTTGGAAAAGAAATATCAAAATTACCAGCAGACGGTATACGAAAGTGTCACAGCCAGAGAAAAAAGATAGAAAAGGAAAAGAAAAATTTAGACAATATCGTACGAAATCCTTCGATCTTCGATTCAGTAACAGTAACAAAAGCAATGACTAATTTTTTTCATTTGAATTCAAGTGCAGAATGAAAAATTCATTGAAATTTTCATTTCCTTCCAGAGAATGAAAGGGGCAAAACCAGTAGGGTGAAAGCCTAAAAAATCCACAAGACTCTTTTCCTAATGTTTTGTTCAACGAATTATTTTCCATGATAATCTAAGTGCGAAAATAGTTTCGATTAAAAAGTCCCACATTACTCTTGATGAAAAGTCCAACCTAAAGAACTGAGTCCAACACGAAAAATACTTAACCTTCTCACATTATTTTGCTCGTCTGGGCAGTCAGCTTTTCTACTATTCGGAAAAATGGAGCACAGTCAATCCCGAATATTCTCATTAACTATTTATACTTCTATTATATTAAAGTGTATCATACAATATTTCCGCTTGCATTGCCTTTCTTCAGAAAATGCTAATATAAAAAGTATCCTTCTTAGTCGCGTTTTGTACGTAACAGGATTAAACGAGAAAATTTCCTTCCTTACTGCACAGCCCTGGTAATATAAATGCAAATCCATAGCCCTAATGTACAGTTTTCTTTTCGCATTCGCGGTATGAAAACCTCATTTAATAAGGCTGAATATGGTGTGTTTTTAATTTTCAGTTATTTAAGCGAGGCCAAGATTTTAACGAGAATTTGCTGCCTTCAACTTCAAGCCACCTTTTGTAAAATGGAACTTGTCGAAGCTTTTGATCAAGCTCGCGCAATCTCTCTGGACTGTGACATAAAGAACACTGTTCTTGCTTTATGGCCTTTACACAGCATTGACGATCTGTTTAAAATTGGATTTTGGGCTTTGTGGGTTTGCTTATTCCTTATGCGTAAACATCCACGCTTGAGAGTAACAATTCAGAAAAATACTCTGGTATATATCACATAGGCGAAAAGCTACCACGTGAAAATAATAATCATAAACTCATTCTGAAGATGTGTGCAGGAAATGTGAAAATGCTTTGAGAGCCATGAAGGAATACGAATGTGTTTGTAATGGATATATATTTAGGCCATAAACTTCCTATAATTGCGCGTCCTTTCATCCAGTGGTTTCGCAGTTTTCAGACGACCACTTTTCCACATTTCTATGCTTTACATGAAACATGAAAGTGAAGTTTATCAGCTTATTGCCTTTCCGCCGATCTCAGCTGTGCGGGTCAGTTCATTCGTCTTCATTACAGCACCAAAAACAGACAGAACGTATATCAGAAGTGTCGTTTTGCTCAGTGGTCGAGTTGCAGCAAGTCCAACTTTTCCGGAAACCTCCAACCGAATTGTATCGAGACATATTAGAGAAAGTTCCGGTCGCTCTTTCTATTTACCGGAATCTCGACTCGGAATTCTCTCGGTTTATTGCCACTCGAGAATGAATGGGCGAAGGCCTGGCTCGTTTGTCGATTAAGGACAGGTTTATTGGTAATTTTACTAAATTTGTTACCGTAACTATCACTTTTTCAGTGAGGAAATGTCGGCGAAATCGGATATTTGCTTTTGGTTGCTTTATTGCAGAATGTTAGTCAGAAGTCGTAGAATAACTCTACCTAAAAGTTCTAAAAAGTTTTCAAAATTTATCCTCTTTTTATACCATGTCACCTATACATGCTTTGACGCAAATTTGAAGGCAGAAGACCTAACAGAAAAATTAGACAAAACCTGCAGAAAATTGTGGCGACATGCTTCATTATACCTCAACGATAAAGAGTGCCGATTGATTTAAAAACAGCACTTTTTGCCTAACACCGAATATTTTCTATCGCCTCTTCATTAACCTCCATTAATTTTTACAAAATTCAACAGTGAAGAAAACTTATTTCACGTGCGGGGAGGAAATATGTAGGGCCAACATAATCAACACAAAGTTGCAATTTTGTGAATTTTGGGGCCAATGCGGTGGTTGAAGGGACACTTTCTGTACGAATTGGTCCTTACTTGGCAGCCTTTATATATTTTTGTCGCGGTGTTTGTACTAATTCCTTGTATGTTGGTGATCGAAAGTGTTTTGTTCGTTTTATCATTTCTGTTCTGATGTTTCGTGTGTGTTTAGTGAATTTCAGTTTGTGGTCGATTCTAATTCCAAGGTACCTTACGTCGTTTTTCGGTTGTTATTTTTCCGTCTGCAGTTTTTGTGGGGCTTCTTAATTTTGGAAAGAAACGGCTTTTTGGGTATTATGAGAAGAACAGTTGAAGGTTTCCTAACTACCATAGTCTTTGGGCCTGTTTTGTATTTTTTCTGAACAAATGACGAATTTTTATTATTTCAATAGAAAGGTTTTATTCTTTAATAGCTGCGTGCAAGCTGTACTGAAAAAAGGGACAGTAATTTTTCATTTCGATGACGGTCAAACGGTGATCGCAAAAAATGCTCACTCATAAAGTTTATTTCAGATTCCGATTTTTGCTGGTTCGTAAGAAGGTTTACAACGACGACAATTTCCTATTGTACCAAATCATTCTGGTTTCGACTTGAATGCAGTCTTCACTGTCTTCAACCTCATTTCATTCTACTTCCGTTCATAATTATTTCCTTTGCATTTTTCATCAGGTTCAAAATCACGTGTTTCTTTGTGTTTGTGTTATTTCGACTTTCTGGGAACTGGCAATTAGCTTAATGTGAAAACTGTAATTCAAAATCGATAGTAATAAGGAAACTTTTCAATAAATGGCTTAATTGAAGAGTTTGCAGCTGAAAGCATGTCGAGAAAGATATAAAATGTAAAAAGCATATCACTTTTGATGGCTACTGTAAATGCCATCAAAAATGCATCAGTTAAGGTGCCATTCCCTGGAATTCTGTAAAAACTGTCTCCTGAAAATTTAAAATAATCCCGTTCTTTTGAAAAATGGAAATTGCCTTCTAATTGAAAAACAGCGTTTGCATGTGCGATTCAATCAGCATTGCTATGTTTCTATAGCCTTGTCTTTAAATATTATATTTTCTCAAGCGAAATTTGATCTTCTTTGAAGCTTCTGATACTTTTACGTTGTACTTTGAAATTGCAGTAAAAGTTAATGAAAAAAATTGTTTTAATACATGTTCTATAAAGCAGCGAGAAAACGTATGAGACTTTTGCTGCAAACCAAGACCAAAACTGTGTGGGCATGTAGAAGACCAAGAAAAAGACCATGCAGTCTTCGTCTGGAAATTTCTCCAAAAACAATCAAAAAGCGCCTACTTTTCTGGATAAAACTGCTAAAATAAAACCCAAACAGACCAATCAATGCCTGATTGGCGGCTAAATTGATTGAGACCGCAAATAAATACAAATGAATACCGTTATTGATACATTAATGGCATTGTGAGAAGGCACGCCGTTATTACCATAATGATAATGAAACTTAGCAATTATTGATCAGCTTCCCAATCATAAATCAAACATGGAAATACCTATAAAGCCCCAATGACAATTAATATTCATTATTTCGTAAGTGAATGACAGCAGCTATCTAGCACGATAGATTTCGCTACGAAATAGAAGCGATGAACACTTTATTAAGTCTATGTAATTAATGTCTTTATGGATGGCTGCGTTAATTTTCATATGGTGCCGGTTTGCTATGGATAAATGGAAACTCCGTTCTATATTTTGGGAAGCACAAATGCAAAAATAAAGTCATATAACTTTTTCCAGCTCCCTTCGAGCGATATTAAAATTGGCACATTTCCTTTCGCCCACAATTCTTGAACAATAGATCGCCGGATGATATGAATAGAATATTGTTTTCAAAACTAGACGCGAAAGCCCATTTTTGGTAGGGTCGAATATTTTGTTTTATCTGCCCAAACCGAATCGATTTGAATGCGCCATATCGCTTTCCATCAGGAATGTATGGCGAGGAAATGGGAAAACCATACAAGCCTAGGCCATATACCGTTAAAACAGATATCGTAAAAGTTTTTATTGCTGCTGCTGTTGGCAAAACTAGCCAGTACATTGTTAGATCGAATGGAAATGCCAACAGCAACTGCAAACTGCAAAAATGTGGATATTTCGCAATGTTTTCCATTATCGAAATATCACAGAAATACAAATAGGATTAGAACGGATTTATAATGCAAGTGCATATACAACAAGACGAATTTTATCCACAGTGTGCTGGGTTTATGTCGACTAATCATAATTTTTCTCAGAATCAAACCCTTCAGTATGAATAAATAACTCTCTTAATACGGGCCCCATTTGGATCATTGGAAATTCGTTCTAAAGCGGGTGATTTGTCTAAAAATCGTATTTTGCAAAATTGAAGTCGGTTGAGAAACTTGAGGGTCATAAGAGTTTGAAGGTAGAAAAGAAGACTTTTCAAGACAAAGTTATCAACGGTTTTTGCGAAAACAGCTTTTTGTATCTAGAAAGTTCTGCATAATTGTGTTGATCTGCGGCCGATTTCGAAATGTTGAAATTTGTTTACAAAAAGACAATTATCCGAACAAAATTCTTTGAATTTTTACCTCGATTAACTCATTTTCAAAATGGAACAACATATCGTTTGCAAAGTGTAATCTCGACACATTCACTGGCTATTCAAGAAAATTTGTAATTCCAACAGTTTGAAAGGAAATGGGCTCTGAATATTGGCAAGCGTAAAACTCTCAAACTTGCACATAGTTCCACTCCTTACTCAGTTAGTTATCAACATTTTTTAGAAATTTAAAAATCTCTTAAAAAGAGCATAGACTTGGCGTTTCAGGGCTAAAGTTTATTTTGGTCACCGTATCACCGTCAGGGGTGTTTAAATTTTCAAATACGTGAAGCGCTGGATGTTGCCTCATGCCTCACTAAGAGCGGTGAAATCAGTCGCTTTAATTTTGCACGAATTCTCGCATCAGCTTTTTGCCGAAAATTTTAAAGCTTCAATTGCGGAAAAGCGCTTTACTGGGGACTGGCACTTCTCCACTTTCACAAAACCATACCAATTGAAGTGGAGGAAGTCATAACTCGTTTTGTGAGAATAAAATTGGTTAAAATTATTGCGACATATAACAATACAATACTTTTTAATTACATTTATTATTGTTATTAAAGTGAAGCTTTTCCTGAGTGAATCTCTACTCCATGACTCTCCTGACTTGGAAGCTAAATCCGCCCTTGGAATATCATGTGATGGTTCCAATTCTCAACCGGAAAAGTGAACTCTTCCACACTTGGAAGAATGGAGATTTTAGGAAGCACCGTTGGATGTTAAAAGCTAAAACTCCTGTTGAGATTATCTCGTCTTATTCGAGCGAGAACTTTTGATAAGGCCAACATTCAGCTGGCTCGGAAACAGAAATTATAGGGCATAAAACGAAAAACTAACTAGTGGCAGCTTCGAAAAAGCACGATAACGAAAACATATACAAATTACAGATTAACGGCCCTTAATGTATATTCCTATCATTTTAATCGCAATAGCTTCTAATAAAGTATAATTTATGTGAAATATATATTTATGTGCATATTTCATCCGGAAATAAAAATTACCGCTAAAAATATTTGGGCCCGAAATTTATTCAACTTGAAATAAATATGGAAAACGTGCTGAGCGACAGAACAGCATCTAGTTACATAGCAAGCAATAATGCAATCAAATTTCAGAGGATTGAAAAATTAATGTCTAAAGTCGAAAAGGATTTTTTTCCGAAACTATGCACTAAAAGGCCTTAAATTTAGGTTTGAAAACTTGTTTTTGGACATTTTCTTTACCTGATCTACGATTGTTTGATTTGCTGCAGATTTGACATTTTTTTATAAAATAAGCCGGAAATAATTATAAAATGTATTTATTTTTTAAAGCCTAACAGTGCACAAAAGAAAAGAACCTATAAAACGCACAATGGTTATTATGGTGCTATTCATAGAAAGTTGAATCAGTTTGCATCTTTCGAGGCAAAACTTTTTTAAATGGGCGATAAACGGCCGAAAGAACATTTAAACAAAAATATCGTCAACATTATAAGAAACAAACTGAACAAATGCAGTTCTTCTAAAGCACCACTCGGAACCCTTGCTTGCAAATCTAGCAAATCTTAGCTAGCAATTATTGTTCCTAAATAAGGAATAGCGGACACTATATTAGTAATTACAGTAGCTCCTCAGAAAGATATGTGTCCTCATGGACCTAATATGGTCCTAATACATATCCTAAAAAGGCTGTTGCTATTGTAATAAAAAAAATAGTTGTTCCGATTAATCAGGTTTCTACTAAAATAAAAGAATTATAATAAATACCACGTCCAATATGGGTATATAAACATATAAAGAAAAATGATGCTCCATTTGCATGTAAAGTGCGTAGTAATCGTCCAAAATTTACGTCTCGACAGATATGAGATAGTCTATTGAAAGCTATATCAATATTTGGACAATAATGTATTGCTAGGAATAACCCCGTTATAATTTGTAAAATTAAACATATTCCTAGTAAACTTCCAAAATTTCATATTGTAGAAATATTGGATGGGGTTGGTAATTTAATTAAAGAAGAATTAACTATACTAATAATAGGGGAGGATTTAATTAATTTTATCATTATTTTTGTCGTAAAGGACCATTATTAATTTTTGAAATTTTAATGATTACTAATAATGTTAAAAGTAAATATATCATTAGTAATAAAGAAATTCAAAGAAAAGGAGGATTATAAAATTTATTTAATGAAATATTATTTATTCTTGTAGATGTAATGTAAAAATTATGTTTTTTTAATGTTAATTTTGAATCCAGTGGCTAAAAAAATAATCAAATACAGCAGCAGTTATTATATTTTCCGGTTGAATTATGTTTTTGGATTTTCTAATAATTTATCAATCTTTATTCAATAACCACCTAAACGCCTCTTCAAATACGTGACAACCTCACACCGAAAGCAATATCTAAACAACACAAATAAGCAACAGAAGTAATAATGTATAGATTGGGTTCGGTGTGAAGCAAAATCTAATAATGATCAGCCCACAGATGGATAAATTGTATCCATCACGCTTAACAAGATTGTAAACATTGTTCAAAATCAACCTGATGTCAGGTCTGATAAAGGAAACATAACGTTTAATTGAATACCAACTGTAAATAGCTCTAATTGGCAATTGGCAAATTTAATTTGCTCCAACCGCAACAACAATTAATTGTTTAAATAATCTAAAGCTGCAATCTAGACTTAAGAATTGAGAATTTTGCATTCATAGAATTTACAGGAGACTTTGAAGCTTAAATTGCATACAAATAGTCAAATATATATTTTTGATTCACTTTGGTTTGACGTGTTTTGATAAAAATATGGAAAAAAATCGCCAACAAAATTATTTATTTTCGCAATTTTTCCCATAGTCAAATGTATGAACAATTCCCAAATAGAGCAGTTTTATTTGTGCAAATCCACCCAGCTGACCAAAATCCACATTAATACAAGCAAATTAGTTACAAAACGATTTGAACCGGGCTGGTGCAGAGGCTTAACGTTTCAAAAGATTAATTTTCTATGACAAATAGAGTAACGTTGCAGGGTGCTAACGATCGCGGTTTTGACTATGTTAATTCACCGACATCACTGAAAGCCTTAATATAAATGGACAACTTGGCTTTTGTTCTGAATCGACTCGAATTTCAGCTCATATTTTAAACTACTCAAATGCTATCGTTCTGGCAATTAATGTGCTGTCTATAAGGCATTAATAAATTACATTACTCGGAAGGTGTACTTAKGCTATAGTGTTTTTTCAGGCGCGATTAGAGGAGTTTAAGATTCTGAATGTYTAAACTGCAWWTTTTGCAAAATATAATCATGTGCAAGATCAAGAAAAAWTGTTTTCCGCGACAGTTTTTCTGAAGATTCTGTTGATGTGTTCTSATRCAATTAAAGTGCTRAWTTCAGGARAATCCCTAAAGAAAATCGGTGTTTACTGGAAGATTTAATGTAACTTATTTGAGTTCACAACTGCCTGATGATAATAAATCGCACACAAAACTAAATAAAATTCACGTTGGAAATTGCAAATTTATAGGAACAATAAGATAAAAGCGAAGTCAATTGGTTTTGCCATTTTCCTAAAATATAAAAGTTTATTTTGCCCGAACAACCCACTCTAGAGTGTAAACGGACTCATAAAATTGAAATATGTGCTCAAATGTTCGGTAATTTTCTTCATTTCCCAGGAAAAAATACATATAAACTAAAATAACAAAAATATACGCAGCAATAAAACTTTGCCGATGTTTTACATTGYTTTACGGGTACTATTCTAGGAAAAAATTGCTATAAATCGACAACTTTATATGAAATTGTTCCAAAAAATGTCCATCCCTTGAACATCTTGAACCTTCAAATCAGCAAAAAATCAGACAAAAYGTAAAAAAGCGYCTTCTGCAAACCGCACAACAAATAAATCCAATATCTCAGCACGCTCTTCCACGCAACGGCCTTTAAAACCCCTTTTTTACAATCGAWAGTGTTTCCCGAATAGCAATTGTGGGTATAATAAGAAACCCGCTTCGCCTAGCTGAGTATATGTAGTCCGTTTCATATCAAAGACACTAAACACTTTAGAGACTTTTCGCGTTAAAGTGTATTGTTGCCCGAAGGGCTCAGATTGTCACCTTCAAGGGCTTAGTTAGACGGTTGTTATAAATCAGAGTGGAGGAAACTGCAAGTACAACTAACTTAGGTTTGCCTGATTATGCCCCGAGCAGTGCCGATAGAACTTCTCAATTCCGATCTTCAATATTGGCAATGGAAGCCGAGCAATTCTCTATGCTCTTGTGGAACTCCTGCTGCAGCTAATTAATAAAAATAGTTTTGAATATCTCTAGTTTTTTTCATTTCTTGCTTTCCCTACCGAATGCATTAGAACGTAGCTAACAATAAGCTTCTACTTTGTCACATTGTTAAGGTAGTAGAAAAAATCTGCTGCTGAAACTTGCAAAGTGGTACAAACTGAGCATAATTCCACGATTAAAGAAGCGGTTATCATACTCATATAAGTTATGATTGAAACAATCAACCTGCCAACGTTAATTAAAGCAGACAATTGTAACAATGAAAATCGATAACCTTTCTCCAATATCAAAGGCGTTTCGCCGTCTAAAAGTTCTAATTTAAACTTCCTCAACTTATTTTAGTAGGCATTCATTAAACAAGCAGCTGTTCAAGTTTGCTCTTAGATAACCGCCAAGTAGGTAGAAGTAAATTATTGTTGTCGAGTCAGTTTAAGCAAACGTCGCGTTTTCTTCATATAGGTAAAGTTTAGAGTTTCATATGTTCAGGCTCGTAAACCGTCATACAGCTAAATAGAAATTCGGGGAAAATTAAAGACTTTCAGTGGCATGAATTCGCTTAGAAGAAAAATTGTAAATCAGTGAATTTAACCCGGGCGGAAGGATGAAGGGCTCCGTTCCGGATAATTGAGAGACCATAAACAGTAAAACCCTGAATAGATCAGCAATTAATTTGCATCAGAAGGTAATTGATGGCGTTGAACAGACCTCCTAACCCCAGTAACTATCAGTGTTAACTCAAAGACCGTTAAGCGATGGGGTGCGTCATTAGTAGCCAAAAACAATGTTGCAGTCAGGCTGTTTGTTTAGTAAAATAATTTACGACTTTTTACTCCTTTTGAGTCGATTTAGTTTTTACCGAAAAGATTACGTTCCTTAAGCACAATTAACTAAAACTTTTAGACAGATTAGTCGTCTTCATTAGCATGATCCCGGCCCAGATATAATGAAGTCGACGAATGAATTCTATGCAGATTTGCCAATTATATTTCCTGGAAACCAGTCCAGACGCCAATCTCGCATACCTACTTAGTCCAATTACACCAGTTTAATTCAGAAGCCCTTTTCAAATGGCTGGCAAAAAAACCTGTCTGGAATAGAAGTGTCAAATATTTAATTTCCCGGCAGAAAATGATGAATTTGATGAAAACAAAAAAGTTTAATACTATTGCTTTCATCGCGGCGCTTGCCCGGGGGATTTTTGATTCAAGAACAAGGCAAATAGGGGTAATAAAAACCATCTTGACTTCCAGAATACATACTTACGTTGACGGCAGACTTTGTATCTTTATAAAATCAATTTGTTCCATACAATACGGCTTTATACCTCGACGATTTACGATGTAAATTCATAAATGGGCCTTTAGGCGTCAGCTCTTTCACTTTTTGCACGAATGTTGGCATCTTGCTTCCGTGTGGATGCAATGAGAAGAAACAGGTGAAATGGGGAAATGCGAACATATATCCAAGAGATTTATCACTTTTTTTAAATCATCCGAGTTTAAAGAATGTTTTTTAATAAGGGTGTTAAATGAAAAACTGTTTGAGTGCAGCGAAACGGTTTAAATTATTGTTGATCTGAGTACGACTGAGAGAAGGTTGCACCTTGATTCTAATTTCAAGCGAAAATTTCGAGCAAACTCAAAAATACCCATATGTGAATCGTCCTTTTAGACATTTTTATTAAGCGATTCTCGGATGATTAGTGTATGCTCTGATGGATCCTCAAATGTAAGGATTTTAATGTTTCTTATTTATTTACACGGTTCATCAAAAGAATATTCGCATGCCTGATGTTGAAAGTGGGTATGCAGACATTTTCTCGTAATGGTGTGTATTTTGCATACGTGCTTATTTTGCATCGTTTAGAATAGAAAAACAATTTGTTTTTCATATTATCGACTGGTTTTTCTTCCTTGGAACCTTGAATTTGTCGTGTTACATTTCAAGTTTTAATTTCCCTCTTTGTATGTCTCAATTTTTGTGATTTCGGTTAAATTCGCTCGATTTTTATTTAATGCCAAGGAAAATTTGGGTGTAAATTTGTCTAGTTCAATAAATTAAGCATTTTTGTAATAAAAATCATGTAATGATGCTACGCGCATTGATATGCAATGAAAAACTAAGTTTATAAGTGATCGATTTATTATTTAACTTAAAAACAGTTAAAAGCCGTGTTCGTGCTTTGAGCGCAAATAGCATTAACTGAACAGTATAGAAATTATTGACAATTTTGTAGATTTTACATAAACTTATAACTTACTATAGTGAAGCATTCGGTGATTTTTTAAACGGTAGACGCAGAAAGCCTTATTCATTTCATAGTCGGATTTTTTCTGATTTTTCAAAATTATTTTAGGAAGTTTCTGCAATGTTTTTAAATCAGGATTTGCAACGGATAATGTTTGCCAGCCAGTAATCAGAGCACAGTTCAGTAATTGCTTGCAACAAGAGAAATCATTAGTTAGATAACTTTAGCTGCAAATTGCAACTGAATATACGTTATATAGAGGGTTTTCTGGGGAGCCGATTTTTGAGATTTTTTCATGAGAGCCTTTATTGAACTTAATAAACAGTATTAAATGTTTTAAACAAATTTATTTTCACAGTTGTTACATTAAATGTTAAATGCAAAATGCAATACATTTATTGATAATTTCGATATAAACGGTAGTTTTCTAGGAATTTGCACTGAAGGTATCAGTAAAACTGAATGTTTACAAGGACGTTGATAAAAATTTTATTATGGGAAAACAACAGTGTGTTCAAGGGCGGATCCAGGGGTTCAAGGGCGGATCCATCATGTTCAAGTGGATTTTGCAACTCAAAAAAAAAACACGCAAATCTAAAACTTCTTGAATTCAAGCCTTTTTTGAGAAAACTGCCAACATTTACCCATCCATGGTTCACTTTTTAAAAAGACCATTTATTGCTGTCTACAATGATGTACACATGAGCGTTCTTGCTCATGTTGCCTCCGAGATATGAGCAAAAACGGGCCGGAAAACATTAAATGTTGGCATAATTTTGAACCTAAGTGTTTGATATTCACATTTCGCTTTCTGGGTCAAAACTACTCGAATTTCCTCAGTAACGTTGTTACGACTGAATCGACTTTTCAATTCTCTATCCAACGATGCCAAAACGAATTATGTGGCTCGAATGGTTCTTGAGAAATCTCGAAAAAAGCAGCGTCATGTTCAAGTGGATTTTGCAACTCAAAAAAAAACCACGCAAATCTAAAACTTCCTGAATTCAAGCCTTTTTTGAGAAAACTGCCAACAGTTGCCCATCTATGGTTCACTTTTTAGAAGGCCATTTATTTCTGTCTAGAATGATGTACAAATGAGCGTTCTTGCTCATTTTCCCTCCGAGAAATGAGCAAAAACGGGCCGAAAAACATGAAATTTTGCCATAATCTTGAACCTAAGTGTTTGATATTCAAATTTCGCTTTCTGGGTCAAAACTGTTAGAATTTCCTCACTCACGTTGTTACGACTGAATCGACTTTTCAATTCTCTATCCAATGATGCCAAAACGAATTATGTGGCTCGAATGGTTCTTGAGAAACTTCGAATAAAGGCCATTTAGTTATCTCTGGAATGATGTAAAAACGAGCGTTTTTGCTCATTTTGCTTGCGAGAAACATGCAAAACGAGATGGAAAACATGAAATTTTGCAATAATCTTGCGCCACGCTTACACAAAACGACGATCATTTTTCTAATTTCATAGATAACAGAAGACCCCCCCTGACTTTAAAGCTGGATCCGCCCATGAGTGTGTTTTCAAGATATTAACAACTTCATTTAAACTATCTCCGTGCGTCATTATCTGAATTCCCCCGTGTATAAACCAAGACACTGGCAAATAAAGTTGAAAATAAGTATGGTTTTCTAAAACATAAATTCCTGATATTTCCCTAGTTCCTTTGGCTAGTCTTAACGTTCGCATTCGTTGAAAAACTAAATGATTTTTCCTTCTGTTTGAAGGGTTGATGGAATTTAATACCGCAAATTGCTTCTTCTGGGAGTTTGAAGAAGAAAAAATTCACCCAAAATATGTTCTCATTTTTTTAACTCCATTATTACTTCACCTTACTTCACCTTGATCGAATACAACAACTGGAGTGGATTTTTCACAATTAGCTCAATAATAGGACACGTTTCTCGACGCTTCCCGACAGAATTGGAGCCCTGCTGGAACGACGTCCCGGAAATGCTAATTACCGAAGTACAAGGCCGTGTAATTCCGATCCGACGGATTTACCTACGTGTCCTGTTTTGGTAACCGAGTGTCGGCGCAAAATTACGCAAAACGAAAGGAGGAAGTGTCTAAGTCTATGCCAGTTTGGATTGGATTAACTGGCTTATGGCAAAATAGCAAACAAAGGCTCGAAAAACATCGCCCCGGTTTAAAAAAATCACCTCACATCGATTCTTCAGAAAATATTTCAAATGTCTCAAATGCCTTAAATTCTACATAATTTACATCGCGAAGAAGCAACAAATGTATCGGATATACTGATTACATGTGATATTCGTATGTACTGATTGAAAAACACGCTAGGAGATTCAGATTCGGAATAATCGACATTTTATGTCCATTTTAAGCGGTTACTATTTTTAACCCACAAGATTTTCTTTATGATAGGCTCAAGCACTGTATTATGCATATAGAGACACTTAGTAGGTCGAAAACTATGTATTAGGCACAAAAAACACGCATGTAAAATTTTTTATTTTTACCGACATTTTCATAGTAAAGATCAATTGTTTGAAAAAAATATGAAGTTTTGCAAAATATCTAAAATCTTACATCATCTTCATCAAAAAAAGATAGAAATTTAAGGACCACATTGGAAAGTACGCTAAGCTTAAGCGTTTTTTGAGTGGTTCTAATCTTCAAAAGTTTCAAAGGGATGTGAGTGAATTTTTCAACAAATATCCCATTTTGTAAAATACCTCAAATTCCTCATCATTTTCTTCAAAAAAAGCGAGAATTGCAAGGCGCACATTGAAAAACACGCTAGCAGCATCAGATACGAAATAATCTACATCTTTGGTTGGCTTAAGCATTTTTTGAGTGGTTCTGACCTGATCATTTTCAAAATAATGAGCCAATTTTTCAAAAAATATCAAGTTTTGCAAAACACCTCAAATTCTACATCATTTTCAAATTTTTTGTTCTCAAAAATCTTTGAAATATTGACCAACAATTTCATAAGAAGTAATGCTCGATTTTTAAAAATATCAACTTTTTCAAAATGTCTCTTCAAAATTCCGTTTTTTATCAAAATAAAGCGAACAATGCACCGCTCATTAAAAAACACTGGAAGATTCAGATCCTAAATAATTGACAACTTTGATCCATTTTAATCGATTTTTGAGCCATTACCATCTTCAACCAACCATATCTTCCTTATTATACACTCAAACTTTTAATAGGCAGAATGTGGAGCTTTTTAAATGGGAAATTGAGCTCCCAAAGCCGGCATGTGAAATTTTGACTAATATCCGAAAATTTCATAGGATAAGAGTGATTTTTATCAAAAATCAAGTTACGAAATGCCACAGCAAAAATGCAGCGAAACCGTTGAAAAAGACGCGTGCTATAACAAGTTATCAAATACAAGAAATTCACCAATTGTTGGATTCGAAATAATTTTTGCTAAATGCGTATGCTGCTAGCTTGAAGATGCACCATCAAATTCCTCGAGATCTGCATTTCCGCAAAACAACAAAGGATCATAACATTGAGATGTATATTTCAAGTCGAAATAGAGCTGAACGCATTGCAAAAGAATTCCCCAAATTATAGATAATACTCCCTCAAGCATATCATATTTCGGTCTCAAAACCCTGCCAATTTCTATTCAGCTAAACCCAAAGGGATTTTGCGTCTGCCTTTCGCATACCAGATAAGATTTATGGTTGGGGGTTATTTTCCAATTTTCTAGCGGTAATAAAATATGTTAATCAGCCCGTTGCGTGTGGAGGCCATTTACCGCCCAGAACTTGATTAGCTGATGGTGTTAAACGACTTCATAAGCATTCGCTAGCCGAACGAAAAATGATAAAGAGTCAAAATCAACCATCTGCTTAATGCCCTAAATCTCAATTACTGCAGGAAAAATTCCAATATGCAAGACCCGACCGGATTCAATTTCAAGCAGCAAATCGGCACCAAAACCGCTTGACGACATTACCAGACTTAATTTTAATTAAATTACCTTGCGACTTGAAAATTAAAAGGTTTCCCAAATTGACTTTGTGCCGTTCGGCAAATGAAAAGTATCTCTAATCTTCGGATACTTCGGCGCCGGATTGAAATTAAGAGCGAAGCCAAATTGAGGAGAATAATCCGATAATGAGACTCAAATCTGTTCAGATTAAAAAAATCACGAGCCAGACTAAAAAACATTTAGCGAAAAAAGGAAAATGGCTTAATTAAATGACTCAAATGGCTCAATAGGTATAAAAAAATTTTCCACTGAAAGACGGTAGGTAGATGTTTTCAATCAGTATTCAACCGGCTTTCAGCAGTTTTTATTTAATTACGTACTATTAGACAGAGTGATTCAGAGCTATGAGGCCAACCTTCGAGAGCTTGTTCAGTTGTTAGTTGAATCTTCATTATTCAAATATGAAAATTATCTTCTAATAATATTTAGTTGTTTTGTTGAAACTGCAAAAAAGCATTTGCGAATTAGAACTTAAGTTGCACGAACATTTGAAGTTGAAGCAGGGGAGTTGCAGAGCTGAAAAAATTCTGAAACCAGTGGGAACTGGAAGATTTTCGTCTATGTTGATCTGAGAGTTTGGAGGGATTTTCTTAAATTAGCGCACGTTTTTGGGAGGCATTCGCTACATCCTCTACATCCACTCCCCAAAACATGACCATTTTTTCGAAACCAATTGAATTTGCAGCCTTAAAGCAAACTATTATTTTCCAGATAGAATCTTGCACACAGCAAACTTTAACATTTGAAATTATCAAATATACTTGACAGGAATCTAATATTCCAAGTAGGCAAGTGTGAAGCGTTGATTTCAACGTGGAATATCTTTCCTAACTACTTACCTAAATCCTAAACATATTTTGTTGAAATGTATATTTTCGAGCACCCACGCAAAAAAAGGGATTTCAGTTCAAGATCCTACTTTGTACAACTCACAAATCCAGTAATATTAAGGCTTACATAAGTTCCATCAGGATGCGACAACTCATAGTGCTCTCGTAACGAGAACATTTAATGATTCCGATCTATCAACCGTCAAACATAGTCGTATTCGAAAAAGTTCCTGATATCCGAGTTTTCACGGGGGTGCCACTCTTGATTTTGAAGCTGTTTAAGTCCGTTGTCGGCTTTCTTACTACCGTTTTCCGAAAATAGTCCCGAACAACTTAATGAAAAACCTGAACGGCAGCTTTCGCGTACACCAACTTTTCTCGCTTTACGACTTGAAGTTACCGATTGATTCACACCTAAATCCTTTTATAGAGATAGAAAAGTATAATCTTTTACTCGACAAGCTCTAAAAATACTCACTTTGCCGTTTCGAAGTTTCCAACACAGGCAAGGGAAATATCGATGTTTCTGTTCCACTTTTCAACCTTATAACTTTAATATACTAAACTGATTTATATTTTAATTTAATATTAATATTTTAACCATTGTAAATTTAATAGCGTATATTATTGCTTAGAGCAGGGGAAGCCTTTTACTGATAGTGAAACACGATTTTCCGAAAAGCATTTCGCGATTTGATTGAAAAACGTCGAAAATTCACGTCCCTTTATGTTCTGAAGTATAAAATCCAGATTTCCTTCTTCTGAAGATCAATAAAGGCTGTAAAGAAGTTGGTGAGTCTAATTGGGAAAAGATCCCAACGAACTTTTAATGTTAAAGCTGTACGATTTTAGTTAATTACTGTGGTAATTTGAGGTTTTTTACCAGCTACGAATCTCTTGCTTTTGCGCTAATCTAAAGGATAAATAAGCAAATCCTTGGAAATGCTTTAAAGATTAGTTTCAGTAAAAATACCGACTCTTAGCTAAAAAAAAATCGAACAATATTTATTATCAGAGTCAATCCTGGTGAGTTCAAAAATTCAAAATAGGTTTGTAGTAAGAATTTTTACTAGGTACAGGGTAGGAATTTGACATTTTTCTTAGTCAGTTATTCTGATTATTGTTTGTCATCTCATAAGTTTCACTAACATCATCTGTACTTTCGCTAAACTGATTCCCTTCTTCAAAATTATCCACATTTTCATGGTCTGCAAACTGTTGTTCTTGTATTGTCTTCAAAATCATTTTGTTCATTCACACCTGCTCGACTAACTTGAAACGTTTTTTTCTTCGCGATTTCTCCAATATATCGCGAACTTTGCATACACGTTTGGAGCAATTTTTGCTTCCAACTTCCGTACATTTGTTAGCATTAAAAAGATTTATCAATAATCGTTATTGAATTAGTAGGTCGTTAGGTAGTCTTAAATACACGAAACAGAACACCGAAATTTGGGCGAAAATTTGGGCACTTTTTGTGAAAATCGCACTACCGATAGGAAAAAATACACAAAAAGGAGAAGAGAATATTATCTCCAAATTTCCAGGAATTGTTGAACCAAAAAAACATATTTCAAGTCGAATTCCATAAATTTCACTGTTACTGAACCATTAAATTCAACCTAATGGCCCCCTTAAATAAGCTTCCTAATGAAAGTTCCCTCGACTAATTTTTTACCTCTTTGAAAACTGCAAGTTCACAAACTTTAACTATAAACCAAAGCTTTTACTAGGCAAAAAGTGCAGTAATTTCGAAAAGCAAAATTAGCGCTTTTTGCTTTATAATTGATGTTTGAAACTGTTTAAAAAGGTAATTAAAGTTACTGAGCAGTGATATGCGCCCAGGTGAGAAATAGGTAGAAACTTTTAAAATCCTATTTTCCATATCAATGCTGGATAGGATTTTAGAAGCGTAGGAAACAGCTAAAAACACCCACATAATAATTTCTTCAATCCGCTATCTAATGTGCTTGGCAGGCAACTTTTGCCGGCGTAATTTTATTATAGAAATCCCAGTCTACATTTTGCCTGTTCAGTTTTAACCCAAAATGAACTTTGGAAACTCCGGATGCGATTTCCCTCTTCCATTCTGGTGTCTATTAAATCTAATGATAACTTTAAACGGGAATGTGATTCAATTATAAGTTTTGTCGTTGCCAACCATTCAGCCGATGATTGTTTTTCTTTTTCGGAGTTTTTGATGCTCGAGCGCTCCTGAATGGAACTTTAAAATATGAGATTAATTTTCCTACTGGAGCTTAAATTCTTTGTATTGCCGGTAACTTGCGAAATACAACAATAGCACAAAAAACCGTCCGCATTAAATGTATTCGTATCTTTAAAAAACCCAACCAGTTTCAAATGCATTTTTTCTTCAAAGTGAAATTGTCGAAGTTGCGACAGTGTAACTTAACTAAGTTAGCAGCAGTTTCAGCTAAGAAGAACAAAGGTATAAAATTGCAAAAACCGAAAACTACTTAAAGCCGCTTTTTATGGATCAGATGGTAAAGTCTGGAAACGGTGAAAATTGATTTCGAAGTTCCGATAGAGTTCTATCGGCTTTAAAGGATTACGGTGCTTTAAAACTTCCAGCTTAAAGAGCGTGAAATTTCCTCATGAAAAGGGCTAATTATGCACTTTATCCATCGCCAGTATGTACCTTTAAATTTTTAACGGTTTTTGTATGATTGTTGGTAAATTTCATTTTAAATCAGTATGATATAACTATTTCAGATTGAGAGCTGAACTTTTATACACATTTTACCAATATTTATGGCTACTTTATGAGCGTTAAACTATTTTTTTTGTTCGTACTGTAGAGTCTGGAGGAAAACAACAGTTGCTAATAAAGAGCCTATAAATCGGTATTAGAAAATGTAAATTTTTCTGTTCGTTCAAATCGCTTAATTTGCAAACAATTGACAAAATTTCTTAGAAACGGATTGCTGCCTATCAAAAATCCCATTTACCTCTAATACTACCAAAATTAAGGATTCTAACTAGGAATACCGTTTCTGTGTGTATGTGTGTGTATAGGAAACACTAGCGTTTAAAATGTGCTTACAAATCGCCATTTCCTCTAGTGACTTAAAAGTTAAAGAAAAATGATCCAACAATTTAAAAAAAACTCAAAAAAATATGATACTCTGTACCGCAATCACGGTTTGATTAATCTAATCTATTTCAGTATTTTTGCCTGTTTCTTCTTCAAAAATTTGTTTTTTGGCCCTTGAGCTTAGTTGAGCATGTTCAAACTTCAGTACAAAAGTAATATTCAACGCAAACACGGTCCCTATTAAAAGCACTTTAACAAATTACCTCTAAAGAGATCCAATCCAGGAATATCGACTGGAAAACATACGCACTTTCAGACCCTCCTGCCTGAGATTTTGTAGGACTCCCGCAACTTTCCCGGAGATGTGCAATAAATTAATCGACTTCCAACTAGGCTCCTTGATAAATTAAGTCTTCCTTAATAACGGGAAACTGCAATTTAACATCCTTCCAGGAAACCTTCGCCGTACGACGTGTTTAAGCCAGCCGATAAATGTTTTATTTCCCGTCCGCAAGAGCCACTTATCCCTATTTTAGAAGTAAAAAATTACCTTAATCGGATGGCCATCCTTCCCAAATCGACAAAGAATAGGTATAGCGAATTTTATTGAAATTTGCAATAGGAAGAAAGGATATAGGTAAAAGTGACTTTTAATAATGGATCACGGTATTAATTCACTTAGAGACAGAAAATAAACTATTTTGTAACAAAATGTGAACTAATATGAAAGCAGAACAATGTACGGTTTTAAAACAGGATATAATGAAAATACAGTATGAAACTCTAGTTTTCCACCCATTCAAATGGCTCTGGGGGCTCTGGTTCTTTTTCATCTTCGCCTTTTGGTCCAAACGCTGAAAACAAGATAAATTTCACCCTAATGCCAACAACCTTAATAGGTTTATCAAAAAAACAGAGACAAAACATTCTAAACTAGATAAGCTTCTTTTCAATTCGCTATTTCTTTTATGGAAAACACCGTAACAAAAAGACGAAAATGCACATGATAAATCGTCAAAACTGGCAATAATAAATTGGATAATCGAAGCCTTACCTTGAACTGGTTCAACCAATTCCTCTTGACCAGGCTTCAGATTTCGCACCATAATAATTCCACCAATCGACACATCTTTAAGGGGTACGTATTGGCTGCCTTCATTCAAATTGATCACTTTGAGTTGCTGGCGCATGATGCGCGCGGGATTTTGCAATATTTCGAAACTCGGCTCAGGTTCCTTTTTCTTTTCCTCTTTCTCGTCCTTTTTATCTTTCTCTTTTTTGTCGTCGGTTGCTGTTGAAGTGCTGGGGGCCTTTTTGTCTTCAGTCTTCTTTTCCTCGGCTGCTTTTTTGTCGTCTTTTTCCTCATCGACCTCCATCTTCTCATCCTTGTGCTTGCGCTCGTACTCCCGTTTCCGTTGCCGCGCTGCAATACTGAGAATAGCCGTTTGTACTTTCTCGCGTTCTTCACGCTTCTTCTCCTCCATGGGTGCAGGGTAGGCGTACAGGCTGGGTTTTGCATTCGATTTCAACTCCAACTTAGGCATCTACATTACGAAATGTATTTTAATTTTAACGCCATAAAATCCCAGCGCTTTAATTAACTCACCTTCAACTGCTCGTTCAACCCGATTAAGGCGGTCGGCGTAAAGGCCAAAGCCAAGCAGTGAGACAGTGGGAACCAGTACCAATACTGCGTGAAGACCAACGTACCAACAACTGCTAACATGTTCGTATGACCAGTCCTGGATTGCAAGGACAGAGTCACATTTCTTCCGCCGGCATCGATAATGCCCTGTGCTAAGATCGCGCCGAACTTAGCCATAACATCCTCATGTTTGTTCGCTATAACCTGAGCATATGTTTGACGGAAGAATGTGACTTTAGGGCAAGTTTGCTCGGTCTGTTGGATCAAGATCATTGCCGAAGCGATTAGAGCACCTTGACGAACAAAGTTAACGGGATCGAACATAACCATCGGCTCTAAGAGGGCAATGGCCTCGCGCAAGCCTGTACCGGCACAAGCGATTCCCAAAGCCATCGCAGCCCCGTAACGCACATGGGGATTATAGGATTCGGCCAAAAGGGAAACGACGCTGGGACATTGTTCGGGCGTTCTAAAATTAATACACCAATAATCAGTTAATGGGGGATCGTGGAAATCAAAGTAACTCACCTGAACAAAAGAAAACCTAAAGCTGTAACTGCCGCCCGTCGCACGTCGTCATTGACATCAGAAACCTTAAATAAAAAAGTCCCATTTCAGAACACCCACAAAGAGCTTTCAGCAATAAAACTTACAGCAACATGAAGCAGCTTCCGAATGGCCTGGTTGTGGCCTGTTCCACAATACGCCATAGCAATCGTGTACATTCCAGAACGACGTAAAATTGGGTCTTTATCGTCAGTCAAGTGTTTAATCAGCGGCTCAGCCTCCTCAAGACGACCGTACATGTTGAACGAGATGCCGACTGCAAGACCGCGAAGAATTTTCTCGTGTTGACTCTCTTGCGCATACTACAAGTGAAAATACTTAGTACCGGTATTAATTGGCAATTGCGACTACTTACAGCAACCATATCTTCGATGGCTGGTGTATTTCTGGCGCCCAACATCACCATGCCCATTGCAATGCCAGCAGCTTCGCCGGTATTCGCATCATCTTGATATAAATTGAACTTGAGCTGTTCATAGACGTCTTGCCTATGCGTTCCCATAGCCGCTAGACCCAAGCCCAGACAACCTCCATGTCTAACCATCTGAAACAAACCACATTCTCAAGACTTCATTGCTTTAAGAACCACTGGGCGTGTTTTACCTCATTTTGGGCATCTTTCAACTGCCCCAGTAGGTAGTCAATGATATTGGCTCCATGATTCGCGTGGATGAGCCCTAACGCATAAAGACCGCCACCCTCTGAATACCCTGAACTAGGACCGACTTCCTTGGGCAAATAGCTCTGCATGAGGACGAGGGCTTCATTTTCATGTCCCCGATGAATTACACCTAAGGAGGCTGTTGCCGTTAGCTTGGCCCAATTTGTGGCTCTTCCCAGCCATTCCAGATTATCCCTAAGTATATTTCGATGAGCATCAAATAAAAATGAACGCGGGATAGAACTGACCTGAGAAACTGGTCACTGGTAGTTCCGCTGTGCATAAAAGCATTGGCGATCACAGTTGCCGTATGGCAGATACTAACTCGCACAGTCTCTTTTGTTTGTTTGAGAATTAGCAAATCTGCATGATTTGAACGAATCAAAAACTGCAAATGCAATTCTATTGAAACCTCCCCTGACAGAATGGTGTGCAATTTTTTCAGTCTGTCGTGATGTTCTCGGTCTTTTGGACTCTGCAAATAAGAAAAGTTCATTGAACATTCGTCTAACAGCCACATATTTATTTCCACTCACCAAACTATCCAGTGTGGGTAGCTCCACTTTCGGTTTTGGCTCAGCAGCCGACTCATCAGACGCTTCCTCATCAACGCTTGCCGCATCATCCAGTTTAACTAGCGGCTTAGTTTCCAGCAAGCCGGGGATGGGAGCAGTTTCTCTTAAAGCGACCAAAACCCTCTCGAGAAACTGTTGCGTTGCAGATTCATAAAGATCAAAGGCGATTTGATAGGCCATCAACTGGTTTTCTTCGGTGCTTTGCACCAGTTTACCGAGAATTACGGCGACATAATCTGGATCCTCGAGGAAAATAAGGCACTGGCACATATTCACGTAGTCAGGAGTTGCCAAGCTGCGATATAGACCGACTAGAGAACGCAGTACTATATTTCGAAAGGCTCGATTTTGAATCAGGCTCATTGCTACCTGTAAGAAATAATAACAATGGAATGCCGATGTTGTAAATGTAATATTAAAAATGCCTAAAAAAATACGGAACATAGTTATTTACTTGGAATGCGTATCCCAGCATGCTGATTACATCGTCTGACTGTGTGATGGCCGATTGAAAAATATCCATTCTTCTTGTCTCCAAAGCCAGCCCCATAGCTTGACGGTATTGACCATCATCTAAACATCTCTGAAACATTCTATTAACGATGGCTTCCAGTCGGGGATCGATGGGCTTTGTGTCGGGTACACGATCTGCCAACGCAATTCTCTGTAGCGTGTAGTAATCAATGCATTTGGCTAAAAATTCAATTCATTAATCCACTGCTACTGAACCAGAGAAAGAACGAGCTTACACAAGGTGGTTTCCACATATTCAGTGCGGGCATTCACGTCGAAAAGCTCACCAGCACCTAGAGCGTAAGTAAGGGAGTCTTCGAATGACCCCAAGTGATAGTAAACTTTGCTGGCTACAAGGGCGGCCAACTGGTGCTGTTGGAAGACTTTGTCTTCATGCAAGATTTCTCTAAAATACCGCAAATGTTTAATGCTAGTCAGGCTTATTCGTTACTGGGCACCTACATCTTTTCAATTGCTTCGGAAATTTCAGGCCAGAATTCATCGACAATCGTATTCAGCTTGTTCAAGGCGAATATTTTCAGCTCAGGTCGAGGCTCCTCTAAGAGGGAGATGACCCCGGCTGAAACACAACAAACATCTCTATATTTTGTTTAAACGCGCTTTCAAGTAACTGCATGATAGAAGGGTGGCCATGTAGAGCTTGGTTGATACAATTTGTACCGGTTTCAAGAAAAATCAATGAGTTTAGCAATAAAAACAAATATATTTTCTTGCAAGTCACATACATTGGCTAACCGTTTCTGGGCGAAATGGAACATATTAGCGATTTGAATGTATCAGAAAACTTACCAGCAGACGTGATATTCATGTTTCTCAAATTAATCCCTACAATTGCTCAAGAGAAAACGATTCGTAAAGTAATTTGCTATTTTCAAGTTTAATGATGACTGACTAATTTGCTTAGAGCTTTGACGTTAGCAGTCAAAGTCAAACCATGGCAATTGACGTAAAAATGAGTGCGTTTAATAATAATTTGCAATAAAACTGAAGTGGTTAAGTTTTATTGTGCCAAAGTGCATGAAAAAACAGGCCAATTTTATCGAAATAGGTCTATTGCCAAAAAAAAGTTCCAGAGGTGTTTTGTGGTGGGGACACGTGTTATACTCCATGTCCATGTACGGTTATTACCGTGCGATTGGCCGCCCTGTTTAGAATATTGAGAACATATGATTTTGACAAACCAATTATTGTCAACATTGTAAGATCTGTTTAGAAAAATTTGTATTTAGTTTTTCATAAAACAAGTAAATGCTGTTCAACTCAAACTCAACACTCAAATATTAGCGTGAAAGTGCACCAACCCGCAGGTAGAAGAATGGTTATTTACTGTATTTACATAGTATCAAAGTCAGGAGGTTTAATTTTCAACTACGATCACAATGTACCAAAAGTGGAAAATGAACGAAAATTCACTTATCCTCTGGATATTCGACTAAACTACGAAAACAAAAAGGTTTCCGTACACTTTGGACAGCGCGATGGAATTAATGTGGGTCATGTTCTAACCGCGGTGAATGGAATGCCTGTAACTGGAAGGCAATTGGATGATGGAAGAGATGCAAAGGACGTGCTTGAAAGCAAGGAGAGTTACCCCTTAACCCTCAAGTTCAGCCGCCCTAAGATGACCACGAACGAGAAAATATTCCTGGCCAGCATGTTCTACCCCCTGTTTGCCATAGCGAGTCAGTTGAGTCCAGAGCCGAAGTGTTCTGGCATCGAAGTGCTGAAAGGAGACACTTTCAAGCTGCATTGCTTCCAAACTTTGACAGGAGTGAAAATTATGACTGTAGTGGACAGAAACCAAATCGGTGCTGAAGTGTTTCTAAAGCGGGTTTACGAACTCTATGCAGATTACGCTCTGAAAAACCCTTTTTACTCTTTGGAGATGCCGATTAGGTGTGAGCTCTTTGATACAAACTTGAAAGCAATGCTGGAACAAATCGACAAAAGTGGAATTGCCAGCATATAAGTTCCACAAAACATTATTATTATTGCTTCGAAGCCCTCAAAGCATTCAACGTAGTAAGGAAAAGAATACACAACATTTTTCACATTTTGTATTTTTTTTAATCCACGCTGCAAACATTTTCAGGTGGGATTTTGAACTTTTACAATGAAATGCATTTTACGAGTCCATAACTTTTACGAATGTCATCAGGGTCGAAAAATCAGCACGCTTAAAATACCTGCAACAAAATAAAATATATTAGCATTACGATCACTTGTTACATGAACATGCCGTACATTAAAGGCCGCTAAAGAATCTTTTAGAAAGAAGAAAGAAACAGCCCCAAAAGTTATAATAACAAGTTATTGAGCTGTTTTGCGATCTTTGTCCATCTGAGCTAATGAAAATAGCTAGACGGGTGGAGTCACAAGATAATTTGCCCTGTTTTACATATATCTGGCACTTTAGAAAAAATACCACATTATTAAGTAAAATGGGGCACTTATACCATTACACATCAGATAATATATTGGTTAATTTGTGAAACTGCAAACAGAATATTCAAATTTAACTGTTGAAAGCATTTTTGAAAACGATAATTTAACTTTTACTCGTGTAAATGAATAAACAGTATTAGCAAAGTTGTGGCTTGCTACACTGCACCACGTGCTGCATTTACAGACTTATTTAAAATGTGAATATTTTGCGGTTTTCGTCACACCTTATACACTAAAACATGTGCTATATAATACAGTTTTTACTTACATTTAGGAAGAAAATGTCCTTCCTACTTGGACCTCGCACGCATCTTCCTGCGCTTCCGCTTTAGCCTACGCATACGCTTCTTACGCCACTGAAAGGAAACACATTAATTAATACACGAGAAACGTAACCACGTTTTCAAAAATACGTTTCGCATATCAAAAAAGCATTTTGAGCCATTGGAAGTGCTGAAAACGATTGTAGTAATTAAAACATGCTGCAAGTGTGCTTTTAAACCACAATAAGGCAAAAATTGTCGAAAGCGCCAACACGATTTACAAACGCGGAGACATTTAAAGGCAACTAGTTTACTTAAAAAATCACGAAATTGATACACAAAACCAAAAAATACAAATGAAATTTACCTTCGCTCTCATCTTAGAGCTGTTTGGAAAAGTCTAGTTTTTGAAAAACTAGAGGATTTCCTAAATAACAGCCGATTTCGTACTGGACGACTTCGAAGACGAGAATAGAATGATGGCTAGAGGCCGGAAGAAGTGGAAACGCCAACTCGCTAAAGCTAGTGGCGCCACTGCCATGTTGCCAAAATTCAACAATTGCGATTCAATATAGCTGTGATACTAGTCAATAACGAATAAATAACGTTTAACTTTAAAGTTTGCGTCAAATAATTATAATTGCATAGAAAACAAATGACGTATATAACAAGTCATTTAATTCGCGGAAGCAAAAACAAATTGCTTAAACAACGTCACGGTTTTCGTTCAAGAATATAACTTTTTATTTGTAGCTAAATGAGCAATTCGAAAATTAGCTGCAAAATGTACCTGATTTTTTAAAAATTTCAGTTGAAAGTTATAATTTAATTTAAACAGCCGCACCCAATTGTACTAAAATCACAGAACACCTCTGAACCCTGGTAAATAAGAATTTGACGTTCAATGGCTTCCGGTCAAATTAAGTTCACTTCGTTGAAAGCGGTGTCTAAATTTCCTACATTTATCGTCTAGTAGAGTGTATATAGGTTTTATATATTAAATGAACCTTTATTAAAACATTTGCCTTGGATAGTTTTCTTCAAAAAAGCTAATCTGAAAAGCGAGGGAAAATTCAATATGTAGGTCACCCCTTTGCCAAGTGGTCAGTTTATTCAGAGTCGAGCTAATTGAAAAATCATTAAAAGAATTTGCTATCTAAACAAACAAAATATTCCACCAAGTATATCTCTCTAGTAAAGGCTCACATTGACATTTAATTAATGGACATAGAAAATCGTAAAACTCCTTGAGCATATTTTTCACTTTGGAAGTAAGCCAAGAAAAAATTAGTACACTTTGCAACCACGTACCACATGTTTAGTGTTTACATGTAGTTGTAGGTTATAAGTCATAAAACAACAATTATTAAATAGCTTTGTGCAGCAGTTTTAACACAGCAACAAAATTCTAGTGCATAGAACGATATAAACTCGTAAATGGCCTCTTCGACAAGACTGACACGATCCTCGGCCCGAAAATTGATGACGAAAAAAGCAGACTCATTAAAGAGCCCCACCTCAGAACATAAGGGCTGTAGTCTTAGAAATGAAGCAGCGGTTACTTTTCCTAAAGCTGCAGATCTACAAAAGACTCCGACGAAGCATAAAGCCAGCTGCGAGGTCGAATATGGTTACATCAGTTCAGTCACTCCTCCGAAACAGACAAGAACCCATGCCACTGATGTTGATAGCGTAAAAACCCCAAGTTCACTGTTTAAAAACCTCTCCTTGAAAAGTCCGGTAAAAAAGCCGAGGAGCACGAATACGAAAAAAAGCTTGTTCGAAGCATGTAACCAAGAGGAAGGCGTTGAAAAGCTGGAAAATGAGGCTGCTGAGCAGCTTGAAAAGCCGAAAACTCAGTATCAAAATGCCAGACGCGCTCTACATAGTCAGACTCCCACAGACATGCCAGGCAGGGAAAAGGAAATTGAGGACATTAGGAATTTTATAGAAGAGCATATAGAAAATGGCACCTCCGGGTCGATTTATATTAGCGGCCCTCCAGGGACTGGCAAAACAGCATCTTTGAATTTAATTCTGGAAGACAAAGGCGTAAGTAGTTAATTAGTCGAAATAGTAATTAAATCACTTCTAGGAGTTGCTTTTATGCCATTTCTCATAGTGTCCTTTGTAATTACAACATCAAATTGAATTTTTACAGATTTCCTCACTAATTCAGAAGATCTATATCAACTGTACGAGCATAAAATCAGCAACATCAGTGTATTCAAGATTAAATAAAGAACTGTGTATCAAAGTGAATGGAAAATCTGAAAAAGACAATCTATCTGCCTTTGAAAGGTATTTGAAGAAAAAGCACAAACCGATGTAAGTAGCAAATGTGTGTACTTCTGCCATAATTCAACATGTGAATTTTTGCAGATTGATTGTGTTAGATGAAATTGACCAATTGGAAACCAAGAACCATTCAATTCTCTATACAATATTTGAATGGCCGTCCAGATTGGATTCGAAAATTATTTTAGTCGGTATTGCCAATGCCTTAGACTTAACTGATCGGACACTCCCCAGGCTGCAGGCTCGATGCGACCTCAAACCGAAGCTCTTGCATTTTGCCCCATACACTAAAGAACAAATAGTCTGCATTTTCACTTCGCGTTTAAAGGCAGCAGGAGTTTTTGAAGTTTTTTCTTCTGTCGCCATCCAGATGCTTGCAGGTAAGGTAGCTTCTATATCGGGCGACGTGCGTCGAGCACTTGATATCGGGCGACGAGTGGTAGAACTCATTGACGAAAACAAAACAAGCGATATTTTGAAATCGGTAGAGAATTTCACTGCTGACCTCAAACCAACAGAAAATGGCACAAAAAAGGTCAACCTACAAGAAGTTGTAAGTGTGTTAAATAACGTTTATGGTACCACGCAAAATCTAACTGTGGATAGTGAGGAAGCCTTTCCTTTGCAGCAAAAAATTATCATCTGCACGCTACTTTTAATGCGTAGAAAAGCCAAGAACAAGGACATAACAGTGGGAAGGCTTCATGAAGTGTATTCGCGAGTGTGTAAGAAGCGGAATGTCACAGCAGTAGATCAGGCTGAGTTTGCGGGTCTGTGCGATTTGATTGAGACCAAAGGAATTATCAGAGTGATAAGGAAAAAGGAGCCAAGAATGCACAAAGTGTCGCTAGAGTGGAATGAAAACGAGGTTTCTGATGCTCTTAAAGACAAACAGTTAATGTCGACAATTTTGGACGATGAGTCTTGCCTAGTCGGCAATTTGTAAAAATCTGGAGGCAAATTTATATTTTTATTTGTACGCGAACAGTTTTAGAATGTGACTACAATTATGATAATTTGATTGCTTAGTTTTATTAATTTAATTTTATTGATGAAATTTTAAAAAAATGTGAACGCTTTTTGTTTTATTGGTGATGTTCACTACGTGACTGCCCAAAAGTTTTATGTGCGTTTTGGTGTTTTTCTGCAGAAGTAGAAGCAGAAGAAATTGTTTTATCTTTACATAAAATATTTTCCTTAAATCAAATTAAATTACTTATTTTCTTAAGATCGCTGGAGATTTTATTTTAGCTTTTTTGTTATTGACTCAATGTGGTATTTTAAGATATTTTTTGACAGTGGAATTTTTTTAACCCATCACGCGGCCGGTAAACACAGTATTTTCTTGTAGAATCAGCACATTCTGTTCAATCCTAGAAATGTGGCGCGCAAATATTTTACACTCTGTATATGGTAAGTCTTGCGGGATTTTTTTGGTTATTTTATGTTTTGTAAATATATGATAACACGCTGTTTTGGGTTTGTAGATACAAGAAAAAAACGTAATTTCGGTAACTCATTTATTTTTATCTGTAAACAATAAACAACAAGATTATGGCAAATTTTGGCATTAAATGCTTTGGCATTAAAACCCATCTAAAGAAAAATTAATACTCCGTCGAGCAAAACATAAGTATATACATGAAGTGGTAATTATAATATAATACTACAAATACGATTATCTTCTAGTGCTACCATAGTGTGAAAATACTTTGTAAAAATACCTCTATTCTATGACTAAAAGGCAAACATTGTTAATATATGTATATTATTTATTTAAGTTATTTACCTGATAAAGTATCATCACTAGAAGTCTGACTAATTTACTTCCATTTCAAAATTAGTTTTCTCTACTTTTAAATCACTAACATCTTTCTTAACAGCTAAGTCCCCAGTTTGTACATCTAATAATTGCGTTTCACCTTTATTATTATTAAATTTCTCTTCCTTCTTGATCCAGTCCAAAGACTGGCCACTGCTTTCCTCGAAAATAACATGTTCGTCTTCATCCTTATCTAAGTGGGAGGAGGTTAATTTTAAGTTATCACATATCATGTAACCATTCAAGTGGTTGGATTTATTTGGTACAAAATGTAACTTTTCGTGGTCTCTCGAAACATTGGCCTGTGGCACGGAGTAATCACAGTGTTCGCAAGAGTAGGTACTTTTCACGCCAGACACACATTCGTGTCGTTTTAAGTGGTTGTCCAGGCAATCTTTCCGCCCAATTGCATAAGGACAATACGGACAGAGGAAAGACTTTTTCTCTTCTCCAGTGGAAGATGAAACATGATTTTGGAGGGTATCATCCATTGGGTTTTCTGCCACACTCAATTCCTTTTTAACGTCATCGGTTGCCACTTCCATCGCTTCGTCTCCTTCATCAATATCTTCACTTTCGTTTGCTGTTTTCTTCGCAGCATGAGCATCATCACTGAACTTATGCTCCTTTAAATGTTGGGCAAACCTATGGCTGTGCTGAACCGAATAGTCGCAATGTTCGCAATTATATCGTTGCTTCGACCCATGCAATGCCAGGTGGGCGTTGTATTGATCGCGTTTTTCAAAAGCACTGGGGCATTTGTGACATTTATATCTTTTCTCCTTCATTATTCCATTTTTTATATGGGGTTGGTAGATGAAATCCGGATTTCCATGCCTAAACTCTGCAAACTGGCGATCGGGCGTTTTTCGCTTGCCTTGATTGTCTTCGGCATTCAGTTCTGTTTTTATACCTTGAGCCAGTTGCCTCTGCTGCGCCTCAGATCGCTGTTGGAACAAGTCCGTTCCGGATAATGGCACTGTCGTAGTCGATTTCAAGGGTTTGCTGAGGAAGGATGCTAAAATATTATTTCTTTGATCTTCTGAAACGCCCCAAATCACCTCGTCGTTCGAAGAATCTTTCGCCTTCACGTTCGGTTCCGGATGAGAAGGACTGGTTGAATGCAGTTGCCTCAACTTCTTCGTTCTGTCTTGATATTCTGACGTATGTACCTGTAGGTGCGAAGTTAAATAGTGCTCGTTGTCTGCAGCATAACTGCAATGATCGCACTTGAAGTCCAATTCGGAGTTGTGGAATTGGCCGTGGATGTTAAATTCGGTTTCTTTGAGGAATCTGGCGGGGCAGTGTTTGCAAAAGTGAATCAATTCTTCCGTTGAGTCAACCTCCTCCATCTCCACTTCCAGGAATTGAGATGTGTCGATTCCTTCTGCTACTGAACTGAGGGCTTTAGTGAGTTCGGTAATTTGCTCTTCGTCAGACTTGGTTAGATCTACTAGACAGTGCACAACCCCGTACAGGCCCTGATGCACTTTCGAATGGGAAGAAAGCACTCCTGCATTGTTGCACACGTAGTTGCATTCGGTACATCGGTGTTCGATATCACTAATTCTGGTCGAGGATGGAATTTTCTCTCGCGTACTGTGCATTTTTTCATGCTCGTGAATATTGACCTTCCTCAAATTGATGTGAGGGCAGTACCTGCATTTGAACATCTTTGAAAACTTCCCGTCCTTTGAAACCCATACTAGTGGAATATCAGGAAATTGAGACGAATCCATATAGGACTGTGTTGCAGCAGGCTCTAAATCATCGCTCATCTCTCCTAGATCGACAGCATCTCCACTCAGCTTGGAAGGGGACACGCTAATCCCGTGCACTTTGAGATGTTGGTGCAACAGGTGCTTTTTGCTCACATTATAGGAACAGTAATTGCACGTATACTGTCCGCCTCTATCCTTATGAAACTGCCTATGATGCATGAACTGGGACTTGGAATTCGTATCATAAGGACAAAGGCCGCAGCGAAACTTTTTACTTTCGGAGTCACTGGATATGGCCGTATGCAATCTCAAATGTTCGTAAAACTCATTTTCGTCAACAGTTCCATACTGGCAAACATTACAACTGAAGGCGTCTTCAGGTGGCTGCATGTGGCCGGCCAAGTGTTGCTCGAACCAATCCTGATTGTCGTTGCTGTAGGGGCAGAAGGTGCATTTGAAGGAGCCGGTTTGAATCACTTCGATGTCGTCTGGTTCGTCTAGTTGCTCATCGATTTCGATTTTTTCCTGTCCGTTCTTAGTGCTTACCACTCTGATATCGCCGTTGTGCTTCAATCTGCAATGTCGCTGAAACAAACAAATCTCATAAGTATTCAGTTTTTTCGTTACGAAGATGCGAAAGAAGCGTTTCAAACTGAGCAGTCGAGTCCAAGAAGCAGGCAGTTCTTTTTACTACTAACAAAGTGATTTGTGTTTGATGTGTTTCCAGCCATTTATCAAGTTAGTGTCGCTTCAATAAATGTCCCTCAATATAATTTGTAATTTTACAAACACGGAATTAAGGGCGTGGGCTTGATAATTGCATGGAATATATCCCATTGTGCAAATATGCTTGGTAAATATACATTTCTCTTCGGTCTTGTCAGCAGTTTCCAGAAAAACACGAGAATCGAACTAATATATTTGTTTCACTTTCGTCTTTCATTTGAATAGTTTTTTCTAGAAAATATGTCCCGTATTTATTATTATATTTATTTCTATATTATATTGTAAAAATGGGATGAAAAATTGTAAAAAAACGAAGCGTCTTTCCCTAAAATCTAGTGCCACTTTCAACAAAACACACCGTTAGCAGAGCAGCTTAATATAGTGGGACGCTCTGTATATTTGGATCAAAAATCCCAATTTACAGTTTCACTGTTTTCCAAATGTCCCGCTTTATATTTTTTGTGGTGTAAAATGCATATGAAAGCAAGTTTACAAAAAAAACAAATATAATTTTTGCAAGAAACTTAATGTTGCTACTGATTGTAAATCGATTTTAACTTAATTTTAAGAGTTTTTACTGAAGAAAATGCCACTATGTGGTATGGTTTACTCTTTCTTTGCATCACCAGTTTCTTAAACTTGGACGGGAAAGCCCGTATAAAATGTAAATATTTGAATACAAAAATAGAGAAAAACTGACAAAATATTAGAGAATAACATTTTTAGGCAGAAAAATGGGTATAACTGGAAATTAGCACATTATAAATACAGATGTGGAATCCAAATTGATACATATTAAAAGCAAGATCAAGCTGTTTGTATACTTAAAAATTGCAGTAAATTTATTTTTCACAATTGATAAGGGAACTATAGAAAAAGGTGATATTAAAGGAAAAACATTATCAAGAGAAAAAGTGCCATAAAATTGGAAAATCTCGCCTCATAACAATTGAAATACAATTTCAGATCTGTATATAAGCTTCATTAAAAAACCATTAAGGATTTTAAAAGAAAAACGTCCAAACCCAGAGGGGTTTACCACTCTGGAGTTTGTTTGGAAAATAAAAGACCCCCCACAAACGTTAATTAAAATCTTATATGAACCTTAAAGTAATAAATTCGATTTACTTTAAAACACCAACGACCAATGTTGCTTTACGTCTCATTTCTAATGGGTTTGGGATCGTTTAGTTATTTTGGGACACACTCGTTGCGGCTTTTAGTACTTGAATTTTTTTAATCGGCTATTCTGTAAACACACAATGTTTACTTTGCGCATTTAAATTTGTCACTAAATTTATTTATTACAAACCGCTGCAGCAGTTTCAGTTAAACTGAGCTTACGGTGTGCGGAAAATTGCAAATGTGTTCGTAAATGAACTCCGCCTAGATTATTCTAATGCCTATTCAGTACTTAAGCAGGTCTTGACCTCTATAATTAATCTTTACGAGGTAAAATAAAAATGACCTAGTTTATTAATTAGTTCATATATTGGTGTCTTTAAGTGCAAATGAGGAGTCTTATCCTACATCAAATACTCCTCACTATTTCGCAATAAGCATGCTGCCTAAATTACGCCAAAGGTTAAACCCAATAAAAATAATTAACATTGAATACTTCGATGCATAAACGGAGAAAAACCTCATACAAGACCATATTCCAAGGATGCCAGCACACTAACTACCTTATTAACTAATGCAATAAATACATTCTTCATTCTTTTAATGCTTGCCCATCGTTCGACCACAAATAATGCCGGGTATTGTATTTTTTTACGATTGTACTTGGTACCCAATTATTGCACCCGACTTCGCATTGGTTAATGTGGTTCAGTTGGAGACAATTTCAACAGAACCAATTCTATTTTTAGTTGCATCTAAACCAATTCTCTAATATTTATTACAGCCATTGCAAAATCATCAATTTGGTAGATTATACTTGTTGGTATCTTATCATAAGTCTTTTCAATAATCACACTTCTTAAAACCGCTTCAAAGAATTATTTACAACGACGATGTGCATTAGATAACACGGCTTGAGGCTTAGTGTATTTCGTAGAAAAGGACAATTTTTGATTTTTTTCATATCGATTAATTAATACGAATGCATTTTTTTATTTAGACATAATTTCAGCTAATGGTGTCACCAAAATAAATTCATCACGTAAAAGCAGAATTGATGATTAATTTTTTTATGTCCTGATCGATCACGAAATAGGCGATTCGTCCTGGTATGACAAGAAGGCCAGTCAAAAGCACATGGGTCTCCATGGCGACGGACCGATTACGGCACATTAGCTACGGGGTGTGATCAAGTACACAGACAATAAAAAAATAGATGTGTAGGTAATTCGAACGTTAGACGTCATGATATTACGTATATGAAAAAAATCCAGCAGAAACGCTCGCTTGACGCCCATCACAGGATATCATCCGAACAACAATAGAATGAAAGACGGCTGGCTGAATGTAATTTTCTTGGGCAAATATAATTATTTATTAAAATAATAGTAATATTACGTTTTCTTGATTGCATAACCAAGAATAAATTGTAGCCAATTCTTTTGAGATGATATTTTTCACATGGAAACCGCTCACAAGTGTTTTTAGCAAGAAAACAAGATTAAACATCGTAAAGCAGATTAAGGACTGATAAGTGATTAGTTGAAATTTACACTCGGTAAATAATTAAAGAACGCAAGACAAAGACATGATAAGGCTCAAGATTAAACAGTTTTCGTCATCGGGGAATTTGGCTCAACTTTTCTGGTTATTTATTGAGGGAATCGACAATGAAAATCGAATATTGCAATTGAACGCCGACCATTAGACTTAAATTAACAACGTTCAGTTTTGCCAGCAAATAAGCAATTGGAGGATAAATTGAATCGATTGGCGGAATAAAATGCCCAATTTAGTTGCCTTGAAAGTTTTCAACTAAGTATCTATTTTACAGGCCCTGCGTTGACTGAAAAGCTTCGCGACAACTTTCGCTATTAATGCAAAAGGATTTTTCGACAAGAAAATGACTTTGCACATGTTAGAGACACCACATTATTTCTGGTTTGAGTGACTAGTTGAAATTGCAATATTTGCATTAGAATAATGCAAATAAACAATCAGCCTGATAAAATTGATCAACACTTGAGTACTTGAGTACGGAGGACAAAAAGCTCATGTTTCAACGGAATTTGCAATCGCGATTAACACCGGGTGTTTTCTTGGCCAGGGGCGAGTTTGAACAGTTACAGAATATGCTTTGCGAATATTTCAGCTTAGTAATTGCGCTTCGCTTTTTTCAACTGCAACAAACGACGTAAAATGGACGAGTAGTTTTTTCAACACACTTCAACCGTGGCATTAACATTGCCCAATGAATATGCATAAAAACTTTTGCATGATGACACTGAAAAAGGATCAACCAGTACGTGAATGGCATTCACATTGATAGTCCAGACTATGGAGCGATAAAAAGAAGCGCTTTAAGTGCTGCAATGATGTCATCCTTCTTGGGTACCAAATAAGGGGTTCAATGAGTTTTTCTAATAATTCCTTAGGTTGTAAAATATTTAAGTTTTTGCGCCTTTGTATGAAACTGGTGAGTTTTCAGGCAATTCGGCAAGTACGAAAGTACACAAGTTGTGAAAGGTGTTGAACAAAAACTCAGCCAGTTTGAAATCCTCAATTTGAATAAAATAACATGTTCAAAACGGCCTCATTTACTACTCAAGTGCAGTTGATTTGATATTAAAAATGATTTATTGTGAGACACATGCAACACAAAACCCAGCCGCCAAGCATGCAGGAAATCTTACAACCAGAAAAAACTTTTTTGGGAAGTTTTGGGCGCGTTTCTTCTGCCGATAAGATGTTACCCAAGACAAAAAATAAGCGACAAACACATTAGTACGGTTAGTAAGCAGGGTTAGTATACCTGAATGACATGCTTCCAGTTAGAACCTTGATTACAATGGCCGCAACGAAAGGGCGCATTAATGGTGGGGTCGCCCTTCGTCGCGGGGCTGTTATTTACACTTGCCTCGTCTCTATCAGGACTCGTACCCCTTAAACTTAATTCCTGCGACGAGAACAATCCGCCTGCAGCACCCGATCCAGTTACCAAAGACAACGGTGAAGGAGTGACAGTCAAGTGGGCTGCAGCTGCCACTGCGGACTGCATCAGTTGTTCCTGCTCATCCAGATGCTCCTGGTGTTGATAGTGGCCCTTCACATGCTGCAGAAGAATTTCCCTGGATGCATCTCTACAAATCCAATAAAACCAGCATTAATTTGATGAACGACGATCCGCAAAACTGTTAATTGGTGTTACACTCTGACCAGCGCAATCATTAGTTGTTGCCACGAAAGAAACGCTTTCAAACACGGAGGAATAATTAGCTAAATTGCACTTAATCGCTACCGATGGACTAAAAACTGATCTTTGGCACCTTAATTTCTTGACCACTTCACATGTGACACGTAAAACAGATATTTCCAGTTTTTGTTCTTGCTCTTATTAGTGACGTTCGGCCAATAATGGGCCGATAATTATGCACTAGTTCGATTCGTATCTTTGAGCATTGAAACTCATTTTTTTAATTGCAAGATTATTGGACTTTCGACCAAGATCTTGATGTATTGCAACGAACTGCTTGGCTGACAGTGTTAAATTGTATGCGTTTACCTTACCGTTTACCGGCAAATACACAGTTATTATCATTAAAAATTCATGCAAACTTAAATGTTCCCAGTAAAATTATTGTTGGAAATTGACTTTGAGGAAAGTGTTTCTTCAATAACCAGAACTACTGCCACTGCAGAACTACAAACGAATTATCAATCATCTGACCAGGACATAATAAAAACTTGGGGGAAAGGGACTAGGACTGGGTAACACTGTGTTGAGTTGATGCCGCTCTGTGAGTTAGCGCCTCATTGCGCCGCACCTCGAATTGCGATTGTGGCGGAATACTCCTTGAAATCTTAAAGGACATTTTTAGTTAGTTGAAATTTCATTGGTTCTATTTTCTATCATCGCTCGGAAATTGAGCAACAGTTTAATTTTTAGGTGATTTCTTGTTAGCGTTTTTTGATTAGTCAATATTTTTAGAAAAACAACATTAATTCGATTATTAATTTTAGTTTTGGCGTTGTGCATTAAACACTGCAGCTGAGTGAAATTCAGGCAAATGTGAATTGCTTTAAATTTAAAATTAAATAAGTAAAATATCGGCGTTTGGAGCGTTTTTCGTTTAGTTGTTGTTGACTTGTGAATGTTCATTTTGCTACCGGCAGTGTACGAAATTGGTCGATGATCGYATTCTTAGATGGAAAGAAAYATTGTGGCCCTTATGGCAAATGTGGTAGTTTGTAAAAGTGTAGTGAACTTCTTGACGATTCATGGGTRGMAAAWGTAGGATTACTTTAGCCCTAATTCCCGTTCAACTRACTCGTAGCGTGGATTTGCTATCCAWTAAACTATTCTTTGGTAGTTTAGTAGATTTTTTWAAYTTTGGGAATATTTTGAGCGGCTTTGTATTTTTAAGCCGCTTTCTATCAAGCTCATCTAAAGCTTTTCGCTTAAGARACGCTTCAGATMTGGAAATTTGGGTTCCAGTATTCAATACGAGAAGCATCCGCTTACTGACAGTGTGGATTTGGATCCGAYTAAGCCATTGATTYCTTCMCAAGAAAATTTTATACTCTGGTAATATTTTGGGCGACTGTCTCCAAAGAACCGTTTCAGATATGCAAATATGGGTTCCACTTTTATGTTTATTGCTTAAAAAAAAAGGCAAGAGTTTTAGTTTTGCCTGTKTTTTTTTAAATTGCAATATCGACTGAAAGATGACGCCACCTGTTTTTTYGCACCGTCACCGACACTGTAACTGTGAGTTACTGTGCCGGTGCGWTGGATTGGCGCACCAAGCCGGCATCACTGCGCTAACTCCCGAAAATTCACTCAATGAGACCCTGCTAAACATTTAACTTTTTACTATTTTACACATAAAACTAKCATTTCAAGTTCCACTAAAAACATCCSAATCTTTTCAATGCTTAACTGTTGCATGCCGCATCAAACAATATTGCTCAACAAAKAGYTCAAGTTCGCTTATTSWATCYAGTTAAAAAAAGTGTTCTTGTATGTGTGTTTTTGCGATTAAACTGTTTTCMACATWCCGCAAACTACTCRGGACTAAACTTGACTAATTATCGCYAGCACTTAATTAACGCAACAGTACAAATGGGGAAACCTTGAGCGAAAGAACAACCATACACTTAAAGTTTTTTACAGCAATTTCCACGAAAGTACTTATACTGTTATCACCAAGAAAAAAACCACATTGATTTCATGCCACATTCACCTGATAAGGATTGAAATTTATGGAAAACCGAAACAAGCAATAATACGTTTTGCAATTAAAAATGTATATTGTTCTTTGGTGATAAGACGTCTTAAAGTACTTTTGAAATTTCATTGTTACGAACCGATAAAGGCAAAGTTTTTAAAATGCAACGAATTAAACTGCCAAAGCCGAGTAGAGTAATCGAATCGATTCTTTAGTTGGGGATTAAAGTGGAAAAGAAAATAACTCTTATCGATTTTATTATATTTGGTTAAAGTTGATTATCTTGGCAAGTCTTATCGCAAGTTTTTTCTTAATTCAAGGTGTATTTGTTACAAAATTGAGGCCAATTCGAAAGCTTTAAAAGCGCGCCACAACCAGGAAAAATGGAAACTGCTTCAAAAATAAAAAAGAAAAATACGCAGAGGAACACAAAGAAATTGAAAATATATCAACGACTTTAAAACACCCCGATAAGCAGATAACGAAACTGTAAGGAGCCTTGAGGTTTACTACCTTGGGAAAACAATAATGAGGACAGCAAACATACAAGAGGTCAAATTAATAATCGAAGATAACCATGAAGCTGCCGAAATCGACAAGACATATTCCTAGACAAGCGAATTAGAAAATCAAAGAAAAGTTGAAGGGAAAAGGTAAAAATGCATCGACAAAATAAAATTGCAAACAACACAGGAAGTAAATAAGACACAAGATATGTGAAGTTTAACTTTGCAGTGTATCAAAAAACATTTTCGCAGCTATGGTGAGTTTTTCGTGCTTTTAGGCTTTTAGGTCATGAAATGGACTTTTTGTCTGACGTTTCACAAGCACGAGTATCACCGATCTTCAGAGGTGGTGATTGCGTTAAGCAAAGACCATTTTTCCCCAGATTCCAAACGTCCGAAAACTCTCCGCAGTTTCTTTTACTATTGGCTTTTTAAAATATTTCCTCAGAGATTTTAAAAGCGTAATCAGTTATCAACACAATAAAAACAGTAGATACAGCCCTGACCTTTTATGCAAATGTTATAAATCCCAGCCAAATGATGATGCATTTTGATCAAGTGACGCTTTTTTTGGAGCGCAACCAAATTAGTGCATGATTTTGGCCAAAAAAGACTATTGACACTAGTTTGGACTAGACTAGACCAAGGTCTGAACGAGATTTTGAAAAAATCACATTTATCTCCAAGAAAAAAGTTGTTAACTTGAAGAAATTGTGTAATTGCAACAATACAGATACAGAGTATCTCAAGATCTGGGCTAAATAAACGTTCAAACATATTGCAAGTTTCATAACAAATTTCCTAAGTATGGTGGGCGTATAGTGTAATAATAATTATCATATCATTTAACACATACAGGTGAAGGTCGTGGATGTTGTCTAATAAATGTCAAGTTTAGCAGCATCTTTAGCATAATGGAAAATGTCACCCGTATAAAGATTGATCCTTATTTAATATTGTAACATTGGCCGGTTGGAAACGGAGAATAGCGTGTATTTCATTCGGTCATTTAATGAAACGCTCACAATTAGATAAGAAGCATTTATAGCTAATAAGTATACATATTATTCTGCATTTCCGGTATTTAACTTCGGTAATAATTAAGATAATCTGATAATTGGTAACCACAATGACTTCTTCTCATCATAATTAAATGCAAAGGTTTCTTCACAAAAAGTGCAAAATCATTCTTAATTTGTTTTAATGGCAGAAGACGCGTATTATTTTATTTTTATAAATAATCTATATGTATTTGCATGCATTAAAAATATGACTTGAATTATTATGAAATTAAAATTATGCGGCAAAATATGTGAAGAAAGATGTGCATACATCTCCGCTTTACTAAACATTTTCGGATAGATTACAATGTAAAGTAACAATGTTGCAATTAATCGAACATGAAGTTACGGAATTATCTTTATTTAAGAACAAGCAAACACTTCCCTTGATGACGAATGCTTACGATAATGCCGCATTTGTTGAATTCCTTTCCGTTTCACACTTTTTTTTGTTAAAGAGAGTTTAAATGTTTGTTTTTTTAGTTTTTCAACAGCACGTTAATCAGTTTTATTCAGTTTGAAAACTTGCATTTATTTGGAAAAATTAAAATACAAAGTTTTTGAGTTCAGTAAATAAGTAGATCGATTAATTATTATCTGTTTTATTTTGATCGTGGATATCTGTAATCTGGAAGTCGCACTAAAACGGTCGTTAAATAAGGTAGTAAAAGTAAACTAAAAATGTTATCATTAAAGTTACTTAAAAGGGTTCAATTGATTATTTAATGATCGATACTGGCCAGCCTTGGTTTTTTCACATACATCCACAACCGAAAATATGGTTTAAAAACGCCAAAAGTTTTGAAAGTGGACTCTTTTGAGACTTTATGTTATCGCTTTCCATTCGAAAGGAAGAAATTCCATTTTTCGACGGCCTAAAAACCGGGAAAACTCACCAGTTTCATTATCGATAGTGTTTGAAAAACCATCGGATAGACGCGGCTATAGATAATGAAGTAATTTATCAGGTTATTTCACGAAAAAAAAATTATAAAAATAAGCCCGGAAATGTAACGTTTCCAAAATGCAGAAAGTAGTAGTAGTTGAAAATTATTCAAAAATCTTTCACTCAATTTTTTTGAAGATTAGATTCTTGCATTTGAGGTGGTCGCTTTCAACAGTTTTCTACTTTTTGCTAAGAAAATTCTTGTTGTGAAGTTTTTTTGTCTGATAAATGAACAGGAAAGAAATTTTTTATCTCGTAAACGCAGCAAGTTGTATTTTTTACAATAAATAATAGTAAATCTGTGGCACGCATTCTTCTGCGAACTCCACTGGACGTATTTGCATTTTTTTACAAAAACGGTAATTAAAAAATGTGTACATCCGGCATCTTGAAAACGATATATTCGGTTACCTATGTTTATAGCAACTCTACTTTCCACTAGTTTTCGATAAAATAAAAAAATGCCAACAAAACCAAGTAAGCAGAAGGTAAAAAAAGTGTTCCAAAAGGTTTTTAAAGTGCGTTTTTCCCAGTTTTCAATGGATTTCAGTTGATTTATGTGGCCCTGATTTTTGCCATCAAAGCTCAATGATCATATTTTCATCATATCATTGTATTCTCGAAGCGTGGGCCAATTAAATGTATTTTTTTTATTTGTAATATCGGTCTTAGTTTTACATCCATTTTTAAGTCAATTCCTTGTCTTTTCCATTTCTTGTCCTAAAAATGCCTACTTTGTCCAATTAGTCAATTTTTTATTTTAAAAATAGAAACCAGTTATCAAAAATTTCATCACAGTTAATAGATATGCGATATCAGTTATGTATATGTCTACACACTCTTAAAATATCTGTCTGAACTTTGAATCACTGTGTATTTTTGCGGTAAGATTATTGACAGAAAATGAAGCGTAGAGAAACTAGATTTAATTAAATTTTTGTCACTAAATTTTTCAAAAACATGCTGTCACAAATAGCAATTTTTGCCGTCTAAATATCGAGCGTATTCAATAGTCTTAGAAAATTTGATACCGTGGTTTACTGGTCATTTGACATAAAAAAATGTAGGTCATATTTTGTAATATAAGTACCTAAGTGCAAAAATTTACTTCTTAGCATTTTGAATCAGAGATTTTTTTTGTTAAAAGAACGGTTAGTTGAATGAGCAAATAAAAAAATGAAGGCAAAAAAACACGGAACAAATTCTTCTATTAATAATCTTGAGACTCGTCTCAAATATTTCCGCAGAAACATAATAACGCGAACAAAAATTACAGTCATTGTTATTATAATTTTATAAAAATGTAATTTACTGTTCATTTTGACCGAAAAATCCGCTCTTAAAATATGTACTTCCTTTGAATCACCGTGTATTTTTCAGACGACTATGGAATAAGCCAATAGGTCATGGAGCAATTAAACAAATTCTTGTATTAATGCCTCTAAATTTTTCAAAAACGTGCTCAATATCGAGCCTCTTCAATAATACTCAAAAAGTTAGTGTTCCCTTTGTTGTAATAACAAAATTGGGATCGGAACCCAAGGATACATTTTTGGGAACGTTTTTTTCCATCTTCACATTTTGGCCAATTTGACATGAAAACTTTTAGTTCAATTTTTTTTACATAAGTGCAAAAACACACTTTTCAGGCTTTTGCATCAAAAAGTTTTCTTGCGCTAAAAACTGTTGAATGACCGAATAAAAAAACAAGAAACTAAATAAACCTCTTTTATAGTTTGGTAATAGCCTCTAGGCTCTTGCAGAAGAATTCGGGAAAAGCATGGTAACGCAAACAATTTTCGCGATTTTCAAAATCCAGCCCCATGAATACCCCCGTAAAAATTATAATGTTATTGCTATGATAATATGATAATTTTCGAGAAATTGAATGCAAAACAGCCATTTTAGAGCGCAATTTTATTCTTAATTTACTGGTCATTTTGATCCAAAAACGCGCTCTTCTCACACCGTGTATTTTTTGCGTTAGAAGACGGTTGACTCAGCAAGTAGAAAAATGAAGGCAAAGAGTAACTGAACAAATTCGTCTATAAATAACCTCTAGACCCTTCTAAAACAATTCCTCAAAAACATGATAACGCAAACAATGAATAAATGCGAATGCCAAGCTCGTGAGATAGCGTTCGCTTTAAACCACGCAACGTCATCCCAGCTATTTAAACAAATTGCTGCATTATTCATCACTTACCTAAAATTGCACTTTTTGCATTTGAACAAGGTCCGCTTGCTGTCCGAGTTCGATTTCTTCTCCTGAGTGATGTTGGCCAGAAAATGCTTGCCTGCCATTCTCAGTGCGGGCGGTGGCCGAATGTTGGAGATCTTCAGCAGCGAATTCAAGTCGCCACTGGTTGGCATCTTATTCGATTTGTCCCCCTTGCTGGTGGATGGTGACGAATTCCTGTCATGGTTCTTTGGACGGGTTCCCGAACCCCCGCTGGTTTCGCTCGACGATTGAAGGCTGCTCAAAGGTATCTCCGTCAGGTATTTGTTGTATTTGGTGTAGTTTCTTCTGCCCGTCTCGTCGGTCATTAATACTTTCGCATTTTCGTGGGCTTGATCCCTCACCGATTTCAGCTTGATGTGTTTGGTGATGTCCCATCTCCAGTTGGAGCGATAAGAGCACAACGAACATTCGAAGGGCTTCTTGTTAAGATGGCCCACTATGTGAACATGAAATCGGGAGGCCGTCGATGCCCAAAAAGTGCAATGCGGGCATTTGAAAACCCTCTTGTGCTGTGCAACCGAAATGTCGTTTCCATGGGTGGGAATCTTTTCCGTTGTCGTGGGAGTATGAACTGGGGAATGCTGAACGCTCCCGGGAAGATTGTTGTTGGTGTTAATGGTATTATTGTTTTCTTGTCCTAAATAACTACTTTCACTGTTAACTGGCGACTGGGTCCTAACTGACAAATCCAATGAGACATTGTCGTCGATTCGATCTTCTGTGTACTCGTAATTGGAGTCGTCCACATCGATATCCATTGGAACCATAATGTCGTTCCAAACGAACACCTTGTTTTCCATCGGGTGTGGCTTGTTGTCGAACTCGTCCTCTGCGCTTTGTCGATCTTCGTCAATTTTCAGCTCATTCTCCGGCTCTGACAAGGTATCATCTTCCAGCTTGCGGTACTTTAGGGCATCCTGGCAGGTTTGCAGGTGATTGAAAAGATCCGTACTCGACTTGCATCTTTGCCTGCAATGTTGGCACCTCGACGCACTAATGTTATGTATGGGTATGTAATGGGGAGCTTTGGTAATTTCTTTGCCGCAAATCTTCTTGTGCTTCGCCTGCTCTGTCAAACACTTACTTTCGTGGCCGCACAACTCACATATCAGGTTGCATCCGGTTGCGACGCCCAACTTCTCCTTCAGATGGTCGAAGAACGACGCGTTTTTATGCTTAAAGTCCATTGTCTTGTTTTTATTCGCTACTTGAAATATTGATGTGGGAATAAGATCAGGTACTTTTGAAGTCGTCGGGTTCTTGAACACGTCCTCGGACCCGAACAACGATGCAAAGTCTTTTAGCGCACTATTTCCAGACCGACTGCAAATGTCGTTAATATCCTTCTGGCTCATCGCTGGCTCGCGGTTTTCTGGAAATTCCGCCTTTACTTTAGCTGGAAACGGAATTGGAATCAGGTTGGGAATCGGCCTCGGGGCCTTCTTCACCGCCCGATCATTTGCATCTCTTCCAAAAGTGTGAAAATATTTCTCATGTTTTGCCATTTCACTGTCCCACGCTGTCTTGAAGTTGCACAATTTGCATTTATTCTTAATATACACCTTCCCATTAGAGTGTTGGATAATATCGTCCGGATGAATAAAATCCGACAACTTTCCCTGAAGCGTCGATTCACTTATCACACCATTTGTACTTGCACTAGAGCTCACTTTGGCTTTCTTTGGAGTTGTTTTGATTTTCGGCCTGGTCCGATGCGGTTCCTCTTTCACTGCAACGTCTGGCCTGGATCGAGCGTCCGTTTGTTGCGCTACCTGAAACAAACACGACCGAATCAGGAAATTGGAACGGATTGAAAGTCCGCAGGAAATGAACGATAAGTTGTGCCGGCACCGAAGGAAAACCCGAAGTAACTCAAGTTCCACCTAATGTAAAGAGCGGAGCGGTCTTATCGCAAACACTGCTTAAACAACATTCATAATTTTTACCGGGCTTCGCATGATAACAGGCGGGACATATCTGCAGGTACGGCGCACCTTGCCACACTACGGCCTGCCTCATCGGAATCGTAGGTTTTCGCCTGCAGCACGATGATTTCCTGCACGACCTTCATGGAATTGGAACAAAACGAAATTTATTAACCAAACAAATTGTTGTAAACGTCGTGGAAATATCGCTTTTTAAGGGAACAGAGGAAGTGTCTCAACAGTTTTTCAAGATTCGGCTCTTTGCACATACTTAGGAGTCAAACAGTTTGATTAGATTAGGCGACGTTTGTATGATCGATAGTCCGTTTGCCAAACATACCCGACATGGATCGCAAAACGTTTTCGTTCCATTGCTTCATACTCCTCCTGTATGTCCTGCTGCTTCATATGGTTGTATCAGTCGTGTGAGCAGAATTTTTCAATTAATTACATTTAAAACTGTCCAGCGCCAGTCGAACATTCAGTCATTTGCAAATATTGATAGCATTATTATTACTTTAATTGTGTATACAAATGAGTATACAGAATTTCATCCGAATTCCAGCTTGAGAACACACCCAATATATTTCGTCTCTTAGAGGGCAAAGTAAGAAACCATAGCGTATTTTTTGTAATTCGTCAATAACTGAAGGTGTTAATTAGCTAAGCACTTTCAACCTTGGCAGGTCATCACTTTAAATAACTCCAGGTAAAAAAATCTAGAATATTCAGAGGAATAAAATTTAGTCAACAAACTTGAAGACGAAGACTCAAAGAAATCCTGCTTTTCGAGTGTGTGATATACAGGGTCTTCTATACTCGATACGCGCTTGAACAAACCACGCTACGTAAGCACGAAAATCGAGAAGATCGAAGAACGATGTTGACATAAAACGAATTTCGGATTAAAGTGGGCGCTTCTTGTCCAAGATAGATAATGAAGGTCTTCTTTAAAAATCCATCTTCAAAGCTAAGCTCTTTAAAATTTATATTTAGTTTCTATTGAAACGGGGTCACATACACAGTCAGGGAATTTCGCTGAAACCGTTGATATAATTTTTCATCTGCTTATGCTGATTTCCTTCATTTTCCCCATTTATTCAACTTTTCTTGCATTTAACCCAGTGTACGTTGCATAAACGCAGTGTCATCAGCATATAGCGCGAGGTTTCTTTTTTTTGGATAATTTTCAGAACTGAATGATCTTAAAAAAATCCGACTTTTCTCTCAATTGAACAATTTAAGTTAAGTGAAGGATTTGCTTCTGAGCCCAAATTACTCAGCCGACAAAGTGTTCTGAATTCGATAAAAAAAACTAAGTTCTCAAAGAGGCGAAAATGATCCACGATTAACTTGAAATATGAATTTCTCAGATGAAACAAAACTTGAAAAGTTGAAAATTTTGCTCAGTTTGGAATTAGTAGAAGAAAGTGCACTGGAGGTTCTGAAATTTTCAATAGATTTTTCACAATTTCTACAACCGTTCCGTTCGCACACTATTTCCGTACGACTCCTTTCGAACATTAATTTTATTTCAAAAAAATCGTAGATCTGGCGATTTCCCGCATTAAATAGAGAAAAGTGCATTTTGTAAGCCTTGAAAATGTAAAATTATTTTTTTAAATCAAATTAACCTAGTTTTTTTAAAGAAGAATTTCTGAGAAACAAAAAACTACCGGTAACTGGCCGTGAGTAGAAAAATAATAAGTAAATCCCGAAAATACATGTTAAAAAACGCATAAATCATACCGAGAGTGCCTAAGTTAGTGACCAATTCTGAAGAGTACTTTTCAAACTGTTGCTTCAGACGATTAACTTTAGAATGTTTTGAGTTTCTATACATACGATTTTTCCCTTAAATTAAATACCTACACAGTTTAAATTATTCAGTCTTATTGCGACGAAAGTGCAAAATCTTACTTTTCAGAACAAAACTGAGCTCGATTATAGGAATAAAGGACTCAGAATGAAAATTTTCGTAGATGTCGTCTGTTTCACCTCATTCCAATTGCATCAAGAATTGGCATGCACTTTGGGTTATCCAAAAAAAACTCTCCAAAACTACACTTTGTAAAATTGTCACCTTTTCCGCTCTCGGTGTTTTTTTGCAAAATTTACCAAAAAAACCGGAATAATTTTCCTAAGTATAGGATGTCCCGTAAAATTTCCCAAAGGTCACAATAATCTACTCTCTTTCGCGAACCGCCACGGTTGATTCCATGACCAACAGAAATTGTTGTTCCCGACTAAATCAATAAAAAATCTTTACGTTATTTGCAATATTAATGAACCAGATACGAAGCAATGAGAATTTATTGGTCGAACACCATTATTAATTAAAGCGATGAAAAAATCCATCGGAAATTAATTACGGTTTGCATCGATTTTTTTTTCTTCGGTTTTTTTTCCTCGCCAAATCCATTATCCAGTTTGCGGTAGGCAGTGAAAAGTTTGAAATTGGCCAGGGACGACCGTTTAGCAAAACAATTAGTATCCATTGAAAAAAATCGGTTTGATTTGGTTATTTGAACATTTACAATTGTCCTTCGACATTGACCAATCGAGTCGAGATGATGGTTAAAAGCTAAAGCATACAATAAAGACAAAATAATGAAAACATTATCTAATGTGCAATTGTGTGTGAACATGCTTGAACCGACCAATTTATTAGTCGTTTCCGTCTATATTTCAGGCCTGAGTTTTTTACTGTGGTTCATACAGTGCGGGGAAACAAATTCAGTAAATCAAAAACAGTTTTTTTGTGGAAATACAGCGTGTCCAAAATTGGAGATATGATGTAATCGACCATTTTTTTAAATAGCAGAGTTGATTCGGTTGCTTTACATGCTAGTTTAGTGGAAAACAAACCTTTCTACGGCCAGTTTATGAGGAATATTTGAAAAGTTAATCATTCAACGATGGGAAAAATTAATCCACATCGGGAATTACCGAAAATATAAAAGGTTGCCCATAGTTTTATCAAAGTACCTATGCAATGATTGATTATACCTGCTAATTAATCATGATCTAAAATGATTTATCATGGGATTTTGAGAAAAAAAAACATCGAACACCAATGTACGTGGCTTATTTAAAGGATTGATCGGAATAAAAACCAAATTGCTGATTTGTATTACTCAAATTGAAATGTATTCAACATACTTATTTAAGTTAAAATTAAATTCACTTTATTGTGTCATGTTATGACTTTCTATGAAATTGAAACTTAGAACCCGTTCTATATTATACAGGGGTTCCATGCATATACCAGCAAACTTTTAGGGTTGGTAGAGGACATTAAAAGAACCTTTGTTGCCTTATAAAAAAAGCCCACAAACGCCGTTTTTGAGTCATATAGTCAAAATTCAGTCTTTTGTTGTTTATGAAATTAGAAAAAGTATCGTCAGTCGGCATAAAACCAGCCCAAGAAGGGGTCATCCCCATGATGACATGGTTGGTAATGACATTGGTATCGTTGGATAGAGAATTCAAAGTTCGAGTCATAACAACATGAGTGAGGAAATTCGAGTAGTTTTGGCCCAAAAAGCGAAATTTGACTATCACACACTGCAAGATTATGCCAAAATTTCATGTTTTCCGTCTCGTTTTTGCTCATTTCTCGGAAGCAAAATGAGCAAGAACGTTCATTTTTACATCATTCCAGAGAGAACTAAATGATCTTTTTAGAAAGTGAACGAACCATCGATAAGGAAATGTTGGCAGTTTTCTCAGAAAGAGTCTTGATTTCAAGAAGTGATTTGCGTGTTTTTTCCGAGTACGCAATCTGCAAAGAAACTAATCTTTCAAGCTTAAAGTATTATTATCTAATAAATAGAATTCAGATTCTCGTCCTATTCGGTCAAACATTTAATTGAATTATACAACAGTTGAAACTGAAAATACCGGGCCCAAAGTGTAAAGCCGCAGAAGATTTATGGGTATGGACGATGTGGAAAATAAACTTGTAAACTTACGTTCTCCGATCGTTCCGCTGAATAAATCAGAATACATCCGGTCTCATCTTACCGCTTGTTGTCATTTCATCATTTTTCTTTAAATGCAAATGCATCAAGCCCCAGTAATATTGCAATAGTCCGATATTATATATATTATTACTCCGAGCCTGCTGACTATTAAAACAAACATGCAAAAGACCAGTCGTCAGCTCTTACTAATGTGTTTAATGTTTCCTCAAGAAATTAGAACGCTGGCAGGCACGAAATTGCTTAAATGGAAATAAAAAGCCTGCATAAAAGATGTCTTGACAACAATATACAAATACTTCTAGTGTTTATGCTGTAGTAAAATAATAATTGTCGGCTTGTTTATAAGCGAATAGTGGGGGACACTGGAAATGGGTTACGTAAGTAATTCGGAAAGCTGAGGGAATTTTTCTGGTTGTCTTCAATTGAAATTGCGTAACGATTCGGTTACGTGACATTAAAAGAATTTTCCACATCGGACCAGACCTGTTGATGTAGGCGGTTTTTGTGCTCTTTGCTCAAGCTTGGAAAATCAATCGGATGTAGGACGAGTTGTTTAATAACGAGGTCAAGTCCTTCCTAGAATAAAAACAAGCCCTGGAATATTTTGGCAAGAGCGTACTTAAGACTAGCCGCTATAATTAGATCGCCAAGAACGTAAGAAGTAAGTATAAATACACATCGCTAAAACAGACCACGAAAATAACACCGTTATTATTAGAATCACAAAGCTACCTCCACTAGCTGAATTTTTGCCTACCTCTGCTTAAAAAAAGAAAGACACGGTTTGCCTCAAATTCGCGCACTATACTGGCATAGTTTTAACTCCGGCAAATGTATTTTCAGCAAGATCGTTCAATTTAAACATCGAGAACACAAGGAAGTGAACGATAAATACGTTGAATAATGCTTTCAAATATATCCTATTCATCCCGCATAAGAGATGACGGTTTTGGACTGGAACATGTCGATCTATAGACCTTCGATTTGATTAACCTGGTTTCGAAGGAACACATGAAATATTTACGAGCCTTTTGTTTTTACTCGGCTTGGTCAATATGTCTTTGTACATCTTGGCTTAAACCGATATGTGATTGGTCCGAATATTTATTCAACAGCAGATATTCGAACTGGGATTACTCAAATTGCAATCAATTATCTACGCGATAAACTATCAGCTAATGGAAAACTTAACTGGGCATCACAATTATTTTCTACTCGCGCTCTGCAATATTATTTCAGAAAAACGCAAAAAAATAGTTTTTGTGCAAAAAAACCTAGTCGTTCAAAAAACGTGCCAGAAAGTGAAAAAATTATCGAGAAAAAGTGAATAGGTGACACACACTTACATAACCAAAGTTAAAAACGCCTCCATAAAATTTACCAAAAATAAAATGTGCACAGAAAGTAAGAACAGAAACTGAACAAAAAACTTAAAAAGCTCCATATTCTAACAAGCGAATTTTCAATCATATTGGAGGTAAAAAATCAAGTACCAACATTTTCCACCTGAAACAAAGGAAAATTACCTAATTTTCTCTATATTTAACGCTTTGCGCAACAATGACGCAAACACGAAAAGGATTTGGAAGTTTGCGAGTACAATTGTACTCGTAATTCATAGCCGGTTCTTTTCGCATGAATCGCTAATTACCTACTATAGACGTTGTAGTAAGGAAGCCCTAAAAAAATCATTGTGCAATGACAATTTTCCAATAGAACAATTAGCCTGCTCATCAAATTTTACAATTTGCATCACAAAGTTTCCTTTTAGTTCATTAGCTGTGCTGGCATATTTGCCGCATAAACAGGATTTAAAATCGCCTGTCCGTAGGAAAACTTTAGGGAGATTTTCGGTACTTTTTAGTTATCCAAATTGGGTTGATTCGGGAAATTTTCTGGCACGAAAAACGGAATCATTTCTATAGAAAAGAGCGCATAAATTCGTGTGGATGACGTAGAAAGAAAGCGCTGAATGATGAGAATGATCAGTTTTGTTTAATCTACAGCGTGAATCAAAAGAATATTTTAGAATAAAGTGCGTAGATGATATAAATTGTTTCTCTGAATATCATCGTTTCAGACCTAATAAATGTTGCTTCCGCTTTTCTGTCATAATTTTTTACCCTCACATTCGATTAAAGGTGAAATTTGGAACAGAAACACTTGAAATAAATATTTAAAATTCAGCAAAAACTTCAGTTTACAAATCCTTGTGAGTTTCCATGGTATGTGGTAATGTTAAATGAAATTTACTTGAATAGGGCGCTACATTGGTACGAATTTCACTAAATAACTGAGAAACCAGATAAAATGTTGAAAAACCACGAGATAACGAGTGTCAAATTGAATTAAAGTGCTTTTTTGAAATACATTTTTGTTGAATTTTTGAAACAAAAAATGAGGCGACCGCACACAAAATACACTGAGACAACTAAGAAGGTTGGGTGAGTAAAACGGTGAAAAAAATGTGGAAATGTGAATGTGTGAGTATCGAGATTGAACTTTAATCCCTTGTATAAATATAAAAAAAATATAAAATTGTTACGAAAAGAGAAAATAATGCTAAACCTAGTACTTGTATAGTTGCGCAATTTTGTGCTTAAGAAAATTAATATTTGGGATATATTTTCGGTATTTTAATATCAAAATTGAAAATTCTTGAGAATTTTTGAGTAAAAAGGTACGCTTGTCTCGATTAGCTCGAGCTAGAAAGGACCGCATGCGAAACTAATCTATTTGAAATTTTAATTTTTTTTGATAATTGTCTTTAAAAAACGGATTTCATGGAAAATAGATGTAATTTTCTGCAACTGGTTGTTCGAATTCATTCGGCAAAATCCACATTTTTACACAAAATTGGTTGGAAATATGTAGCCAGTTTTACTCGGAAAACCCTAGAAGAACTCATGTTTTGTTCTTCCAGCATGAACGTGATTGAATTGTTTTTCACCGGCATGAATAAACTACGAATCGTTTTTAAACTTCCTGAAAACATTTTTTTAGCCGCCCTCCGAGACGCGCTTCAAATAGACGGTGTCTCAGCCTATTTTAAAAAATGTGTAAAAGAAGGAGATATTTATCCAGGCAAATAGATAGAGCGACTCTCAATACAGGAACACCATCTAATTGAGCAGAGAACAATTGCGTAACCACTTAAATCACCAGACCTGACGCCATCAGATTTTTAGATATGGAGCATCTAAAAACCATGGTGTATAAGAACTAAGAAATAATTACACGTGAAAACGTAACTGAGTGAATCGAAGAAGCCAGTCGTAGAATGATTCAAAAGAGCCACCAAGTAATGGCGGCGATAAGTTCGATTGCAAAAAGAACTCAAAAATATGTTGAAGTTCACCATTTTGAGAATTTTATCTAAGTAATCTGTATTTGTGTATTCTGATTTATTTTCCTCACAACCTTAAATTTGTCTGAATTATTTTCTACATTTGCGAGAGTGACATGCATGTATTGAGATAAGCAGAAATTTTAATTTTTCAAACCCTAATAAAGCCATAAGTATGGAACACCCAGTACACTAGTGAAAAATTAAAACTATTTCTGCTTATCTCAATACCTGCATACCACTCTCGCAAATGTAGAAAATTATTCAGACAAATTTAAGATTTCAAGAAGGCAAAGACCTAAAAGAACGTTGATTTTTTCCAATCATGAGGTAAGTTTTTCCAGTGTTGCTCTCCCAGAAGAAAGGATTTTTTTCCCTCAAAAACTGATGAATGTTTTAACACTTTGTAAATTATAGTTTTTATACAACATGTTTTAATTGTGAATTGGTGTTTGTAGTTTGTGTAAATTTTAAATCTGATGATGGCGCTGTTGTCTCACCGAAACGTAATGAAATAAACGATGTTTGTATTTGTGTATGTTTTATTGCTAACGCATGTCCATTTTTAATGTTCCCGATGCATTTTACTGACACTGATTTTGTGGTTTCAAATTCGAAAGCGTGCGGGCCGGATCCGAAACTAATTTTAATTTAATCAGAGTGCGATTTTTAAATCTCTTACTGTTGCACTGAAGAAATGTGATTCCCGACATAAAGGGAGGAAAATTAGGCAAACATCGTCAAAACCGTCGAACATATCATGGGAAAGTGCTCATTTTCCCATTTAAAGAAAATCGACATTCAAACCCCTGTTCGGTTAGAGTACGTTTTTGCGATTGATGAATTCAAACATTAGCCGATCCCATTTGTTTACATTTGAATCGATGGGCCCCGAACTTTGAGGCCGACCCTGCTAATCCACCTATTTCCTATGTTGACGTAGTAACTGGTGCTGGGCCCGCAAAACCACTTTGTAAATATTTTTGGCTCGTTGCCTAATACCCATAGTGTTCTTCCCACAACTTCTTACTTTAATAGCAGCGACGATCTTTCGCATTTCTTTCGACAAATTTAAATATCCTAACGACCTTCCACGTGCACCAGCAGCGAGATGCAGTTTGTTTTGCTTCTTGTCCACAAAGCGCACATTTCAGCTGGAAAAACTTGACCTATTTGGCTTCAATCGGGCTGCTAGTTCTTTATTAGGCGCATCATTGCGTTAAAACTGATTGAAAATCGTATCAACTTAAGCTGGGAGTTTTGGCTCTGTAATCGGACGAAGGCCATTTGAATCAGGAGCGTTTGATTGGCATTAATGAGAGTGGATGGATCATGTATTAATTAGATTAGTGTGTGGGTTTTTACCTGCGTCGGGTCCTGGTTGGATGCGGCCGCTTCTTCGGCTGCCGTGGTATCACTAGCGCCGACCTTGTTCCTGCGACGCCCAACACCAAGTCCAGCAGCTTGACCGACAGGTGGAACGTGATGGTTCATTTCGTGGACCGTGAGGCTCTGCTTGATGTCAGCAGTGAAGTTGCAAGCGGAGCAACGGAAAGCGCCCTTCCCGTTGTGGTTCTTGCAGTGCCTGTCCAGGTTCCACTTGTACGGAGTCCGGAAATCGCACATATCACACTTGATCATCGGCATCGAATGGTACTTAACGTGCTTCGTGTACCTGGCCTTGATATGCGTAACGTAAGTGCACTTCGAACACCGGAAGAATTTCGTTTTGATGTGTTCCTCGCGTTCGTGCTTGTTCAATTGGACGCGATTACGGCTCGAAAAATCGCACACCGAACATTTGAACAACACTGGCCGATCCGGATCTTCCGCAAGCATCTCGTCGAAACCGACGTCTTCGTCGAGATGCTCTTGGGAGAGTTGCTGCGACTCTTCGCTCTCATCAGCCACGTCGGCTGCGGAGCGTCTGCGCGACTTCCTGGACGTGTCCGCTGCATTAACTCCCTCGCTCGTGCCGTGCACCATTTTCGAATGTCTAAGAAGTTTTTGAAAGTGCTTGGAGGCGTACAAGCAGCTGGGACACTCGTACACTTTTATCCGCTGATTGTGAACATCCCGCAGGTGATAGAGATAGAGGCGGGGGTTCTGCGTGAAGAAGTCGCAGCACGGGCACGTGTAGTTGCGTCTCACCTTACAGTCGGGCAATTCTTTGCTTGGCGGCTCCTCGTCGTTGATGTTGATGCTGCCAATAATTCTAGTTGTCGTCTCGTTGCCAGCGGTCCGCTGCTGGTTGGCGTCTTCGTCGTCGACGTCGTGGACGCCGTCGGCCACTTTGTGTAAAGCGTCGCCGCTCGCAACGTTGCGCACTGCTAAACTGCCACCGCCTGATCGATGTACCATCGAAGGCACTGACATACTAACTTAAACACCTGAAAGAAAAACAACCTTGGTCAATAATTAATTCATCTTTTAATGCAGATCTTGGCTAAGTCCTCGCAATGTCATTGCGAATGCTTCATCTTTTGCACTTGATTTGTTTTCCTTAATTAAACACCGCACCGCGCACAATACGAATTTCTATTATTTCTTGATACCAATTATACTGAGTGGTTCGAAATTCACTTCATTCCTTCAAGGGAATCACAATGAATGTAACAGTCAAAGGCCCTCTTCAGGTCTTCACTAACATTTTCCAAACTGTACAGCGTGACCATTTATTGAAGATGATATGCGGTTTTCGCAAAACTACGACCTCTTTTGGTCAAATGAAAGATTAGTTCCTGGAAAGTCTCCACTTTTCGAAACCATTTGTATCTCAAAAATGAAACAAAATGATGAGATGATAGTTTTAAAACAAATAATACCGGTTAAGTGTAAATTGCATTTACCAGTAATGGATTCCTCTAGCTTTTCCCCTCAAATAAACCCCATGATTTGCACTAATTCTACAGTAGAAAATTTCATTCTTGTGCGAACAAATACTTGTACAATTTCACTAAGGTCGCCTTTATTTCTTAAACTATCTTGCATGGGTATAGAACATGTTACTATCAAAAGACTCAGAATAAGATGCCAAATATTATAATTGGTTTTTAATAAAAAAGTACCTGAGTATTTCATAAAACTTTCAAGTAAGCAGATACAAGCCCATTTCTTCCTCCAACAGTCGATGAAAAAAGCAAATTGTTATCTTTTACCGTTTCTGAGGAATGGCTTTTCAAAATACTCTTTGGGAGGAAGCAGATATCATCAGTCAAAAAGCAATGATGAATTTAATGCTGAATTCAGAAATGAAGCGAAAATATTGGTGTACTATTTCAAAAACCGAATTTGATGTCGGTAGTAAGGCTTTTATGAAACACTCTGTATACTAGAAAATGAATTTTGCATATGCAGATCACAAAATTGTAAAATCACGGTATTTTTTTTGTCTATCTACAGATGTTTAGACGCAATCGAACTTCTTCATACAAATCCTGCCTGGTTAAATGAACAAACGTGCATCTACCTAGATATTTTCTAACAACCAGAAAGATAACCCATAGCATAACAAAAACTTGAATTTGATGGGTAGCTTTTGAGTTGTAATCCTATAAACGCCGAAAATGTATAACAATGTCGCATATGGATAAAATCGCCGTTATACATACAGGGACTCTAAATCAGTGTTATCTTCTACACAATACTCGTAACTAAAATAAT
>NW_026018508.1:11606097-11699458 GCF_020466585.1 Dendroctonus ponderosae
ACGTGAGGAAATTCTGTCTTTTTTAAAGACGAAATACCCAAAAAGAAGTTTGTAATAAAATAATTCTGGTTGGCGCACTTGAAAACTGAAGCTCTAGCAGCTAATTTAATATTTAGTTTCTTATTAACTCGTTTTTTCTGGACCCCGTAGGGGAACACCTTGTATAGTTTGATAAATTCTGCATTAAGGAAAAAGTTGGTTTCACGTCCTAAAAGCAAATTTCGAATGGAATAAAATATTAAACTATAATCTCTTTCGAGTTATAATCTGAAGTCGCCTTCTGTGTATGAAGACCCGGAAAATGTTAAACGTTGAATTAGCCGTTGTTTTGAAAAGAAAAAAAGTAGTCTGTAATACCACAGAAGCTACAGATCTCTAAAGAATAATAATAAGAATAATAAATAAGTACAAAAATTTGCAAGCGCTTCAGTTCTCAGATACAAAGTGCTGATTTTAGAATTTTTATTTTGTTTTTCCCTTCTGAATTTTCCACTTTCGAGATTTTTTTTTCATAATGTGGCAGTAGGTCGCTCAGGGTCCACATCATTCAATCGTCTAATCGGTTTTAAAAATGCACAAGGTGGTAATTTTCTTAGGGGTAATGCCCCCTTTTATCACCCAGAACTTTTTGGTAGTCCGCTACTGAAGTTTAGCGACATTTTGTAAACTTCTTCAATATGGAATTTTTCATTTTTTCTTGTCTGCCACCGTTTTCAGTTAATTTCTGATTAATAAAAAATCCAATCACGCATTATTTTCAGTCAGATTAGTAGGAAACTCAGGAGTAAACTCAAAGTAGGAAACTGATGTAGTTTTTCCATTTCCTGCGTCAGCGATTGAAAGAGCAAAATAAATAAGAACGTTTACTCTATTAGATCATAAATCAATAGCATTAATGCAAAGTATATATTACCTATATAAATGCATATTTTCAAATTGACGAATATTTTTATTCTATTTTCCGTATAAATTATGTTAATCCATCCATGGCCCTTTCGTTTCAAAGCTCAAGCCATTGTAAAATGAATTTGGAATGATTGAAAACGCAAGGCCGATTGCATAAACACTCATCTAAGTATATTCTAAGGCTTTCAATAGCAGCAACTTAATTGCGTCCAAAACACTGATAGCAGATACTTTAAGAAAACTGCGCAAATATAAAATTACTTGGGTAATTGATTGAAATAGGCAATTTTAGGGCGAAAGGACCAACAGGCGTTCTGTGTATTACGGACAAGTTCCGACTATTAAGTGCTTGCAGAAAGGCAGCAATTTTCAAAGAAAAGCTCATCAATCTGCTGCAATGGTTCACTAAAAATCACTCATCTGGGGCATGTAAATAGAATGAAGATTCTGTGTTTCTTAAAATGTACACCAGACCGAATAGAACGAGCTAAGAAACGCAGGTAGTTTACTAAAAATCCGAACTTTTTGAGCCACCCTATATAGATTTGGTTGAAAACCTTACGAGCAATTATTTACGGACGTGCACCGTGTAAATTACCAAAGACAATCAATTACAAGACCATTCCTTAAATGATTCATCCAGATCCACCCCTGCATCATTTCCATATCTCACTCGTACACACATCGCGGAATTCTTCAATGTTGGCATGAAATTTATTACGGCCTGACATTGCAATAATGAACAATCAGAGATTATATGCATATTAATTGAGCCAGAAAAAAATGATTCAATAGTGCAGAATAATTGCACCGATGCAGATTCGACATCAGAGCGATCCTAGACAGCAAAAAGGCGGCATCTGCATGAATCATTTAATTTTTTTTCGTTCTACGTCTCAATAATTCTGCAAATTGTTCGCGAAGACAATTTGCAAACAAACAAGCGTCATAGATAATCGTCATCAACGTAATTAGTTCGCAGGCCGATCCCCTGACTTATTTGCAGCAAAGCACAATACGCGCAAAGAGAAGCCAACAGTTAGCGAATCCTTGCCAAATCGGTTCACATGGAATGAAAGAGCATGTTTTCCGAGTTATATAGATATTGGCTTCGGGTTTTATGACGACAGTTCATGGGAAAACTGAAAATTTTATTCAGCGCTAAATAGGTGCATTTTCAACGACACTTCTCCATCAAACTTAAGTGATGTAAAATCGTACTTTTTATAGACTTTTGTAGGAATCATTGAGTTTCCAATTAATCATAGCAATCAATCAAAAACTCTCAAAAATATCCGCAAAAAAATCTTCCGCAACTTAATTTTTCTTAGATGGAATTCATCAAGGTTTTTGAGAATTTTATGAAAATGAGTTAAATGAGCGAACTGAAAAATTGTGAAAATATTACTTTTTTCTGGACTCTCTATCCGCAGCATTTTATGAAAATATCAAGTGAATAATCAAACTTTTTCAACTAATAAGCGCTCATACTTTATATTTACTTAACGGATTAACAGATGTTAATATTCGGAGATGATAGTCACAGATAAAATAGCAGAAAATTAAAAAAGTTCATTTGTCAATTTTTTAATTTAAAAACCCTCAAAAAACACCGCAAAAAATATTCCGCAGCAAGATTTTTTAAGATAAAATTCAACAAGATTTTAGGTATTTTTTGAAATTGAGTAAAATTGTGAAGCAAATATTATTTATTTTATTTGCTAGCCGCGTATCTGCCGCATTTTATAACTCCAATATTACCATTTGATACACCGTAGGGAAAACGTCATGTTACAAAAGATTCTGTTACATAAAATTCAACAATGTTTTTGAGAAAAAATGTCAAATTAATACTATTTTTCTTTGGTTTCAGTCCTTTAATCCATTACCATATAAGTAGTTGATTGATTTTTTTTGTTCAGGTCTTGTTAGCATTTTTATAGTATTAGTCTTTTCTGCCCAAAGCGGTAGTTTTTCACGGCCTCTGCTTGTTTTTCGGGCTTGTAAGTCGTCGTGGAAAATAATTTATTCCTGGTGAGACAAACTCACCAGGTTCAGTAGTATTTGTTTGCTGATAAAATTCATAGCAGATTTTCTGATCTCTCAGGATTACCATTATTCGGGATTTTAACGGTGATCTTCAGTTGCTCCAATTGTTGAAATTCTGCAAACTTTCCTCTTCTGAGCGAACAATTGAGGAAGCTACCCAACGTGTGTATTCCAGCTAATGGTTCCTAAACCGATTTTTCCTTGACAACTTTTGCGGTGTTTTCAAGCACGTTTCTGATCAGTTCCATTCACAGAACATTAGAGATTTCCAATAATTACTATCGAGCTGGAAAATGTCCTTGTTTGGCAAATTGGGTAGAGCAGTAACGAGCGAAGATCGTTCCTAACAATAGTCGATATATATTTCTATTTTAAGATTTCAGATGATCGTTACGTACGAAAGACTTGTAAAATTGTTCAGTGATCAAAATTAAATGGACGAATAGGCTCGGCTAGGCAACGAGGAAGATAATACAATTTTCAGGGCCAAATTCCGACACCATGTAATTATTTTTGTAATAAACAGATGCTCCGTTTAATGGTTTACAGTCGTTCACATTAATGCTAAATTCATTTGCTTTGGGGAAAAAGGAGGTGAAGAAAATCCATCACCTCGTTAGTATTCAAGCGAATGACTTTACATACATTATCGCCCTAGAAAGGAACAATACATATGTACGATTTATTCATAATTTCTTGCTAAACTAAATATGTATATCTTTTATTGGTGGTGGTCGTCTCAGTAACCTTCGATAGTTTTGTTTGTACAACGATGTTCTTTTACGTAATGCGAAGCATAATAAATGTTAATTATGTCTTTTTTGCATAATTAATGATAATAGTCGAGCGTTTATTGTGCAAAGTTTAAAGAAGCGACATTTATTACATCGGAGCCAAACGCATTGGAAATGGGCGGAAAGCAAAATTGCCTGATTTATTCCCTCGTGATTTCCAACAATTTCAACACGGACAAATAATAAATTTCCATATTTCATCTGGAAAAATATTATTAAAGCTGCAGTTTAAGGCCACAAATCCACATTATCGTGGTCTAATCTTTTTAATTATTTGCCTCAACAAGGACACTCTTCAACGATAAACAGACGTCCAGATATGTCTCATCTAGCCCGAAATAACACACGATTATTCATTTAATAAATACAGTCAAATGCGCGATGTAGATAAGACTGCTTTTCGTCACTTTTCACCTACAAGGATGGATGTGATGGCGGAAAAGGCCATTCCATATTAAACTCGTGAAGATTGGGTGGCAAACCATACGAAAAATTAAACGTGAACATTTTTTGCTAAATTAAACGCTTTTGAATCGGCTAGAACAATAGTGAATTACATAAATTTAACCAGATGATATTATCGGAGCTGATTGGGGCAAACAACGCTTATTCTTCGAAAACTTTTTCCAAAAAGTTATGACCTACTGCTCGAAAATCCTCAGTTGGCCAAGTGAACCATCAAATCAAGTGCACAGAACGATAAAATTCTGAATGAAATCGCATCATACATCCAGGGGGAAGAAACCAGGTAATCGCCGAAAGATTGCAGGGAATCGATACATCTGGATGTGTATGTTTGAGCCACGCTCGCTCCAAATATATCCAGCGGGGTCTCGGATGTAAAGATACTATTCAATTCCGAAGCACGCCCAGCTCTTCGATCTATTTTCATCTGGCTGGCCGGCTATCTTTTGGACTAAATAACGAAATCCTCAAGGTGCTTTTGTAACAACACGGATGCCAGGCTGCCTACCCACGGATTTAAATCGCGACGGAAGCAGAATTTGGCAACGATCTTGGGTAGAACGTATTATGCTCTTGGCGAAAAAAGACACAATCTTTTGCGTCGTAGATGCCACATACCTGACCCGGGAATCGAGCTCGAACAGCATGTGCAACTAACTATTTGGATCAGTCCGATCCTCATTATATGTGCACTCATTATCCCGGTATGTTTAGCTTTGCTAGGAGAGAAAATCCAGGAAATATACACATAGCGGGTTTACTAGGGCTTGTCGGAAGTATGTGGAAACAACAGTGGCTTTTTAATATCTTGAACATATTAAGAGATTTGGGCTTCGGATGTGAATGAGGTCAAGATTGGAAAAAACCCAAAAAGACAGAAATAAAACACAGAATACTGCAAAAAGTAACTAGCCAAGGCGTAGCAAGAAAGTAATTGGCCTACTACATAACAAGCTGCAAGCTTCGCATTTATTTAGTTCATTTTTTTATATTTGTATAAAACTCGGTGTTAGCGCATCCAGCGGTATATAAATAGGCCCTGTATATTGCCAATGTGTTTCTTGGCAAAGAGTTGATCATTTCTGTCGTCTTCACCGCATGCTTTCTTCAGTTGTGTTGCTGTTTGCATAATTTCTTCCTCAGCATTTAGATGGTCTTTGATAATTGATACACTCCCTGTGTCATCTTTCAGATGATTATAAGAGTCTTCAAAATGTGCTTCCGTCTTCTGACTTTTTGGGTGATGTGCCTTTGCATCCGCATTTCAGCTCTTCTTTCAATCTTCCTGTGTAAATTTCTGCCCTGTGCATTGCAAAGTTCTTCAATTTCTTCTTGAGCCACTCTTCTTTGGCTCTTTTTATCTCTATTTTATTCTCCTTGGTTACTATTTTCCATTATCTTTGTTTCGATATTTCTTTCTCCTGTTCATTAACCCGAAAATATTATTTGTCATCCACTATTGATTTTGCTGTCTCGGATTCTTTGGAATTCATGGCTCGATGTTTTACAACTTTTCCCGTGTCTTTACTGAATGGTTTCAGATTGATTTCGAATCTTTCATTTCAAACTCTTCACCAGAGCTCGAGGAATCAGAATAATAGCCAGTAGCTTACTTGCATGACAAAGATAAATTTGCAAACATTTAAGTTTCCTTACAACTACAGCGCAATTTGGAAGCAGAAACCACTCATCTTTTTATGGATGAAATATACGAATTTTGACCAAAAACGGAAAAAACTGAAAATATAAACTAAAACACTTCTTAAAATGGAAGAGTATAATTCAGCAAAATCAGGAATTTTTGATTCGATGTGAGGTCAAGAGTCAAAAGTCAATCAGCCGGAAATTAGCACACAATGAGTGGATAGACGATGTCGGTAGTCCGGTAACAAAATGTATCGGTGACATTCTTGCAACATTACCATAATTCGCTCTTTGATTGACTATGCAAAGACGGAAACAACGGCGATCGTTTTCCAAAATTGCCGACAACATAAATTCTTTTGTCTTTAATGCAAATGCGATAATGAATAATGAAAAAGTGAAACAGCCGATGTGTGTCAGATCAATAGAACAGTATCTGCTAGATAATGCCGATTTGATCGGATGAATGACGAAATAATGATACCGCCAGTTCGAACAAGAACACTTATAGGCTTTATGTAATCAAAGGTCGTCTCTCACCATATCAAACAGCGTTTTCAAGGTAGGTCAAAGATTAAGTGACCATAATTATTGTTGTCAACCTAAAGCTGATCTTGGTTGGCAACTGAAAGAAATTCGCAAAATAGAGATTTGTTAACCAGATGTAAAACGAGGAAATTTCCATTGCTGCATTCAGCTGCCAAAGAAACTGTTGCTGAAGTACACGTAAATCAGTATTATTTCGCATTCCAGTCACCATCAAAATAATTTGAAAATGTTATAAACATATCCGCACAAACATGCCTGAGTGAACCGAATCAAATTGCAATTCACCCATTAACTGCCAACTAATTCGTCACCTAAACACCACGATAAATACTCGAATAGTTTTCTTTCAGCTAGGAAAACAACATTTTTAATAGAAATCTGGAACAGTTCTCATCCGACTCATTTTATGGAGAACATATGTCAACGTTTCGACGTGGGGGAACTTTTAACAGGCAAAATTAGTAGTGAAGACCGCGCTCGTTCCAAGTACGGGTACTTGCAGAGGAACTTTGTCTATTATGTTCCTAATGGGACCCAGATAGCTAATCGGGTATTTTTGTCGGTCTTTGAGCTTCGCAAAAGATATTTCGAGGCTGAAACGGGGTCATAGGTTAAAGCAAATCGCGTGCAAGCTGAACGACTCGAATAGATGAAGAAAAATTACCATTCACTTATATGAGAACACAATTTTTAAATTTGCCAAACATCAATGCGTCGAATGCAGCAACAATGCAGCTTTCTCAGTTTCAAAAAAAACATGCATTGAACTGCATTTGTAAGCATTTCCTCGTTCTTAAGAGACAAATTCATAAATGTTCCTCGATCTTACAAACGATGATTCAAAAACCATTTATGACATAGTGAAATGGGGGGCGGCATCTGACATGAATGAATCATTTTTCGTCAAATGCTTCACCATCGGCAACAATTTATTTGCAAACACGATTAGATACTTAAGCGTTTTCGGTAGATTTAATGAAAATCGAATATGATTGCCCAACTTTTAGGATCGGTTCAAAGCATGAATGAACCACAGGATGTTTGACTTGGATTTATTAGAACTCTCAAACAGCTTAAATATTTGCCGATATTGTTCATGTTATGTGCACGCTTGTTTTTATTTTAATTTTTAAACTATTACGATAAATCAGCGGAAAAATCACTATGTTCGCTATAAGCGCGCTAATGAAGAACAACCTTCACATGTGGGTGACAACCAGCATCATCGATATTTAAAACAGATCAATAACTTCTTGATATTCCCAACCAATAATTGCCATAACAAATCTACTTATTGACCCCAAGATTAAGCTAATTCGTATTCACTAAGCGATACAAGCACACAAGTTCCACGCAGAAAACGAAAACGGATGCAATGGAAAATTCAATTAGGTACTATTTCGAAGAACAATCTTTAACTCTTTATTTGCCGATGTGATGACAGTGTTAATGGTTATGCAACCAAACCAGTTGCGCAAAGGATGTCCTGAAAGAACACTTAAAAACAAGAAGAACCGATTTATAGGTTTGAGAAGTGATGGAATTTCCCAAACATAATAAGTACTTAATATTAAAGTAATATAAATTCTTCTAGAATGGCTTGTATTAAATGTTCAATTTTTCCACGAATGCTTCTTGCGTTTGCTTCGAATAATATTTGTTTTGCGGGTTTTCTAAGAATAGGATAGAATATATTTTCTAAGAAAAAGAAGTTTTTTTTGAAGAGTTTTCTTCACATCTTCTAATGAACAGACAGTTTCCTAATGGTAAGTAGAAAATAATGATTTTTTGAAAAAACCGGACAATTTGTTTGTGATTTGAACATTTCCTCCAGCCACAGCCTCCGAAAAAATGGACAAAACGTAAGGAAAAGCAATTCTAAGGCTTTCAAAGAGTATAAGACCAATTTTTAATTTAAAGCTTCGAATAAAACATGCAGGGTGGGTTTGAGACGAGTAAGCATTTAAATAAACCGTAAAAAACCGAAATTCACCCACAAAGGCACAAATCAGCAAATCGCGTTTTGAATCAGCTAACCAACACTTTTAGACCAATTCATCAAGCTAGAAAAACATCATAAGTAATAGAAAACGTTAATTTTGCCTCGTTCAAAAGCTACCACAATTTACCTCAAATATTATGAAGCTTGTTGTTTGACCCACATCCTGAACGCACAAAGATCTTGCAAGATTTTGATCAAAAATTTTGCAAAAAAAATTTGTTGCTTTGAATAATTTCCAGTTCCGAAATCAGCGAAAAACCTCAACAAATCCACTTGTTTGTTTGCCATCTAGAACCAACACGACTTAAATCGTGTTGTTCTTAACATGATCGTCAATCGAAGGCGACGACAAATATTGATAAAAGATTCAAATGGTGCTAATGAAAAATGCCCTTGCTTCAACCCGAAGCAAACATTTGAAAATTATGCAACCGACCAGTTTTAAAAACTCATCATCGTGCAAGAATGGTAATTGGAGGATTAACATATTCCTATTATACTGATTAAATGCATTTCATAGAACAACTGCACAAGATGGCAACAATTATGTCCTGACCAAATCTCCTTTTGCTTCTCACTTTTATCCAGCCGTGTGTAGATGGTGGCTCTCAGATTACCACCTGCGGCTTCTTCAATTAGACATCTGTCACGTGAATCATTCCCTTATAAAGCCTTTAAAAAGCCTTCAAAGAAGACAAATACGATTCGTTACCTTTATGGAAGTATGTCGATGATTGCTTGCCGAAGACGTTCTTGGGCTTGAAGAATGAATCTTGCACAACACTACAAACGGATTAACGTATAAATGATGATCGTGAAGAATGACCTTCGCGACATTTTCATTATAACTGTTGCGAAACCAGGCGACATTCTTTGTTTTTAGACGAGTTGACTTGGATGGTCGCAATTGTCAAATATGAGTATAGGATGGAAGGAAAATGAATAAGCAACGTGTTAAAATTTGAAACAGCTTAATAAAACTTACTCCTAATTGTTAATCTGGCGTATTTTGTAAAATATTTACCTATTAGAACTTTTCGTCAAAGAACCGATCAGTTGAAGAGCAAAATGAATTAATCAACAATCAATATCAGTCAAGAGCTTCTCTGGAAATATTAAAGAGAGAGCGAAATGAGTAAAAACATTTAATCAACGCCTTTTATCGAATTATCAGCCTTAGAAATATTTCGGAAAAAGAGAGTTGGAAGCCTAATTTTAAGTAATTTTTTTCACTTTTCATCAGAATTCAAAGTTAGAAAAAGTATTTAATTAAGTCCCAATTCCCAAAAACGGAAAATTCTGTCTCCAGCATCTTCGGTTGAGCTATTGGAGCTTTTGAAAAATAATACTGTTGACTTGACTGAACCTGTTTTCAACTCGAACTCGCTGGAATTGGCTTTCTAACTAAAAAAACTAACCGAGAAAGACGCTCAGTCAAAGTGCGCATCATTCAAGTTATTCAAATACATATACGAACATTTGCATAGTCATAGTGAGAATAAATAATTCCCCACTTCATTAAAAAAAAGGATGCTTGCTTCCAGCTAAACTTTACCCTTGCATTTTCTACTAGGCAATTTCCTTTAATGTAAACTGTCGCGACCTTTCTGCGTTCTTACTTACACAAGTCCAATTCATTCTGACATTGAACGTGCAACTTTATAATCAGGTATTGTTCACTTTGCAATTTTGGAACTGCTAATAAAATGCTAAAGTCAATGCTGCGTTATTAGCGATGGATGGACTCGCATGATCCTCGTCATTTATTTATTTTTTGGTTCAGTTTACATCGCATTATCTTTAAGTATCAATTGGAAAGCTTGGAAAAGCTCCAAACAGATCACTGTCTACATAATGAATCACTTTCGAGAGCTTTATCGTGAGTGTAGTCTGCTTTGAGGCGTTTCTGCATCTTCATCTGCCTTTGATTAAAGGAGAAGCTAATCAACACGGCTGTGCAAACACTCTCGGCGAAAATAAGAAAATAATGTTGAAGCACAATTGTCAAAACTACGAGTTTTTTTTAAATTTATAAACGTATTTTTTATCAACAACAATCAAAAAGTTATGCAGTAACAACCATTTGAACAGATATATTTTAGTTAAACTGAAATGTTGAAGTGAGACAGGAAAGTGGCGTAAAATTTTCTCAAAATTGCATGTTATTCCAGGTAAACTGAAGGCATTCAAACGTTTCTTTCTGACATAATAAATATTGCAGGAATTCAGTTGCCAGAAGTAAAAATCTATTTTTCTTCTTCAGCTGCTAAGCCGTTGAAAAAAACTTGTTGGAATGGTGCTTTAATAACATATCCCGCTGCTGCAGAAGAGCTTTTATATTTTTCTGAAAAGTTCAGTCTTTTTAAGGGCGGCGAATTAGTCCAAAAATAAAACAGCAAACCATCTCAAATGACCAAAAATTATTCTTCAAAATCTTCCGCTGCTGCCGCAGAACTTTCTATATTTTTTTTGAAAAGTTCTATTTTTAAAGACCGTAATTTCAAAGATATACATTTAAATAAATAAAAAAAATATCGAATCATCTTCAGCTCCCCTTTTATTTGAGCTGTTGTTCCTAAAATTCCAATTGCAAAAGTTAATTTTCGATTTCTAGCCGTCAAAAAAACCTGTTGGAATGTTACTGTAATAAAGAAAATATCACTCTGATGCTCAGACTTTCCTACGTGTGTAAAGTTCTTTTTTTTAAATCAGTCATAAAAATAAAACCGCAAACCTTCTCAAATGACAAAAAATCGTTGTTCATGTTTTATGTATTCATATAACTATGCGAAATTCGAAAAAAATCTCCCAAAGATACTTCGCTTCCCTTTTATTCGAGCTGTTTTTTTCTTAAGATCCCTCTGGTCCCCTTTTCATCATGTAAACATTGCCAAGCATAATTAATTTGCGATTAAATCCGTAAATAACAATTAAGCGAGCTAAAAACCCGTTTCCTGGCGGCTATAAAACGAAAGCAAGATCTACTAACACACATTTCGAGCTGGCGTTGAGGCCGTTACAACTTCGTCCTCACTTTCTTCGGAATGTTGTTTCGTTACGTGATTCGTCACTTTTGTTTTCATTCATTTTTCCATAACGGTCATTCATTATATTATTCGACCACAATTTGTTTGTTCGCCTTGATTGTTTATTGTTTTCGATTCGCATTAACATTATACGTCTGTTTCGATGTGGTATTTCAAGTATTTGCTCAAATTGTCTGAGTTGACCAACCAGTTATTTGCTATTGATTAGTGCCTAAAAGGTCTAAATGGTCCCGAACTGCTTGATCAATCAAAGAAATAAATAGAGAAGTAAAACAAAAAATAATAATTTTTGAGACTAAGTAGTGCGTTGAATCTTTCGTGAAAAAGTGTTTACAAAAGCGTTTTGTTGACTGTAAAAGTTGCCAGAAAACACTGATTAGATCTGCAGAAGGAAGTATAAAGTCTAAACCAGGCAACGCCTGCACATTAGGTTAATAAGAGAATGACACAGAAATGAGTCATGTCGGTTGCTCCCAATCCTAATCGCTCATCATCCTCGGATGGCCGCCCCATATCCTCTGGCAACTTCCTCCTATATACCTAAGGCTCGGTTCACAACACGTACGGCTTGCAGACATTTACGAACAAAGATAAAATTAGGCTCATGAAGAATTATCAAAGGAAGTTAATTGAATCAAGAACACAGAAGCGGCGGCACAGAACACAGCAGACAATGAAGTGATGAATTCTTCAGTAACTTTAAATGCCCTGCAAGAACTTGCTCAATTGGATTTTTTCCAATGAAAATTGCTGGAAACAGCAAACCTCCCTCGCATCTCAGATAAACCCTTTCATTTTCTTGGTAGAAAATACTATCAGATAAGCTTATTTAACCCTGTGCTGATAATGGGGAATTAAGAGCGATTACTATGAATTTTTTCTGTGCACAGGCACGCCTATGACCAGCAGTGTAAATCCGGCATTACGAAGACATTCAATGCCTAAAGACCTCGGGTTCGTTCGCATGGGGTCAAATGATCTAATTTCTTCTTCAGGCCACTCTTTTGTACGATATGCTCTTTATGTTCCATGCATGAATGTGCGCTTATCGATGTGCTGACACGGCGCTTTTGGATTCAAGATTCAAGTTGGCAGTGCGTCTCACCGAAGAAAAGCAGACGATGACCGAATCACACTCAGGAGCACATGAACTCGTTGAATGATAATTTAATAAGCAAATAAAAGCGCTTTTGGGTCTTGCCAAATGTGCCAATTTACTAGAGTAAAGTCTGTGAAAAAGGGAAAAAACAAGCAAGCTAAGAATATTAATTTACAGAAAACTGAAGTCCTTAAAAACACTCTCAACACAGTGAATCTATGCTATGATCTCTCGAGATTATTTAATTGTAATCCATGATCTAAAAAAAGCGATTGTTCTTTCAAATTCGAAATACAAATTGGCTCAACATTACCGTGCGTATATCTTTTGGCAAGCTACTAAGTCTTCGTGTGTATGTCGAATGGGCCAAGGAAGAAAAACAAGCATTAGCTAAAAATAGACAATGCGTTTAAAATTCGGCCTCAAGGTAGGAATTTCATGCTGTTGGCTTCAAAAAGTTTTGCAGTAATTTTGATGTTAAACAGTTCTGGACTGCAGGATGTTTATTTCAATCAAAACAACGTTTTGGGCGCACTTAGTGCAACAGCAATTAGATCTTGATATGTGCGCCGTTCGTGTTTTCTAATATTGAAGTCTTGTAAGATTACTGATCGAAATGATATGTAATTATACGAGAGGAAACGTATTATCGTCGGAGCCTAAAGTGGACATCAGAGTCCATTTACGTACGTCCAAAGGATGTGGTCAAGGCTCTAACGGATGACACTTTGAACACAAACGATTTAGATTAAATATATTGACATATTTTAAAAGGGCATCGGATAAATCGAGGCAACTTTCCAGAACCAAGAAGCGACATTGTAAGCGCAGCAAACTCATAAACAGAATATTTAATCGACATTCTAACTAATATAAACAAATTAATTCAGATTTATTAGTAATAACATTGGATTTTAGCCAAGTTTGGTAAGATAATGTCAGAATGGTGATTGAAGGAGATGTCGCTGAAAACCCAATTAGTCTGTTCGCAAATTAATAAAATTGCCCAAGAATCATAAGAAAAAGGCGAACATAAGTTCAATAACCATTGGAAACGTGAATGATTGCGATAAGAAGCCCCACATGGACTCAAATGCAAAATATTAATGGGTTATAGTTCATGTAGAATTAAAAAATCATCAAAAACAACCAGTTTAACTGCTCCGCACTTAACTGATTCCAATGGAGTTGAACCGAGAGTCACATTAAGGACAGCGCTAGTGTAGATTAGGCCTTACTAATTACCTACGTTTGGTTTAAATGTTTGTGGTCCATACTGTTGTTCTGGTGTTTTATCATCTTTTGTACAGAAAAACAAATACAGTTTGTAGGCAGAGTCGAATAAGAATCAAATCATCACTCTAATATCCTTCGATGACCTTTGAGTCCTGTCTAAAAATGAACCTCGTAGGCGGAAAAGAATTTCGAACCGACAATGACACGGGAACGAGGCAGCAGAACGAGGATGGGCAGGCAAAAAGCATCAGCGATCCACTCTGCCATGGGATTATGCAATTGCTTTAGTTCGTGCTTTATTTGCTTTACTTGTTCAATAGTACGTAGTCAAAGTCACAGTTTTCAGCATTTTATGCAACTTTTTCAACAAAGTTCAAGTTGAAGTACGCAAAACTAAGTAAAAAGTATAAAACTGTTAAAGATTTACTTTAAAACTTGATTCAGTTTTGAAAAGAAACACGATAAATACATTTTGAATATGGATAGAAAGCGGACCCAAAGGAAAAATCATCTATAACTTCACAAATCTAGATTAATCCCAACATTGTTTCCAAAACCAAAACAAAAACACCAACAAAACTTTAAAAAATTAAACAATATCCTAATAAAACAATATTCTTATCCAAAGTGACCGATCTAAATGGTACTTTGGACTTACAATCAAACGCCTAGCTTACTGTCCATAAACCAACTTCCTTCCCAAATTGCAACACATGCATGTATTTAGCACAAATACATGCGATAATTTTGGGTAGATAAGACAGTTGCATTTAAAACTAACCAAGAGGGAAGACAACAAAAGACTACTTATCTCGGGTAATTCAAAGTCAGGCCAACTTTATTCAGCATCTGTTAAAGAAAGTGTCAAGGGTGTCTTATGAATTCCCGTAAATAACTAAAGCCGTTCAACAGGTTAACGACTACGTAAAGTATGTATAGTCCGTACCAAGCTATTTGACAGTGACGTCATTACTTGAGACGCCATGTTGAAATTGGGTTGAAATTAATATTCAAATTAACTGTGAGCGTTAAAGTGTTATTTTGGTGGAAAACTTGCAGTCAAATTATGAAGAAAATAGAAGAAAAAATTGAGGAACCGATACAACATCTTAATGATGGTAAAAATTTGAGCAAAATTAACCGTTGTTTGCCCTTCAAATATTGCTTAGGCATTTTCTATCCCATCTCATTTCCGAAAATAACACACATACAAATTGAAAATGTATCGGTAAATTGAAATAATAACAGACAAATTCACAGAAACGGCCAGCACTCGCCAAGAAACTAAATCAGTCATTTTAATATTCTTCCCAACTTCTGCGAATTGTAACAATTTGATCAAAGAACAATTATTGCGGCACTGCTAATAAGCTTGGAACAGACTATACCTTATTAACTCTGGTATGTCTTCATGCTCATGTGGAAATACCAAAATTGGGTTACCTTATCTTCTGATAAGGCTTGAAGAAAACTGTAACGAGGTTGTGAAATGTTGGCACATAACGACAAAGAGTAACAATTACCTGATTATCCTATTGATGACAATTTGAAGAAAAAAAACTAGGCGTTTACTGCGTTTTACTGCCAATAGAAGGAATAAATCAAGACATAGAAACTCACCATATTGGCTGACCGGTTTGAAGACACTGTCACGACTGCGGAAGACTGTTCGGATGGAATTCGAAGACGTGCTAGCACATCAACCAGATAAAAGAACATCAGACAAATATGACGAAGAAAAAGTGTTTATCTTATCTTATCGGTTAAACCAGTACCTTACATGTCAATTCGAATTTGATCTTGCAGAGGTCGATAAGGTTTCGACTGTTGGGATTGATATTTGCTGAAGAAGCGGAGGATTCTTGCAAGATATTACTTATATAAAGTAGCCGAAGACGATTTAAAATAAACCTGCTGTTGGGACAAATTGATCAGGAAAAGATCAAGCCAGAAAATTTGCTAATAAGCAACTAATAATGATTTTGGTGTTTTTTTCACCAAGTTTCTTGTTTGATTCAGAAAAACAATGCAAAAATCATATAACGGGACTGAAATGTTAGTGGCAAAGCCCTAAATGATCCAGTTCGTGATTCATGTGCAAGAAGTGCTTCTTCAAATCGAGCTGGTGAACTGAAAAAGACAACAAGAAGAGACTGATTATTATTTTCAATAATTGACCCTGTAGGGCATTTGGTTAATCTGCAGTAATTTCTTTTACTCCTGAGGGATTACCCCATAAAAAGATGGGGGCAAATTTTGATTCACCCTGTATATTTGTTCAACGTTGCCATCTGGATTCTATCAAAGAGCGACGTTTAACAGTTAAGTAGGCCGGTTTCGGGCTATTTAAATCATCATCAGAGTTAACGGTGCATGGTTTGTGAGTTCAAGCACATTCTCAAAAATTACCAGAAAATCAAAGTCAATTTAAGATATAAATTGTTCAAAAATCGCAGCAATCCAGGAAAGGTTAATCCACTTGATTGAATCCTGATTGGAAACGCTTCATTGATTGGGGCCAAACCATGAAACTATTGAAACTCATCAAAGAAACGGGCGTGATTATTTAAAATATTTTTCCAGAAAAAAATGTTCTTCGGGCAAAGAATAGGCACGTTTCGGACTATTGAGATCTTCATCAGAACTAATGTGCAGACTTTGCAAGCTGTAGCATGCGATTTTCAGAAATTAACCGAAGGGCACAGTTGATTTAACGTATAAATTGTCGAAAAATCGCAGCAATCCAGGAAAGGTTAATCCACTTGGTTGAATCCTGATTGGAAACGCTTCATTGACTGGGGCCAAATTATGAAACTATTGAAACTTTCCAAGAAACTGGCGTAATCATTTAAAACATTTTCCCAACGAGGACATTGTCTTTCTGGCAAAGATTGCTGTCGTAAGAGCGTTGTCATCCCCTCCTCTAAGCTGGAAAAACACCCTAAAGAAACCACGTGGTGCAAGTGAAACGGTGAAAAGTATCGATGCTGGTTGGGCTAGGAGAGTCAACACATCGTTAACCACGTGTTGTGTGCAGATGTAGTAATGATTAGACTACATAAGCTCTTGTTCTATTATCGCTGAATATACCTCGTTATCGTTGGTCTGGATGTCGCAACTCGACGACGACGTCGCGTCGTCCTCGTCGGGCTTTGGCAGGAGCGGGTGGTGCGTCAGCAGCAGGGCGTCGAAGTCGCGCGCATATTTCAAATACTAAACAAACACCAAGAGGAAGACGTGTTATCCGTCGACCGGCCCAAGGAATACTGCCCGCCTGCAGACTACAGAACGGTTGCCTGGGCGGCCAGCAAAGTGCCCCGAGACCCATCTTCAGCCTTAACAGCGCCCTTCTTGCTCTTCGCCGCCTGGCAAGCGCCGAGGGGTCGCAGGGACGCTGACAAAGCGAAAGCAGGCAATCGATGATGGTCTCGAGGGTGAGTTAACACCGGCTTTGTACCAGCCTGTACGTTGGCGGAGCCCCCATCATGGATCCGCAGCGCGATCCACGGGCAGGAAATCGTTCCCTAATGGAGCGCCACCAGAAGAACCAACTGTCCGATTGTTGAGCCGAAGGCAATCGCGAGATGGGAACCAGAAATGCAAATTGCAGAAGAACTGCCAGCCATTTTAATTCATGCTACCAGGATAATGAAGCAATTCTGCAAATGCCAAGGATGGCACTCATACCTTTTCCCCGTCTAACGCATTGCAACAGTTTTTTCCTACGAAAGTGTGTTTCCGAATTTCTTAATGAGTTGCAAAAGTGTTTTTCATGAAGTGAAGTTTTTCTGGGTTTCGCTTCTAACGTTGCAAAAAACTATTGCATTACAACAGTTTTTTTACGAAAATGTGCCGAATTTCCTAATCATCTGCAGTAAGACGCAAAATTCAAGTGTTTTCTTCATGAGATCAAGTTTTTTCCTTTCGGAAACGAAGCCCAATAGCTGGATTTCGCTTCTGATGTTGCAAAACAATATCTTGCCACAAAACAGCTTTTTACGAAAATGTGTTCGAATTTCTCAGCAAACGCGAAAAAGAGTTCTTATAAAATTAAGTTTTATGAAAGCTTTTCGCAACCTTAACAATTGCGTTTCGCTTCTGATGTAAGACTGGTCTGTCCATCGAGCGATTTTCGGGTACGTTAAATGCCTAAGTAACATTATGACGGCGAACAACAGTTCGTTTTGCTCATATGTTCTGCTATATAATGGATGGAAAATGTCCTTTTTGTCAAATAATTGGCCGTTAATTAAGAACGAAAAACTACACATCTATCATATTGATATTCACTAGATAGCAGATGATCTATTTAGCATGAGTGATGGAACGGTGTTGGCAAATTTTTATCTTCCAAGAACACTGTCGTGCGAACAATGACCACTCATCATTATCTTTTTCTTTGATTTAAAAAATGAATCTTTATGATCAATTTTATTGAAATATACAGGGTGAGTCAAAGGTCGCTGGAAAACCCAATTCGGAGATGAAAATATCATACACATACAATGAAAACAAAGTGTTTCATTTCATTTTGGGTTCGTATTTGAAATGCACGGTGGCATGCTATTATTTTTTTTTTAATAATTTACGCAAATATTAACTTTTATTATTATTTTTTTTAAAACTACCCTTATTGCCAATAAATTATTTTTCCCCGTTTATACTGGCTGTTTCATACTTAGGGGCTGTGTACAAGGTAATTTTAATGTGGCTCTTTCTCATAAACAGTTTTAATTTCAGTTTTCCCTGAAAGTGACGCTTAAAGCTTTAAATTTCAGTTTTGCTATTCTTAGTAATTATCTTATCCCAGTTCCTGCCACTAAATGAAAGAAATTAACACGTTCAGTTTGCAATTTCTTCCAGAACTGTTTTCCGTAACAGAAAATGCCGTTAAGAACCAAACCGATTTACCCTACATTTAATTTAAAAACGTTTGATCATGTTACCGCATCCTGCATCCTTAATAGTATCAAAAATAAAAACCTTTTTCAGTTATTTTGGAGCTAAGCACACCCTTAACTATTAGCACTTATAAACCACTCTCTATATTGAGAAAGCTCAAAACTCCCAGTAAATTAATTTCAAATGAATAATAGTGTAGAAATTATACATACATTGTTTGCAAAATATATTTAACAAACAAAATCTGGCCTTACCATATAGGGAGGAACATGCTCAGGTCAGCCTGATTACAGTTGCCAAAAAAATGTGTTCCTAAAACAATAAAATCAAAATATTAAACTAAATTCACGCACTTACAGAGTCTTAAATATTCCTTAAAAAGCAAATATTCCACCAATTTGACGGAAAAGCGCCAAAAAATTCGGCAGATTGCTTCAAAAAACGTACACAAACGCTCGGGTTATTATCGATCAACTTATAATACAGGGAAAAATTCATATGAGCGTAGGTCCGCTCAGGCTTTCGTGACTGAGATACAGGGTGTTCAGTTTTTGGACATTTTTTTCTAAATTTTTGGCTTTGGCTAAAACCGTACGTGGATTTTTGCCTTAAAATCTCTCATATCAGAAAGACTACGATTATTAGGAATTCTCTTTCGCGGAAATCACCCATTCGCTTTCCTCTTTACAAAATTACAGATGTTCATTTCTTGAAGTTTTGCTTAACAAGTCTCAGTCGTACAAAAATACATAAACCTTTCAAAGGCACGTTCTTTAAATCAAAAACTTCTGTCGCTTTATATAAAAAAGGGATTGCAGACTTATACATAAAGAAACTTTTCAGCCCAAAAGTTCGCGTGTTCTTTTTGCCACACTCTGTATTAACTCTACTGAGCAAAAAAAGTTTTGCGAAATGTGCAGAACATCTATGAGATGTTAAAGAGGGTGCAATTTTTGGACCGGACCAACCGAGGAAAAAACTCGTCTACATTGACCTTCCGGCAGAAATTAATTAAAAACTGCAAATATACATCGCATTTCCAACCACTTAATCATCCTATTCCAATTTTAGCTGCGATTAGGACATGTTTAGCCTGCTAAAGTAGTCTTTATTCTCAAGGCTCTGAATCAGTTTCTTGATAACCGCTGCACTTATTCGTTAACAAGGACATCTGTTAGTTCTGCAAGTGTTATTTGTGTCAGTATAGTTCACCAGATAACTATTTACTGCTTAAGTCTGATCATATGGAGAAGAACAATCGAGAGTTTGTTTCAACTGAACATTAACTAGATTCAATAAAATATTTTCTTTTCGCCCAAAATCCTCTGGATAATTTATAATTGCGTTGATGTTTACCATCTTCCTGGTATATTCCGGACGTTTGTCGAAGCCGTAGAAGTAATGAGCAAACAACTTTTTCAATCATTACCCACATCTAATTTAACTAAGGAAGCCTTTTATCGGAGTACTCTCCAATCTTCAGCGATTATCGATCTAACGTGACCCGAATGCCGCAAGCAGGCTCAAAGAATTGGATGATTCCCACTAAAATAAATGAATGCGGGATTTATGTGTCTGGGGCTCTTTTTCCGCACTTGCCCTTCAGCTCAATGGTAATATGCTTAAAAAGTATAAGGAATTAATATGAAAACAATCGTTTTACATTGAAACCTCCCTTTTTCTACTTGAACAAAGTTTGTCTTCTATTGTGTACCAGACCTCTTCGGAAGCGCTGTAGTGAGCAAAGGCGTGCATCCATCTAAACCCACCCTCGAGACCATCGATTGCCAAAGGTGGCGCGGCAACAAACAAACCCTTTCCATCACAGCGAAATATGTTGAATCAGGATCTTTTGTGGAACGATACTAAATGAATAGAACTACTTTTCCAGTTTAGTAGAAACCGAGTTTTATCAAATCAATAATTTTTTAATGACTCTTTGATTTGAATGACCTGCTAGTTAAGGATGTCAATTACAAGTTATAAAAGTGAAGAACTAAAATTGCCATCAAAGACAAAAGAAATAATCAATTAAGCGAACGCCCAATTTATCATGCGGCCCAACATTCCATCGATCCTTAACAAATAAACTCTTTAATATTCCAATAAACCTCCTATGAGTTATTGATATTTGTTGCCTTATTAAAAACGTAACAGCCATCAAACTGTTAACGAGAAGAATCGTCGCGAAGAATAATTAACAGTGACAACAAACAAATACATAAGTGCATGCTAATTGAACAAATTCAAGGTCGGGACTTTGTAATACGAAGATCTACATCGGGCAAATAAAAAAATATTTGCATTAGATGTTAAAGATGTGTGCTCGCATGTGAACAGGGACGGGACTCTTTACGGATTATCATTTGCCAAGGTTGCGTTTAGATGACGTTCCAAACCCAAATTTCATCGGTTCTATCAAAGAATCCTCCTCAATTTAGAAATCTGTTTTCATCAATTCCTCCTCAGACTCAGTGCAAATACTTAAAGACTGCGAAAGGACAATTAGGTTTAATAAATTATTTAGAGATAAAAAAGCCGAGCGGTTTTTATCAAAGGAACTAGCATTTTGCCAATAAATATCAAACAATTCGTTTATTAGGTATGTGAATATGGAATAATTCCAATGTGGGCAGATTCAAAACGTAATTTATGTAATTGTTTATAAAAAACACTCTTTACCAATGACCGACAACTGTCCTTGCTGAACAATAGACGCCAATTTTCTGTTTTCCATAATTAAATTTTATGTTTTTCCTTTACATTTTTCAAGCCGCGAAAGTAAATGTGTCGCTTTTCAGTTAAGTGTAATATGCGGTCCTTCACACACTTCACCGATAGTAACAATTAGTAGTGGTATATTTATTATTGAGATAATGATTGCTAACGCACGTAATACAACTTATGCGTTTTAAGGAAAAAATATTGTACTCGGAATGTTAACAACTGGCTGAACATCGAAGTGTTGCAGTTTGAAACAGTTGATTTTCGGAAAATGTATTGTAAGCATTACTGGCAAATTGGTAATACTTAGTTTGGTTAGTCAGCTGATAAGACAACACTTTCCTCATAGTAAATATTTGCTAATCATTTCTTTGCCAAAGTGATTGATTAACAGGCTATGAACTTGACGCATCGAACGAAAGTAGTTGTTTGATTAGACATCATTTAAAGAAGATATTTCACTTTTTCTACGGTTCTATAAACTGGATTTTTGAAAATCTGATGGATTTAAAAAGAGGTCTTGGTGCTCAATCCAAGCGAGATCGAGACAGACGAGATGGAAAACCTTGGATACTATTTTGCAGAAATTCATCTAAAGAGTTCTGAAGCTGCTTCTGAAGATCCAAAGCACTCGTACTTGCAAAACGTCGGAAAGAAGTTATTTACGACTACGGCCTAAATTTTTTCTTTTTTTTTTTAAATCTAGACAAGTCTTTTGAACTCGGCTTCCAAATATTGTTTTTCGTATGGTAACATTGAACATAAAAAAACTTTCAAATAACTTTTTCAAATACATTTTTCAAGAAAAAGTTTAAACCCATTCCTTCCTTCCCCAAAAAGAAGTGAAATGCACTGAAACGTTTAGTTGAGAATTATCAGGTTTCAACGGATGAACATTAAAGACCTTGTAAAATTCTGTATGGTCAACATTTAGCAACAAATAATTAAATATGTTGAAAAAGGAGTGTAGACAGCAGACAAGAACCTCAAGAAGGAACAAGAACCGAGGAAAAAGAATGTAATGATTTAATAAATATAAATAAAATGAACGAGTTATCAAGTGAAGTTAAATGCTGTTTAAAATGAGCGTCATTGAAATTCGACACAACACGCGGAAAGTGGTAAATTGCCATCACGTAGACCCACATTTATAATCTATTATCTCAAAAAAAAAGTTGTTAAACATCAAGCAGTGTAAACAGCACTCAACTGTACAAACAATTATTTCCGAAATGAAATATTGCTAGAAGAAAAAAATTGAAAGACTTTGTGTCCAATTGAAAACAAACAAGATTAGTGTTCAATAAATGAAGATAAGATATTAATCACTCATCAATTGTGAACAAAGAAAACTTAAAGAGTTGAAAGGTAATTTGGTTTTATCTGGCGGATTAAATGGGTGCCAGCACGAAATTCCAACATTGCTTAAAGACCTGAATTATTAATATCCCGAACCTCTTATCTTATCACTAGTTCAATATTACAAGAAGTGTAATGATGCCGATTACAACATATTTCAGCGCATAAGTTCTTATATTTGGCTCGTTTATATCCTCAATAAATGACGTGGATTCGTAAAAATTCACCTTCAAAGCATTTCGCTGCTTCCTATTGGCTGTTGTTAAAATTATTCAGCTAATTCGAACAGTTGAATGGAAACTTGTAAGTTCATGGAAAGGAACGTTTCTAGAATGGCAACGAAATGATGGAAATTGATTGCATTTGAGGTCCATTAGATATACAAGAAGCGAATTAAGTTGACTTATAGATCCGGGTATTAATTAAGTGCCAAGTCATAGAAAACCGAGATAATAAGAATATCGAGATGTAGCTAGATTTTGCCGGAGAAAGGAGAGGATGGAAGGAAGAATTATTAATTCAGCCACTGATAGATTCATATTGGAGCGCAAGCAAAGAAAATTTAAGTGGAATGCTTCTTCATTAATTCTCCTGTTAAATAGGTAGTGATGAATCAATGCTGAAATTTCTAAAATCTGATTCCGAAATACAATTGCTAGGTGGCTTCGAGGAGAAATTGAGAAAAGCTTCCTTCAACGTAATAGAAACCATTACGTTCAATCTAATTTCCAAGTCTCAGACAAAAAACAAGAACAGAACAGAAAACCATAAATAAATAAACATAATAAAATGATAACTTTTTGTAAATTAAAATAATGCAAACATTTCAAACGCTGTTCTGTTTTTACATGAAGTTTGTTCAAAGGGGTAGATTTTCTATTTAAATGGCTTCAAATGAAACATTCAACCCTCTTGGTTGTTTTGGAAAAAAATACAAAATTGAGGACACATTATTTGCTCAAAAAGTAGACATTTGGAGGCGATAGAGCAAAAATAATTCTTCTGATATCTTGAGAAAATGTTCACATCAAATAGTGCATTTCTGCTTCAGTTTTCTCTTTTATAAAATGAACCAGCAAAACGACATTTTTCCCAATTCATCCCTCTGGTTTCACTCCGGGGTGGAGAAATAATTATCTAATGATAGTGAATAATTAAGAACACTTAACAGGAAAAAAAACAAAAAGCATTAATAGAAAATAATGACTAGAATAATAACCACAAAATCCTGCGGCTTTGCTACTTGTAAAATTTCGAAAACCCACTATTCTATTTTGTCATCATCATATTCTCTTTGTACATTCAACTGGACTACCCAACCCTTGTTAGAATCTTATAGGAATCCATAGAAATAAAAGTGAATTTCCGGGGCAATCAGTAAAAGAAATAGAAGACTCGGTCGCATTACAGAATGACACAAACATGAACCAAAGTAGTCTTCATGGACTATCGATCCACACACAAGCTTGTTGGGAATCCGTAGAAGTGGCAAGGTGGTAGCGAAATCATCGATTGCCGAGGACGCAGCAAGTTATCCCATGTCACCCCTCTGCAACAGGACAGAGGGTGAGGAGCACGCCAATGTGGACAAAGGGTTCCATTTATCGATAGTTCGGATTAATTTTTTAGTGGTTTTGAATCTGCAATGGAAGCGCTTTATGCTTTAACTCAGAGAGAAAAACAAAAAAACACTGTCTGTTATTTGTTCAGGCAGGCGGTTCCGCTAAGACAAAATTGTAATAAACCAAAAGCCTAATCGGAAACAAAAGTGTTGATGGGAACTGTGCAAGCATAACCAACCCGATTTGTACAAACCTACATTATTATCTTGGCCACGAAACAGTTATGGTAAATATTTTGCGTATCTTATCAAGCACGAACTTCCGCTGTAGTTCTTTAGCATTCATACAGCTGGAGTATAAAGACTGATATGGGCGGAACTCTAGCAAAACGAATTTTCCGATCCCAAAACCCACCAATCGGCATTTCGATTAACTTAAGCCTGCGAAGTGAGTGTCTACTTCCAAATCGACATTTCTTCGGGACGCAAGGCAGAACGATTTTATTGTAATCAGTTTTTTTCATTAATGAGCCCCAAAGACCTTTTAACTTTCTAAAAAATATTTCTTCTTTCTAATTTTTATTAAATAATGAGCAAGTTGCTGTTGAAGATCTACAGCTAATCAAAAGCGAAAAGTTGTCAACTTTGTCTTAAATATGTACTTATTTAAAAACCATAAGCAACAGCAATAAGCTGAAGAAGTCTCTAAATAGCTGCGGGACAATAGAAAAGCATATTGTGTTACCATTCTTTCAAGATCAAATTTTTACGAGTATAAAGAAACATAGAGTTTGACATCGTCGCTGATAAATATTGCTTTCAATATTCTGGATATTGGATCAAACAGAAAGCGCAATGTAGTAAAACTACCGAAAATGCAATTGTTTACCTGAGAAATATCTATTTTCGAATCACATTCTTTGCCTAAATCAACTTGTGGCATTTTAATTACCTCCCCAAAAAGTTCAATGTTTTCTGATTGCTATAATTGTTTATACCGTAAGTATATCGTACTTGGAGCGCTGAAAAACCTGCTCAAACCCATAACACTTCAAATATAGCACGTTTAAACACTTTTTGTACAAATAAACGCAGAAAAAATGACGCCTCATTTCATATAAAGTGCTTTAAACTGTTCTAACTTCAGGTTGTAACCCACATTAGCTCTATATTTTCTATGTTCCTACCAACGGAGATGGAGATGACTCCAAAACACCAAGAAAAAATTTAGTTTTTTTTTCAATTTCAAATTAATGAAAATTCTATAAACGGATCTAGTGGTTCGATTCCATTTTTAATTTTATTAATAGCGATTTTAATTAAACATAAATATGCCAGTGACTATTTTAAACCAAGTTTCTAATATTTCATGCATTTTTCTTTAGATAGAGAAAAGTCTCTGTCTATATGCTATACAAGTGCATTGGTTTTGAGGACGTTGGTCGTAATTGCACGCGAAACTTTTGAATTCAGTGAAATACCATTAGATTGTTTGGAATAAAAAAAAATGCTGAAACGACAACGAATTTTCTTAGAAATTCCTAATTAGCCTAAAGAAATAAATAGTTTAAAAATACTTTGATTCTACTACAGCAACTTTCAGATTGTAGAAAGGGCTTATACTTGGGACAGCAGGCAATTTTTGTACCAAATAAAGCTGCTTTAAAGAATATTTTTTTAAGTCAGTTTAATTCTATTGGAAAGTAGTTTTTGAGAAGAAATAGGTGAATGAATTTGTTTTTTTTATTGCAAATCCCAAGAGTGGTAGGTAAAAAACAGAAGTAGATGTAGGTAAATATTAACATTAACTTTCAGATAAAGTTTTCTGATCAAGAGAGACGAAGTAGACAAACTGCTTTTGCAAGGTTTTAAAAAAACGAGTGTTTTAGTGGTTATTTAAATGTTGATGATGTTAAATGTGATTTGATCTTCAAAAAACAGCATTTCTTCCGCGATTTTAGTGGTTCATCAGGTGTTATTTTCGAGTCGATGTTCCTAAGACTGGAATTGCAACCAAAAGTTACTAAGGTTGATAAATAATTTCCATAAACGCCCAATATTTTTAATGCGGCATAGCAAAAAAATGTAGAGAACTAAACCAGTCAAGAATGAAAATATTAGAATCAAAAATTTATAAAAAAGCGCATCATGCATCGCGCAATTAAAAATTATACCTAAGTATGTATGAGAATGGGGTTGTTAATTACCAAAATTTCCAATTATAGGGGGCGCATAAAATCGCTTCCATCCAGCGAACGGGCAATTTCGCGTTTATTGTGCTTGAAGAGATCTCGAAATCGTGTCTGAACAATCCATGAAGAGAGGATTTCAATGCCGTTTTTTCAGCGCCTTTAAAGTATAAACGTTTGCAGACTTACAAACGCCTTATTTTACTGTTGATTATTTTGAACAACTTTGTGTCGAGTTTAGTCGAAGACTTCTAATTGATCCAGAAGTAGAAAGAAATAATATGTAAACATATGAGCGAGATAATATAACTACAGGCTCCGGGAGTGTTGATTGCATGCTAAACACAGCTGATGAGAGCTGATAGAACCGAAACTGGTCACAGAGGTGGCACTGATGTGAAAATTCCAAGTTGTTAAATTATTATTTATTCTTGTTACACGTCTTAATTTTCTGTTAAATTTAAATACGCACTAAATGTTTTTGCGTGTTGTTTTTAAATGTTGAGCAAACAACGTCTACTTTTCCAACTAACCATTTTCCCGCTATCGACGTCAGAAAGTGCAATATACTCAGAACTTTTTGTAAAATTTGAACAAATCCTCTAATATACAGGGTGATCAATAAAATCATGAATGAGGATCCCCTACAACCTACAGTGGAGGACGATCCAGAAATTGAACCTGAACGCAAGAGCCCCAATACGAAAACTGCAAACACAATAGAAATGTACATGTAATGAACTTCGTCCTAAATAGCGTCAGACATTGTATTGTACTCATTATGATTTCAGTTTAGGTAACCATAGTTGGACTCCCCCTTGGCGCCGCTCGATTTTATCCAACCTCGAGCTGATAAGCGGTGTTATCGCAAAACCTATACGAACGCACGTTACGAAGAGTTGATTTTGTAGAAAAACAAGAACCGCATAAATTGTTTAAACTATATAGGTTAAACCATCAACTAAACTAGAGCATGTGGCCAGCAGGCACTGAACAGTTTTAGCTCTTAATGAAAATAAACGAATGTTAATTGCTATATGCGGTGGGCTTTGGATGATGACGCGGATGGCTCTATTGCTATTCACGTCCAATGGACGCATTCGTAATAAAGCCTCTATATTGGCCAGAGGTGAAAATACCTAGATTTGAGCGTGCAGACTTACCGAGTGAATGGGCTGGATAGACAACTGGTTGCTGATCCAGAAATTTCACGCAAGAAACGCGAACACCTAAAACGCCATCGACTTCTCGATTGCGCGAAGTTTGGCTGCCCGCTTTCCTCGGTGCTCCCACTCGCTTCGCCTTCGGCTTCAAATGTTCTTGCGTCACCACGTCGAGCGCGATATCCAGGACACACAAGATGGATTATTTGGTTTCTGTTAGAAGTTAATCCGGAAAAGCATCGCAACTCGCAACGTGCTTGTTTATCTTCTATTAGATTTTTGATGCGGTGCCAGGCTTTTTCCAGATGGGGTCATCAAGGTTCCAAAGCACCTCATGCAAAGAAAATTCCTGATTCGCACACAATTCTCTGGATGTTAGTTGAATAGTCAAGGAGCATACATCTGAAGCTAATCTGGATCGTATTAGCTGCGCTCCAGCTTCCAACTCTCACTACAGCACGTTTGCTTAGAATCACTCAAAAAATCTGTCAAAATATTTGACAATCAAACATGTCAAATGCCAACCTGTCAAACGAGCTAAGTCAGCTTTGACTAAGCCGCACTGAGGTCATTGTCTGCTCGATTAATTAGATTAACTTGTTATTAGGGAACGAAGCGAACCTTAGGTAGGTATCTGAACTACAAGTTGGAAGAATTTCCAACGTTCCCGCCCTAATGGTCCAATTTATGAGTAATTTTTAATGCTGAATAGTTGGCACTGATTCCAAACGTGCATGTTAAAACTGTACCTACCTAAGTAGTTGACGTGATCCCCTTTTATTTGTGTCTGTTACTCGTTTTAAACTTTAACATATTAAATCAGCCAGAACCTTCCTCGATAATTAGATAAAGAAACGACAAATAAAGATTTTTTACGTATTGCAATACAGACAGACTGTTGGCTGTAAGATTTAAAAGTTCACAATCTTAAAAGCGTCTTAAGCAAAGTGAATATTTCTTTAAAAACGTGTATAATTTTATATGATTATTGGCTTGCTTTCGTGAATTTTTATTCGAGTTCCTGTTTGTTTGTGCCTGGGCGGTTCGCGCCATTATGATTTCGAAAAATCGACATATTTTTCCGGATAAAAGCCCGTTTTTCTCTAGGATTTTACGGTTTTTCCTTAATCAGGAATATGAGTTTAGCTTTTAGCTGGAATATGCGGCTTTTTATATCGCAAACTTTCTGACGTGTGCTGTCAATCTGACTCGGCCCCTTAGTATGCGCCTACTAAATGACACAAAACAATTTTGACTTTACAGTGTTATCAAGACATTTTGGAGGTTTTCTCATTATTTTGAGTACTTTGTCAGTATAGCAATCAATGTACTAGTTTGGTGGAGAAATTGACAGATATTTGGACGACGCGCTTGTATGCGGTAAGAGCAATTAAGCACAGGTCGGTTTCTTTGTAATTTAAACCTTAGAAAATTGAACATATTTTAATTTCATTTAGTAAAATATCTCCCAAATTATATTATTTAAATCGCCTTTTCAGTTCAGTTCAGAAACGCAAAAAAGACCAGTTTATCTCAATACTTTCCAATTAATTTATAAATCTTAAAAATTTGAAATTGTCACGAGTACCTAAATTTAGATGACCGTAACAGATCCACAACATTTTATCATTCTCTCGCTACTTGTTTCTAAGGAAAAACTAATGTTTTGTCATCATTTCATCGCGACATTTTCCTAATGATTAAAGCCCATGTCCCATGCGACCGTACGTATACGTACGATATACATACGATATACATACGATGGTACGATGACACGAAAGTGTTTCTATTGGTTGAAGATGTGTCAGTTCGTACGCGCCGGACGAATTGCTTGAATTGACGGCTTAAGTGATCTAAGATAACTGCGAAACTACATTTTTTATTCAGCAAAGAATTACCTCCTGGAATGGTTCACTTTATTGATTCTTAACCTTGTGTAAAAGCGTAATTTGGAAATAAACCATCAGTAAATTAAAAAGACGCAAATGATTGGTGACGAAAGAAATTGACTTCCGTGAAGAAAAATATTTATTTCATTCCTTTACATCACATGGCTGACAAAATTAAGTAATATTTTCATTATAAGGTCATAAAGGCGTCATGTGAAGATCTAAGGTAACTAACGCAACCTATAAGGCACCTTATGATGTCATAGGACTGATGAATTCATTGGAAGGCCTTGGCTCATAGAGTGATAGAGAAATATTTAAAATAATGAAATTAAAATTATGATAAACAGTTCAACGAAGACAAGCAACACTGTATTTATAAAAAACGGAAACGTTTTTTAAAGTTTTGGAAATTTATGTTTAACTTCATCTGCTTGCATATTGTGTTTATTAACCCAAGTTGAACAATTTTAAAAGATACTAAAATTATGTATAAAAATCACGAAAAAAACTAAATATGTTTTTTGTTATTTGATATTTCTTTAATTATTATTTCACATTATAACCGAACAGTGCCTGCAACACCATCTAATCTATGTCATATCCCACTAGAGAAGTTACTTGCTAGTTATAAATAAGATCTGTAGATGTCAACGATACATTTTCGAACGCGGTCTTCCTTTGAAAATCCCGCCATTATAGCGTCAATTGTCATCATCTATGGTTGTCATTAACCTCAATGTCTAACAACTTGCTGAAAACGTTTAGCAACAAAAAGCACACCGGGTAGTTTAATTTCAAATTGCTATTACTTCAGTTCAAGAAGCGTCTTGAAGTTTTTATTGTATCTACCGTGTTGATCCAAAGTAACGATCTAATATGGACTTTTTGGAATACTCCGACATATCTGCAGAGATCAAGGGATCTTTGGTAAGAAGTGTACCGACTACTTTTACGAAATAATTTAAGGGTGCTCATGCACTTTATGTCTGGCGGAGTTTCGCGATTTTTTTAATTTTCTCTTAAGTACAATAAAATTAAAGCACTTTCCGTGAAAAGAAAATGCGGATATAATAGATTATTATTACAAAAGCAGAGCAATCTCAGAGTGTTTGATTGATTCTTCTCATTCATCAGCCGTTAAGCCTTTTGTAACTTGCGGCTCTTGCTCTGCAATATCCCAGTAAATGCAAATAGCTTGCATCTTAAGAACCATCTAATTTCTTCTTTGGTGTTGGCAAAACATCAAGATGAAAAAATATTTTACTATCTTCTCACTTTTTTCTTAATTTTAGACACCAGGAAAACTGAAAATGACCGACCAGAGTATCATTTTCAAAAACAGCAAAACAGGCAAAGTGGACCAAGTTCCTGCTTCTGAATTCGAAGCTGTTAACTTCCAGAATTTTGCCGGAAGTTGGGGCATTAGGGTGTTTCTGAAAAATGGGACCCTACACAGATATGCTGGATTCAAGGAGTCCGAAAAGGAAAAAATTGCAAAGTTCTTTTCCAATTCTTATAAAATCGATATGCTAGAGAAGGAACTGAGTCTTAAGGGGTGGAATTGGGGCACAGCCAAGTTTAGCGGTTCGGTATTAAGTTTCGATATTGGCGATAAAAGTGCGTTTGAAGTGCCCTTAAATCATGTGTCTCAGTGTACTGTTGGAAAAAACGAAATTACAATGGAGTTTCATCAGGTAAAGCAAATGGGTAACATTTTTTGACCAGATTATGACCGACTACTTATTGTAGAACGATGATGCTCCAGTGAGCCTGATGGAAATGCGTTTCTTCATTCCAGCAAGTGAATTGGCTGGAGATACTGATCCAGTGGAAGCTTTCCAAGAACAGGTCATGTCGAAAGCAAGTGTTATAAGTATTTCAGGAGACGCTATAGCAATATTTCGGGACTTACTTTGTACTACCCCTCGGTTAGTTTGCTTTCTTGAAAATAATCTGCACTACTTAATCAAATTTTCAATTCAATTTTTAGTGGTCGATATGATATAAAACTTTATCAGTCGTTCTTCCAACTTCACGGTAAAACTTTTGATTACAAAATACCGATAACCACAGTGCTGCGCCTGTTTATATTACCCCATAGAGATGGCAGGCAAATGTTCTTCGTTGTTAGTTTAGATCCTCCAATCAAACAGGGTCAAACTAGGTACCATTTTATTGTTTTTCTTTTTAACCAAGAAGACGAAACATCACTAGAATTACCGTTTACAGAGTAAGTTCATAAAGCATTGGTATGTTTCTTAAATATCGAATAATTTTATTTCTTTCAGAGAAGAATTGAAGGAGAAATACGAAGGAAATCTTGAGAAGGAAGTGTCTGGACCTACCTATCAAGTTTTGGGCAAAATAATGAAGCATGTTGTAGGAAGAAAACTTACGGGACCCGGTAGTTTTATAGGGTAAGTAAAGTTACATAAATTATGCAGGATGTTTTCTAAGACAAGAGGGCCAAAAGTTAAAAAAAAATTCCATAGTCCTGTTGAGAAAGGTGATTGTTTAATTTCGGATAATTAATTTATTTTCATTCATTCTAGTCATAGTGGGACACCTGCAATTGGTTGTTCATTCAAAGCAGCTGCTGGCTTTTTATATCCACTTGAAAGAGGGTTTATTTATGTGCATAAACCTCCACTTCACATTCGATTTGAGGAAATCGCTTCCGTTAACTTTGCCAGAGGTGGAGGCAGCACGAGATCCTTTGATTTCGAAATTGAGTTAAAATCGGGCACTGTTCACACGTTCAGCAGCATTGAAAAGGAAGAATATTCGAAACTGTATGATTTCATCACGTCGAAGAAACTCAACATTAAAAACAGAGGAAAAGGAGTAAGTAATCTATCAATTTGAAATAGCATTATTGTAATATATGGCAAATATTTTTTTTAAGGATAAAGCTTCCTATAAGGATGACTTTGGAAATTCCGATGAAGAAGCTGCTCCTGATGCCTACCTGGAGCGCGTGAAAGCAGAAGGTATATTTCGCCGACTATTTAAAGTGGTTGTACTAATTTGCTTACCCGGGTAGGTCAAGAAAGAGATGAAGACGACGACGATGACGACGATGATGAGAGCACAGATGAAGATTTCGATCCAGATGCGATTAAAAAGCGGGACAGTGACGTTGCTGAAGAATTTGATAGCAACCCAAGTTCAAGCGCTAGCGATGAAGACGAAGATGCTTCCGGTGAGTTTCACGCCTAAATAACAACAAGCGAATTGCTGTAACTGACTGTAGCTGACTATGACTTTCAGATGAGGGTGAAAGAAAGGAGAAAAAGAAAAAGGAAAAAAAGAAGAAACCTACGAAAGCCCCTTCATCAAAACCAATAAAACGTAGAGAGAAAAAGGAAAAGGATGAAAATAAACCGAAAAGAGCGTCGACAGCATTTATGATCTGGCTGAATGCTAGTAGGGAACAAATAAAGAAAGACAACCCCGGTATCAAAGTGACGGAAATAGCCAAAAAGGGTGGAGAAATGTGGAGGGAAATGAAGGATAAAAGTGAATGGGAGAAAAAAGCAGCTAAAGAAAAGGAGGAATACACGAAGGCCATGGCCGAATACGTTGCATCAGGAGGTAAATAGAAAGCTAATAGCAATTGGTTAGTAGTTTCACTGTTTTCCATTCTTAGGCGGCGCGGACGCAAAATCATCCTCCTCCAAGAGTGCAACTTCGAAAAAACCAGCGAAAAAGTCGGCGACCAAAGTGCCAGAGTTGAGTAACTCAGGAACCTTTAAGAGCAAAGAATTTATCGAGGAGTCGGACAGCAGTTCAGACGAGGACAAAAAGAAGAAACCCGTCAAAGATAATAAGAAGGCTGATGCCGGCGATAAGAATGCAAAGGGAACTAAGAGAAAGAAGGAAAGTGATGATGAAAAAGACACAAAAAAGGCACCAAAGAAACCCGATAGCAAATCAAAATCTAAGAAAAAAGAAAGCGATGAGGAACTTGAAGATGAGGAGGAAATCCTCAGTTCACCTGAAGCAAGCGACGCCAGTGGGGACGATGAGAGTGATTAAGCGGGAACGTTGTGTATTTTTCTTTTGTTTTAGTGGGATAAGAGCAGACGAGATTGAGTGAGTGGCCGTTATTAATGAATTTTCTATTTGTTTAAATGAACTCAATGTTTTGTAGCCCGTTACTCTACGTGATAATTATCTCAATAAACATTTATTAACTAACATTTGGTCATTCCATTTACCCAATTCCTTGACATAAAACGATACGTTTATTTATCTCGATTATGCTATTCTCGATTATACTAATCTACGATTATTATATTATTATACTTATTTGTAGTCTTCAAATATTTTACTTCATATCACTACAGTTGTAGTGTGAAATAGTACGCTCAGATGGTACCACTTTCGAAAACCACACTTCCTCGTGTCAAGTCAGAGTGTGACACATGTCTAGCGGGTGTCATTTCTTTCAGTTTGACGGAGTGGCTGTTAGCGGTGGTTTGGAAAGATGGCAGACAATCAGCTCTACGATATTTTAGGAGTAAATAGAAATGCATCTGAAACCGAAATTAAGAAGGTAAGTAACTCTCCTTTTCCCGTGTAAAGCGGCACCGAAATCCTTGGCTCTATGGGATGATGCAATGCTTAAAACTTTAGACAAATTCTCAAGGCTACACAATAATTGAACAACGTGAATCTTCACATTTTCCTTTTTTGTGTTTCAGAACTACCGCAAATTAGCTAAAGAGTTCCACCCTGATAAGAACCCAGAAGCTGGAGATAAATTTAAAGAAATTAGTTACGCTTATGAAATTCTATCGGACACAAAGAAAAGACAGTTATATGACAGAGTTGGAATCAAAGGGCTGCAAGAAGGCCACCATGACGATGGAGGTTTTGCGCCCCACGATCTGTTTTCGCAGCTCTACGGAAACAGCGGTCCATTTGCCGGATTCGGAGGCTTTGGGGGACGTCGGCGGCCACAGCGTGGCGAAGACACAGTCCATCCTTTAAAGGTTTCCTTGAACGACCTGTACAATGGTAAAACATGCAAACTACAATTAAGCAAGAATGTAATTTGTGTCACTTGTAATGGAACTGGCAGCAAATCTGGGCAGCCTGCTGGAAAATGTACGTCTTGTAATGGCTGTGGTATGAAACTCACTTACCGGGCTATCGGCCCAGGCATGGTACAACAGGTAAATATATTTTGATTTTTTTCTCGGCTGTATATTTTGTGTGCCACACTTGTTCCGGTATTTCAGGTCTATATAGTTTCCTCCCTATCTTCAGTGTTATTCTCTAATCCCGAATTTATTTAATTACTTCTCTAGTTATTAGGCTTTGATGGACAATTCGCTTAAAAAATTTGCAGCAAAGGGGGCTTATTAATTAAACTGGCTTTTTTACATTACATTTGCGTGTGGATGTTACCAAATTTATTAATTGTTTGCTGTTGCTGCAATTTTTGCAAATGTTTCGTATCGCTCTTTTAACAGCATGTTTTTCTTAAATAATGCAAAAAATTCCCTCTAGTTTCTCTACAAACATGATAGTGTAATAATTCGGAATAGAAGGAATTGATAAAATCAAAGCCCCGAAACGACTTCAATTGATAAATTCAAAGCCAAATCAATTTCATGAACCGATGAGAAATCATAAAAACTGAAAATTTTATTTTTCTTAATGACGAATCTCGAATACATCAATGGACTCTTGCATCTCAGCATAATCTTTTTGTGGCAGAATGAATAACTTGAGCTCGATTTACTCACAATTTCTCAACTGTTGAACTAACTATGAAAATCTGTTCCAGGTCCAATCTCCTTGTTCTGATTGCCGAGCCAGTGGAGTAGTATTCAAAGACAAAGACAAGTGTGGTAAATGCAAAGGCAAAAAGGTAACGATTCAAACGAAAGTTTTGGACGTACATGTGGATAAAGGTATGAAGAACAATCAGAAAATCCTGTTCAGAGGAGAGGGCGATCAGCAGCCTGATGTGCCCGAGCCTGGTGATGTTGTCATTGTTTTGCAACAGACGCCTCATGAGATTTTTGAAAGGCGTGAAAATGATTTGCATATGAAGCACACAATACCATTGACAGAAGCTCTATGTGGGTTCTCGTTTTTACTCGATCATCTCGATGCTCGCCAGCTTCACATTAGGCAATCAGGGGGCGATGTTATTGTACCAAATGTTACCAAAGTTGTGAAAGGCGAAGGAATGCCAATGTACAAAAACCCCTTCGAAAAAGGAAATCTGTTCATCACTTTTAGCGTTGCTTTCCCTAAGAATTACTTTGTGCCTGAGCCAACTTTAAAGGTGTTGGAAGGCTTGTTGCCTCCTAAACCAGCTTTTGTTATGCCAGAAGGTGAACATGTAGAAGAAGTGGATTTAGTTGACTATGATCCAAATGAAAGAACTTCTGGAAATTCCAACTTCAAAGGCGGCGCCGCGTATGAAAGCGATGACGAAGATCCTCAAGAGACGAATCTTCAATGTGTACATCAATAGTTCAAATTGATGAATGTTCTATTTATGTTTAACTAATGCGTAATTTTAATAGTGCATTATAAAATAATCCTATTTTACATTTGGTTTCAGGAAACTGAGTTTCATTCATGAGAAATATTCAGTTCAAATCATTTAAAAAATGGTTCTATGTTTGCAGTTGCTGCTAACTTGGAATTATTTTTGTTGGTATACATCGGTTAAAACAGTCGACATATTTCATCAATTTTACTAAACTTTCATGTTTTTACCTAAACCTTTATTATAATTTTAGGTTTTATGTACATTCTCATTTCCACGATATTTATTTTTATATGAATTTTGAGTCATTGTAAAGGTGTTCGTAAAATTTTGGTTCAACAATAAATAAATTCACCAACAATATTTTAATCATATTTGGATTCACTATAGAGAAATGCGCGTTAAGTTCTCATTTATCATCTTATGTTTTGATGTAGAACTTTTAATCGCAAATCTGCCAATATTTTTTTCTTTTAAACTATACAGTACAGTAAGGGTATTCCATGTTTTGACCATTTCAGTTCCAAATTTTAATTTCTGTCTATTCACTTTAAGATATTGACCTAAAATTAATTTTAAATTGGGAAAACATCTGTTTATACAGCTTTGTTAAAAAAAACATATTTAAAAGGACAATGTTATGAACATTAACCTGAAATCGGATACATTTTGTCAGAAATCATGATTAAAAAATATTAGCAGTAAATCTTGAAAACGATACATCTAGGCCTTTGTTTATAAAATGTTATTGCTGCGTCTTTTTGAAACACCCTATATAATAAAGTTTGAATTAAAAATAGAAAGTCGCCGACTTAACAGCAATTTGTCTAATATTACTCATGAGCAATCAAGGCCATATTATATTTTAATTTTTAGTATAAAAAATTATTTAATTTAGTAGTTCACGCTACTAGATGCCACGCCTAGCACTATAATCAGCGATCGAAAGCCGACCAGTACCACCCTGCATTTGAAAAGGTCAAACTAGACTATACAGAAGACGAGATAATCTTTAACCTTTATATTCCGACTTCATTGTCGGGTTATCTACAAAATAAAAAAATAATACTTGTGAGTGTTTTAATTGATTAACACAAGTGCCCAGATATAAATGACAATATTTTGTACTTTAGTAACTGTTGAGACAAGATGTTGTTCGGAAAAGTAGGAGTTCTTACTGCCAGAGGATTTTTGATAAAAAAGTCCTTCAGTAGAAGCACAAAACTGTTCAAATATGAGAAAAAGATGGAAAACCCATTTTACAGAACTGGACGAGTTTTGTTGAATGATGTAGTAAACTTTTATGATAAATTAACCAACCCTAAGCCACGGCGAATTGTTAAAGGAGTCCCGGTCCATGCCGATATTATTATAATAGGAGGAGGCGCAATTGGCAGCTCAATAGCTTACTGGCTAAAGGAAAAAACCAACCCAAATTCCTTCGAAGTCTTGGTAATAGACAAGGACTTAACCGTAAGAATTCTCCTAATAGGCAAAAAGTGGTTTGGTTCAGCCAAATGTAATTGCAGTTTAAAAACAGCGCAACAGCTTTGTCGGTTGGTGGCTTAAGGCAGCAGTTTTCACTACCAGAAAACATTCAGATGTCCCTTTTTGGGGCGGAGTTTATTAGGACTTTGAAGGATCGCTTTGGACCATCAGCAGACGTATGTTTTACACCCCATGGATATCTTATGTTGGCTAGTGAAGAAGGCGCAGAGCAGCTAATAGATAACAGCAAATTACAAAATGAATTGGGAGCAGTGAATATTGTTTTGTCACGGGAACAACTAAAGAATAGGTCAGTGTGGAAAAAATGATAAATTGTTTATATTTAACGACTCTTGCCCCTAAAGTGAGTATGTTTTTCTGTTGATGGCTTTTCTAATTTTGCTAATGAATGAGCTTATTTCGTCAGAAATTGCCCACTAATTGCATGGGGTAAATTCATTGATTCAACCGCGTGGATTAAAAATTTTACTTTAAAAATTATTTATTTTCTTAAGGGTTTTTTTTTGTCTTCAAACCACTTATTAAATTTTCTTTTTATACGAATTTCAGGTTTCCTTGGATAAACGTAGACGATGTGGCAGTTGGATGTCTTGGTTTAGAGAAGGAAGGTTGGTTTGATCCATGGCCGTTGTTGCAGCTACTGAAGAAAGGGGCTGAAGAAAAAGCGGTCCAGTATATCAACGGGGAAGTTGTGGACTTTTTGTTTGAAAAAAGAGAAGATCTTGTTATAGAGGGCATTCATGAAACCACTTTAGAACAGAGTAATACATTAGTGGTAAGATCGCTTCGATTACGTAGTGGCCGCTCGTAGCTACAAAAAAAAGTAATTTTCAGGTAAAAATGCCGAATGGAGAACACAAGTTTATTGAGTTTGCATTGTGTATAATTGCAGCTGGGGCTGATTCGGGTAAAGTAGCAGAATTGATTAAAATTGGAACTGGAGAAGGAATTCTCTCACTGCGGCTGCCTGTAGAACCACGGCAAGTCACAAATTTGCCTTCGATTTCAACAGCTCGTTAAGTCTTAGTTTTGTTCTAGAAAGCGATACGTTTATACTTTTGATTGCGCAAAAGATCCCCCAGGACTAAACACCCCAATGACCATTGATCATACAGGAGCCTACTTTAGACGAGATGGTTTAGGAGGCCGATTTATCTGTGGAATATCGCCTGATTCATCCGAAGAACCTGAAACCACCAATCTGGAAGTGAATTATGATTTCTTTCACGAAAAGTTATGGCCAGTTTTAGCTCACAGAGTGCCAGCATTTAATGCCATCAAGGTAATTATCTTCATATTCTTTTGTAGAGTTTTTCAATTGATTTCTTCAAAAGGTGAAAGGAGGATGGAGTGGCTTTTACGAATACAACACATTTGATGAAAACGGCATTGTTGGACCACATCCTTATTACACGAACATTTATTTGGCTACAGGATTTAGTGGGCATGGTCAGCATTTCCACACCCACAGAAAAACCAATAAAATGACTCAATAATTAATATTGCAGGCATCCAACAAGCGCCAGCAATCGGGCGAGGAGTAGCAGAAATGATCCTGGATGGCAAATTTCAAACAATAGATTTAACCCGATTAGGGTTTGATCGCTTCATATTGGATAAACCATTAATGGAAGCTCAGATAATTTAGGTCAAGGTATGTATAAAATATTCGAGACAAATATTTCGAATATATTTGCCTTTTTAAATGCTGCCACTCTGCATAATTCAACTGCAACCTGTGATAAAAGCATTTGCTTGAATTATAAAGAACAATTTGTTGGTAGCAATAAAGAATGTTAATGTTGATTGGAAATTGCAAAGGCAATTCGAAATGTACTTCTATTGTAAATAAATTATTTTAAGCGAAACAGATAGTTCAAATCTCTTGGTACTTGGGAGGGAAGGTTTGCAGGGGCAGGACTCCTGATCTGGGGCTGAGACCCCGTCTGGAATGTCCTAAAGCTGCTGCGATAACATGAATAGCTGCGTCCACTGTTCGTTTTACATCCGCTTCGCTTCCAATGCTCGGATTTACCTCGACTACATCCAAAGCTCCTAATCTACATGTTTGGTGTATAATTTCCATTAGCTGGATTCCTTCCCTCAGAGTCATCCCTCCTCTAACTGCAAATTTGATCATCAGCAATTCTCGCTAGTCGCTATCTAAGTCTTACCTGATGTTCCAGTACTTGGCGCTTCCAAAGAATCCAGGGAATCGATATCAAAACTAACATGTATGGATTTGTTGCTTTCGGGGTCTATTTTATTCAAAGCCATATCGACGATGGTTCGAATGCCATAATTTTCGATATCTTCCATTCCAAATGCATTGATACCTAAAATTTGTTCGGATTGTAAATGAACGTAGTTCTTCAACTGTAGGTCAAGTAAGAATTGGGAAATTTCTTACCAAGCTTATCAATAACTAATCGCTCGTAAGAGTCGACAGATCTCAGTCCAATGTAGGCAATATGTCTTAAAGAAATCACCGGCTTTTGCCAGTCCATTCCTGGTAAATAGGGCCAATAATCAGACAATTCCTTGGCTAGCAAGGCCATAGGCATTCCATGGACATTTCCAGTGCTGGATGTTTTGTTCGTGTTTAAATCCGGATGCGCGTCTATCCACAAAACGCAAATATTTTCGCCTTTGGCCTTTATGTGACCATCCACCGTTCCAACACCGAGCGAGTGATCTCCGCCTAATGTGACACAGATTCGCCCTTCATTTATGATTTTTTCCACTGTCTTCGATACTTGTTGGTTGCAAGCCGCTATGTGGGCATATTCCTTCATATTCGGCACATCTTTCTCTTTTAGATCAGTTGCGATTTTGTAACACACATCGCCGTAATCTTTGATATCAAGTTTTCCTTCTAAAAATAGTGTTAATTTATCCTTCTGAACGATGATTATTGATTGGCTTCTATCCCAACTTACCGATTTCCTCGAGTCTTTCCACTAAGCCCAGTTTTCTTATTGCTTCCGGGCCAGCGGCTACACCTTTTTTAGTTTGTCCTTTTTCGAAAGGGACCCCTAAAAGCCCTACTTTGCAACCCTCCTGTGAATGATAACATCGTTTTACTGTATTAAGAACAGTTATTGCTAGTCTGGCCCTCATCTTTGCAATGATAAAACTGCTGTTTGTTCCAGCAAGTTATCGAGAAAGGCCAAAGCTGATGCGACCTTTGATATTATACGCAATTTGACAAAGATTAAAGCAAATAATTTTAAATTTATTTAACACATTAATAACCAAATAATTATAAATAATAATAGTAGTATTACCAAATCAATAACAGTTATAAATAATATGATTTAATAATTTATTTAGGTCCCAACATTTCCTCAGGCTTCACCCAGTCATTGAATTGCTGCTCATTCAAAATACCCAATTTAATAGCTGTGGCTTTCAGGGTGGATTTCTCTTTATGTGCGGTTTTGGCAATTTGGGCGGCTTTATCGTAGCCAATATGCGGATTCAATGCGGTAACCAACATCAAACTTTCATGCAACAGCTTATCGATTCTTTCTCTGTCGGCTTGAATTCCATCCACACAGTGGATAGTAAAGCTCTTGCAACTGTCGCCAATCAAGCGGATGGATCGGAGAACGTTGGCTGCCATCATTGGCTTAAATACGTTCAGTTCAAAGTGACCATTCGATCCGCCGATAGTAGTGGCAACATGATTGCCCATAACTTGAGCGGCCACCATCGTCACGGCTTCACATTGCGTAGGGTTTACTTTTCCAGGCATAATGGAGCTGCCTGGTTCGTTTTCGGGAAGAACTAGCTCGCCGAGGCCACATCGTGGTCCAGAAGCCAAAAATCTGAAGACAGAAAATCATGCCAATTAATATCCACTTTAAGTTCCTCAATTCTACCTGATATCATTGGCGATCTTCATAAGAGAGCAAGCGATGACATTCAGGGCCCCAGAAACTTCCACTAAAGCGTCGTGGCAAGCGAGAGCTTCGAATTTATTGGGTGCAGTAACGAAACACAATCCGGTCAATTCGGAAATTTTTGCTGCACATTTTTCAGCAAATCCTTTTCGGGTATTTAATCCAGTTCCTACTGCAGTTCCTCCTAGGGCCAGCATATGAAGTCGGGGCAGCGTTGTTTTAATTCTGATAATTAAACAAACTTTATAGATTGACGATGAAAGGAACAATTTATAAACTTTAGCTGTTATATTATATATAGTGATTAGCTAGTGATAAAGAACCGTTTTAAGACGCCTGTTTGTTTTAATTTTTTATGCAAAAATAATGCAGGATTTTAGTTCGTCGTAAAAGTTTAAGCATTATGTAAAGTAACATGCCGTCAAATCCTTTGAAAGATATTTATCAAGACACGCCTTGAACACAAATCACAATTTTCTTGCGTGTATGAGTTTGTGATCTTTTTAATAGGGAGTGAAACAAGCAATGATCGGAATGAGCAACGTCTAGACTGTATGGCGGATGAGACAGAATGTCCCATCCTATGGTGGCTTTCAATAGCGCGAGTCTTCTGCAATTCTTGGACGAATTGACCATTTCACTGTTAGGAACACGCTGTGATGAACTACACCTTTCCAGTTCCAAATGCATCAGAAGCATTGCTTTATGAGTCCTTTGCAACAATTAAAGCTGATCTCAAGACTCTTTTAAAAAGTACGCAAACTCTCGATTCATTATCTGACTGGCAAGTTCCACGTCTGATTAAATGCTAATGTACTGCGTTCCTGCCAAAAACACTTTGCCGAGAAGTATGATTTTTTAAAACTCATTGCCTTTTCTTCATACCTATCGATGCCAAATCGCACTTGAGTGACATATCCGCTGAATTCTTGGCCTAAGGACAAAGGAACCGCATCCTGGGTATGCGTGCGTCCAATTTTGATAATGTCTTTAAATTCCTTCGCCTTTTTGTCCAGCGAATCTCCCAGCATTTGCAAGCCTGCAATTGCAATTTTCCACTAGAATAACAGAGAAAATCTCGCATGCGAAAACTTATACCTGGCAAAAGTGTGTGTTCTACTTCCATTGCGACCGCAATGTGCATTGCAGTAGGGAATGTGTCATTGCTGCTCTGGCTCTTGTTTACATGGTCATTTGGATGGACTGGCGTTTTGGAACCTAACTTGCCCCCTAATATTTCGATTGCCCTGTTACTAACAACCTGAAAATTTTCAGAAAACAACATTGTTGAGTTGCGTTCGTTTTGACGCGCTTTATATTAGTGTTAAAGAATTTTCCAATTTAGTAGTAGTAGTATGCAAAGTCAGTTGATAACTTCATACATTTGATTCTAATAGTCTTGACTTTCTGTTATTTTATTTTATAGGCGTCAAAAAATAACTGCTGTTAAACACGTGTGGATTTTCCTATACAAAGCGAAAAAATTCCGGAAATAGCACAATAAGCTTCACTTTTAATCTCTCAATTATCTCTCACGCCTAATGTAAATATTTGAAATGAAATTGAATTTAAAAAAGTGTTTAGTGCGAATGACTCTCAAATCCAACTAATTACCAGCTGAAAACAGCTTATGTAAATTGATAACTTTTAATTACCTAATGTACGAATAATCTGGATACATATATGACACGATAAGAAATGTGAATCGAATAAATGAAAAAAAAACGCGCAATTACCAAAACAAACAAAAGAAATGACGTGGAAAGGTTTTGAAATCACAAACAAGTTTGATCGTTTCGATATTTATACTGTAACGAAACCCGCCTTATATTTAGCTTGAAATACTGTGCATTCTACATTGCATTTGCTAAAATAATTGGGATTTTTTTGCTGAAATATTGCCATACACAAACACATGGTGCAAAGAAATTATGCAATTTAAGCATTATTATAGTTGTTTTCAATCGACAGTACAGTGTTCAAGATTAGGCTGAATCACCATTGTTCCATAGCTTTTGTTGTTCAATTCCAATTAAATTCATAAACAACTTAAGTGTTGAAATATTTCATAAGAAACTGGTACGTAGCTGCTCTTGCAAAGTGCCTGTTAGAATAATGTAAATAATATTCGCTTACCTCATTAGTGTTCATGTTACTTTGAGTGCCTGATCCGGTTTGCCAAATAACCAGAGGAAAGTGATCGCAGTACAACTTTCCAGAAATGACTTCATCACAAGCCTTTGAAATTGCTTCGGCGATTTTTGGGTCCAGACCATAGTCTTTATTCACTTCGGCGGCCGCCTTTTTCAGGATACCCATTGCAGTGATTATGGGGTACTAAAACGAACAGATCAGATTTAAATGTTTTCTCATCTATAATTGCGGTCTAATCTAGAAAAGTAGATGATTCCCAAAAAGACTATCTAGAAAAAGCAGCTGTTTAAAAAAATCAATAATCTTACAGATTTAAAAAGTTGCCAAGTATTTATATAAGTTCATTGCTCCCAGTAGCTTTGTCCTAACATGAATAACATAAAGTGAATGTACTTACTGGCATTCTTTCATACTCTCCGCCAATTGCAAAGTTGATGGTAGATCGCACTGTTTGAGCCCCATAGTATTTATCAGAGGGCACTTTCAGTTCCCCAAAAGTGTCCTTTTCAATGCGAAAGTCTGCCTGTAAATAATTAGATTCAGTAGCCTTAGGCCTTGGGTCCATATCCTTGTAGGTCAAAGCCCACATAGAATCTTAATCGTCCAACTTGTATTTATTGATTTTAGCTTGTTTGTATCTTATTAGATAAATTATGGTAAATAATTACTTTTATGCCAGGTAAACAAGCCGGTACCGTTGCCAACCGATGACATAACTTACCATTGTAGCCCGAAAAATCAGTGGTTTCTGGTAGCGTTTGAGCAGGGTTTTCGCCCCATGCGAAGCCCGACTAGCAATGAGTCTGGAGAAAGCCATCCTTGTTATTTCAGGTCCTTATATACACTCGAACCCCTCTTTTTAAATCAACACAGAAAAAAAAAATCTGTTCAAAGCCCACAAATCTGAAGTTGACAGGAACTGATTAAGCCGTCATTCGCCATTATGTAATGTTTGCCCAAAATATCAGACTTTCCAAGTGTTGGCTGCAATGGAACTTGGAGGGAGATCAGAGATTTTCAATAAAATCGCTTTAATGAAAGTGACCAGTCCGATCCTGTCTATCAATTTGCGTAGTCTTTAGACAAGGAATGTCAGATCAGGAGGTTCTTTCCTTGTCTTAGTTGTAAAATCTATGGTTTAAACATTCTGCCATTTATTTACTGTGAATGTGAATCAAACATAACCACATAAGTCAGGGGTTTCTTCTAGTTGTCTTCATCTATGGGTTTCTTGTCTTCATATATGACGGCCTGATGTACCACTGATATTTTAACAAAATTATCCGGCTGTTTATTGACTATTTTATCAATTTATATATTACATTTTGCTTGTTTCATGTTCGTTTTTTAACCGTGAGAATCGAGATTGGTTTTACAATTTACTTTTTCAATATGTGGTTGCAAGTTCCAAAATTAAACAATTGTGCCAGTGGAATTCTAACTTTTTGTATCAGAGGCTTGAAAAGCTTTTCGAGCATCCCTGGCCCCAAAACCCTGCCAGTAGTTGGAACTTTGTATCAGTATTTACCTATAGTAGGTAAGTTACTTTTTTTTATTTTGCCAATTTTCGAATAAAAATTTGGTCGTTTTCTAGTTTAACAGTATGCTGTTACCTTAATCTGTTTACTGACAACTTTTCTTAGTGGTGATCCTTGTGTAGATGCCGTTTTCGATCACTTTTTACTCATTCAAAATTTTCTTTATCTTGTGAAAAAGTGTTTTCCTCTCGGATGAGTGGAAAACCTTCCTTTGTCCTCGGAGAAATGATGTCTATGCTTTCAATATCACCATTTTTGTGCAGCTTTTACACCTTTTTTTTCATAGTCTGTCGTTTGTTATTTTTTTAAATTTGTTTTTCAAATGGACTGGAAAATACAAACCATTTTCTGAAGCAAATATACAGAATTTTTTCAGAAAGGACTTTGGTTTGAATTCAATCTTTTGAAGCTTTTGCATTTACCGTGCGAAAAATAAACAAGTAATTTAATAGTAATAATTAATAACAGTCGGTTTTTGAAAATTAAAAAACGCATTTAAATTTAGCGAGTTTTGAGTTCCATTTTTTAAATTTTGGATTAATACACCAGTCGCTCCGTTAGCGTTGAGTAACTCCGGAAATCTTGTTCAGTCAGTTTGGGAAAATTGAGCGAGTTTTAAGTAAAACAATGTTTTGAGTTGCAAATTTAAAAAATCGCTGTATGAATCCGGCTGTAGCTCCGTCAAACTCCGAAAATCTTAAAGCTTTTAAAAGGTTAAAAACCCTTGGTTTGATCAGTTTTGGAAAATTTAATTTCGCATTGAAATTCTGCGAGTAAGTAAATGCAGCGATAAGGTACAAATTTGCATCTTACCGCTGGTAAAAATGTGTAGTGTAGTTTAAGAAAAAGAGTGTTATTTGATGCTAGTTTAAAAACGTCCTGGATAAATTCGACTGCAGTTGATCGGTTAGCTTGAGGCTCTCCCGTAATCTTGAAGAAGCATTTAAAAGGACGAAATATTCTGAGTCAGTCGGTTTTTGCAACAAATGGCATTGCATTTGAAAATTGAATTTGTTTCTAATATATTCCTACACTTTCCGCTCTATCAGTATTTCTAGTCCTGGAAGCAAATATATTGAAGAAGTGATCAAAACCCATTCTAGGTAATTATAAGTTCAAAGAGCTCCACCACAATGGTTTAAAAAAATACCAGAAATATGGCCCGGTAGTTAAAGAAGAATTGGTACCAGGCGTTACTATACTCTGGCTGTTCGATCCGCAAGACATTGAGATGATGTACCGCTGCGAAGGAAAATACCCTCAAAGACGTAGCCACTTGGCATTGGAAAAATTTCGATTAGATCGTCCCAACGTTTACAATACTGGTGGATTGTTGCCCACGTAAGGTCTGCTGGTGGATTTAACTTCTGTGAAACTTCCTTAAATTCTCCATTGATAGAAATGGCCCTGATTGGCTTCGGATACGAAAAGCCTTTCAAAAGGGCCTGAGCGGCCCGAGAGCCGTTAAGAACTTCTTGGATGGCTCGGATGAAATAATCAACGAATGGCTGGAAGAACGGGTGGAAGTTGTTAGAAAAAAACCAACTACTGATTTTTTACCAGAACTCTCTAGGCTCTTCTTAGAATGTATGTAATGGTGAAGTGTGTCGAGTTCTGGTATGCCGCAAAAAGTTATTTGTGCAAATCAATCAATCCAAGTGCTTTAAAGACTAATAATCGATTTTTTCATTTAGTAACCGGTTATGCAGTATTAGATTTGCGACTGAGAACCTTTTCCAGAGCCGAGCTCAATAAGTACTCCACATCAACAAAGCTAATTAACGCCACTTTCAAGGCAAATTCCTGCATTTTGAAGCTGGACAATGGCCCGCAGCTGTGGAGAAAATTCAATACCCCCATGTACAAACGGCTGAAACGCAGTCAACTTTACATGGAAGAGTAAGTGAATTTAACACAGCTTATTAGGTGAGGAAATTGAAGCTAAATATGTATATGTGCCCTAATAAATAATGCATTTTGAATGCCATTGAAAATTGAAATCGACACATCACCATATATTAATATATTGAAGATTCCTGGCACATTTTTCAGAGTTGCCATTGACCTTCTCTCCTTAAAAATGTCAATTTTTTCCGACAACAACATTAATCAACATCTCACTTTACTTCAACAGTATTTCGCATGTCCTGATGTGGACTTTCAAGATATTATAGGAACAGTGTGTGATTTTTTGCTTGCTGGAATCGACACTGTAAGTTCATCGGGATCAATATCTTGCTCGCGCTGATTTCTTGAAGCATTTCAGACATCGTATACCACAAGTTTTCTGCTCTATCATTTGGGCAAATCGCCATCAGTTCAGCTGGCTTTATTTGAGGAAGTAATCAAGCTATTGCCAGAGAAACAGAGCCCAGTCACTGAAGAAGTGTTGAATCAGGCCCATTACGCAAAAGCCACCCTGAAGGAGTTGTTTAGGCTTCGGCCAATCTCCGTGGGAGTTGGAAGGGTATTGAATGAAAGCGCAGTATTTTCAGAGTACGAAGTTCCTAAGGATGTGAGTGAACTTCTTGACTTCATCTAAATCATTCAACACCCGCAATTGCGTTTCAGACTGTCGTAGTAAGTCAGAACCAAATTTCCTGCCGGCTGGACAAATACTTTGCTTGTCCGCACGAGTTCAAGCCGGAACGCTGGTTGAAAAACCATCCCCTCTATGAGAATAAACATCCATTTTTAGTTTTACCATTTGGACATGGGCCGAGGGCTTGTATAGCTCGCCACTTAGCGGAGCAGAACATTTTAGTTGTGCTTCTAAAGGTAGGTCTAGTTGCAGCAATAACTAACCCAAACTGAACCAAATGGGCCTTGAATGCAGCTCGTCAGAAGATACAAGATCGAATGGAATGGTTCTGTTTTGGACTCAAAGTCGCTACTGATTAACGCACCAGATGGACCAATCTCATTACGTTTTGATGCCCGATAACTCTTGCGAACGCCATTCTTTAAGGTGTAAAACCGCAAATTACTTTTTAAGCATATTTTTTCTCAAATATTTTTTTAAGCGCTGTTTACTTACCAATTTCTAGTCTTTTCGAAATATGTGTCTTTAAAGTGCCTTTTTAGTTGTTAATCAAATTTAAATCAGCCGAAACTTTATACGATAAAAAATATATTCCAATACTAAAAGAGTAACACATATTTTGTAGCGTAAAGCGGACAAAATAAATACCAGCCTATGTTATACTATGTACAATCTGTTAAATGCTGTAAAAAGTATTCTACTGAATACATGCAGAAAAGGAATAAATCATGCCTTCAAGAAGACTTTTGTGTGTTCAGGGGGGCAAATGTTAATACTATCAGCTACAACATATAATTAAGTAAAATTATTATTTAATCTACACTATAATAATCCATTCGAGGTTCTAGTTATGTTAGGTAGCACCACCTAACATAACTAGAGCATTTGCAATTGTTGGTCTGTTAAAGCCTGTCCTTTTCCTATGATTTTTTTGGGTTAGTAGGTACTTAAACATTTATGCAGGAATTGCCCAAAAAAAAGTGAAATACAATCCCGTGGGACGTTCGACCTCAATTTGCTCTACGAAATTACCTAAAATATTTCTACGTTATTTACAAAACGCTACAATAATCTAATAAATGGGTTAATATTTCGAGTCATCATACTTGATGGAAAAAATGTCTTTAAATTTCAAAAACAACAAAAAATCAGTTAAACTCACACGCTCCCGTTCACTTTAAACAAAGTTAACAATTTCATCGGCCACACGTTGGCAAGTTAACCCTGAAGAAGGCATTCAGCTCGATTAAGCTGGCCAGAATCAGAAACACTGCATACATAAGAAGACAAATCAGTCCAACGCGTTTGTCCAGCCTGAACTTGTTGAGGGCAAAAACCACATAGAGCATCAGTAGGGAGGAGAGTAGGGAAATGGCGCTATATTCAATGCCAGCTGAATTTATTCCCACCTGAAACCCCATTGAGTTATTGCGTTAAAGCTGGGAAAAGAAGGAGCAACTTACCCAATGTTTTCCTGGAATAGTTGGCATGAAAGTAGCTTTGATAAACCAAGGCAGACCTAAGCACAACAGGATATCAAAGGTGTTGGATCCTATTGAGTTGCTTATGCCCATTGAACCATGTCCTGTAGTAAATGATACAAAATATTTATGTAGTTGGCAATTTGTGAATCCATTTTCCGAAAATAAATTCGACAGAACGAGTAAACCGAATCCCGTCAATTGATTATTTTTCATGCCTGTTTTGTTCCTAATTCAACACACCTTGTCTGGTAACGATTACGCTGGAGACAGCTTCAGGAACACTCGTGCCAGCTGCTAAGAAAGTGATACCCATTACTGAATCGGGTATTCGCAGCGTATCACCTGGAAAAATTGAGATTTTTTAAAGAATACCGTGAACAATTCGGAAGCCAAATAAATTTCGTAGGCAGAGTTACAAGCACACAAAACCAACCCGAACTAAAACTAACGTATAAAATTATAAACTATGTCAACCACGGTTTGGAAAGAAAATTCTTATTTAACGAAAGTTCGCTTCCAGGTTACATTCGAATAAGTTTTTTTTGCTCAGAAGCGAAAATACTTCAGCTGAAAGAAGAGTATTGCAAAATTCATTTCAATAATATTTTTTTTAGTTTTCCTCGTAATTCTTTGACTATTATTTCAACCGTACGATATCCTAATTTGTTGAATGAGGAAAACATTGAACTGTGTTTTTATCAGTTTCAACAACATCTACGCCCTATACTTTACCGTTTTACTTAGACCCAACATGTAGTCGGTATCCTTTTAAAACTGCGATGTTTTTTTAAACCAGTATTTACCTATAATTGTGATCATCCATGCAACGGTATAAGAAATACTTCAGCTGAAAGAAGAGTATTGCAAAATTAATTTCAATAATATTTTTTTTAGTTTTCAGCGTAATTCTTTGACTATTATTTCAACCGTACGATATCCCAATTTGTTGAATGAGGAAAACATTGAACTGTGTTTTTATCAGTTTCAACAACATCTACGCCCTATACTTTACCGTTTTACTTGGACCCAACATGTAGTCGGTATCCTTTTAAAACTGCGATGTTTTTTTAAACCAGTATTTACCTATAATTGTGATCATCCATGCAACGATATAAGAAAGCGAACCAATCCATATGATGCACATCAGAAAAGTGATCGGAAACCATTTTTTCAAATTCGGTTTTTCGCAGTCCGGTATTGTAAGGAAAAAAACTAATCGAATTGGCCAAGTAATGATCCATGTGATCTAAAACCGTTTACTTTAAAGAGAAACCAATTTTTCAGGCTTTAAAAGACCATTACCTGACGAAATCTTCCTTTATCGCTGGGCCATTTCCAGAACGGCAATTCTTCATCAGTATCTCTGCTGCTCAGCTCCAATTTTGGAGGTTCTTCTTTCGAATCAATGCGATCGACACAGTCTGGTTTTAAGGAACCATTTACATGCGATTGAAGTGTTATATGACTATTATTATCATTGCCGATATCCAATGATAAGGGCGCATTATTGTCGGTGTTTTCTTCACTGGACCCTTCAATAAATACTCAGCTTATTGAATTGACTAAATTAGTTGAAATCGAAAATTTGTTTTGCCATTTTGTATATTGACTATTTTTTTCGAAACATTTTCGAACTCAAAAACCTGCTATGAAGATAGATAACATATAATATGGTGGGGCATTGAAAATACAATCTAATAAAAAATTAATTTCTAGTGTGTAGCTACCAAACATCAGCAACTTTTGCTAAAAGTGTTTTTTCGTCATATTTTCCATTGCTCGAGCTAGTTAGAAAACCGATTTTTTGTCATCCTTCGGCTTATTTCAATTTGTTTCGTTAGTCTAATGCAGCAAATGAATTTACACATTTACTTATAATTAACAACGTTTTACGATATTTATCTACATTATCAAACCTGAGAAATGATCAAACTTTAAGGTGTGAAAAACTCACCTTTCGTATTATTCAAATTAGAATTGTCTGGCGATACTGAATTTTTCCGCTGCTTCTTGGTTCTCAACCTTATTTGCTTTATCGAGCCTGGAATAACACTAACTGAGATTTACAGGAATAAACAAACAAGCTATTTTGCAAGCAACATAGCATGATGTTTGCAAGTGTGCATGTTGTTAGCTTAGCACTTACCTCGGGCACATTTCTGTATGGTCTTATCAAAGTACATAATAAGGATATAAACAATGTACAGAAGGACTAAGATTAGAGCCTCGTACCACTCAATTCTTTCGTCATGTATTATGCAAATCAGTATCGATACGGTTATTCCGTAAGCGGAGCAATCTCTGGTTAGCGGCCACCAATCCAAAGGTATGACTTTGACGCCACACTAAAAGCCCCACACTTTAAGATGGAAACTCGAGGAATAGTTGCAAAGTTTTACCATTCCGGCGCTGACGCCGCAACATGCTGCCACAGCAAGAATATTGAATACGGCGGAACCCACGATGGTTCCCACCCCTATATCACCTTCAGTGATAAAAGTTCCGATAACATTAACGAAAAGTTCTGGAGCCGAAGTAGCTGCCGCCATAAAAGTTGCCCCAGCAACATCTGCGGACATGTTGAGTGCTGAAAGTTTCATTAATGAAAAAGGAGTAGAATGGTTGGCTGAAAACGCTTACCATGGCAGATTTTCTCCACTGCGGGTACAAAATAATTATCACAGACTACAGCTAAAGCTACGAATAGGTATAACGATACAAATATGTGAACTAGAATACCACCTTCTCGTCTTTGGACTTCCGTGAATTGATCGGAAGGAAAGTCATCTATGGCTGGTGGAGTACAGTTAAGTCCTGCAATAATCCGAAATTATCTCGTATGTTTTTTAGTTTGAATGCATTTCTGGATTCCTGCATTGAATAGGAAGATCAATGTATAGAATGGACTTAAAAAGTTTAACGTTAATTTTTTCAACTTAAAATGACAGACTCGTAGGTATAACTGTGTAGAGAAACCGTGAAAAAATTAACAAACTTTTTGTATCAGAATCAGAGCCTGATGATGCCTCAAAAGTTTTCAATAGGTTTTTTCTTCAAAAATTAGCAAGCAAATTGTAGCTAAGACTAACTTATACCAATTACTCTTTGCTCAAAAGGTAAAGAATTACATCTTTCTTCTGCAAGAAGACGAAAGATGGAAAGTCTTCAACAAGACGAAATACGGCAAACAAACAAAAAAGTTGGAAAATGAAAAACACTACGAAAGCAGACAATGATTCGACAAAACAGTAGCCGGTTATCAATAACATAATAAACCAGAAACTGAAGACAAAAAAAATAATTGAGTTTTTAAAAATGCCTCCATTGAACAAAAAACAATGATCAAAAGCAGGCAATAATTCTAAAGATAAACCCATAAAATAGCAAATATTTTGTCTATTGGCTTTTTGAATATGTTTTGCTAGGTTGTCGAAGAGAAACTATAAAAATGCCTTCGCCGGTTATCAAACACCATAAGAAAATAATAACGTTGTTAATGAATTTATTCGAAAAAGTCTCGGTTTGTTTAATTATAAAACATCTAAACATCAGCAAAACATGCGTTTTGAGTTTCCAGTATGTGGAAGTAGAGTATTTCAAGTAAAATTCGCTTAAAAGCAAAGTGAAATAATAAATCTGCCTGCATGCTCGGGTTGAACGCCTTTGAACATCTAGACGGAATCTAAAAACCCGAATTAAATTTTCTTAGGAAGTTCATATACTTTTTTTGGGAACAAACGTTTTGTTTTTTGAGCAAACAAACAGGATAAGAAACAATTAGGTATAACTGAGCAAACACTTGAGTATCCACAATGAAAGAATTACATGATCAAAATGATATACTTTAGTCAACTACCACAACTATTAGCGTCTTTCATATCCAATACATCCTCAACTTTTTAAACAATATAGCAACATTCCAACACAAATTTAACCAACTGAGAGTTTCATCCTTTTATTACCCGCACAATCTCTGAAAACTTACCTCTCAACTTCGGGTAAAGGACAACTAATTCTTTCATACTCAATGCGCTCTTTAACATATCTTTACCAAATGCACATGGTAAGAACAAAGGATTTCTGCACTCTGTCATCAATTCGCATTCTACTCATATTAAGATGCGAATAATTCTGGTTCCATCAATTACTATTTAATTGGACTAAATCTTCTTGAATCAACAAGCGGTCGTCTATATTTATTACTGTTCTATATCTGTTTAAATCAATGCAATAGAGAGATCAGTTTAAGGCATCGTTGCTAGCAAATCGCGTGTGTTATTCACTTTGTGATTTGCTTTTGAAGAAATCGGTGTATAGAGTGTTTCTTCACAACCTGTCCCAATACAAGGCGATCATTTTTGAGAAGAAACTCACACGAACAGAAGTTTGCAAGCTAGAGCGTGATAAAGATTTCGGGAATGGTTGGGATTTTTTCTTTATTTAGTGCAGATTTTGTCATAGTTCTCAAATATGGAATATTGATAGTTTTGCGGGATGACCGCAGAGATTAATTACAAGTGTGTCCATAAAGAAACGAATAAATTCGATTGCAATTCTGGCTATCAAGCTTTCTTTCAGAAAAAGTCTCGGACAGGTAGGTATATTATTATTTTAAAGTGTGCATTTTTTATAACACATTTGAATACACAGGGTGTTCAAAATTAAGATAGTGCATAGTTCAAAATTAAGATAGAAATTATAGCCGTAGGAATATAATTATTTTAAAGTGCGCATTTTTTATAACACATTTGAATACACAGGGTGTTCAAAATTAAGATGCTATCCTCAAGTTGAAAGCCATTTGCTAGCAATTGCTTGTACATTTATGCATGCAATTGTTCCTTTTGCGCACAAGCGCGCAATCTTAATTGTTTAAGTTCTTCGAATTTTCAATTTTGCGTTTTAAGATCTTTCCATATTTTTTTACTCAAGAACGGAACAATCACGAGGTATAAAACTGTTCATATAAATTGGGCAGAGAGCAAGATTAAGAATTTCAGAAGAAATGATCCCAGAAGAAACGATTTGGTGGGAAAAAACACAGACGTATCTAAAGGGGGTTAAAAGAAACTGCAGCTTGGTAATGAAACGTTTGCGTATTATAGCCTGCCATTATAAAGCATCCGAGTCGAAGATGGAGTTTCTTAGAAAACACTGTTCATTTTTCACTTGATGATGATAGCTAAAATAAAGCCGAAATGTTGATGCAACAAAAACAATGGTTTTTTCGGGAAATTCCAGCATTGCCTTAACATCCTAGATATACCAGTATTACGGTCACTAATAATCGATTTTTAAACTTTTTTTTTGCCTTAACGTTTCGACAATATTTTTGCCATCATCAGCTAAAAACTTTCTTTTTTCGCCAGCGCATTCTCGGTCTGTTTTCATGCAATAATTGTTGTTGTTTCAAATTTGTTTAGTTTTCGAAAAATTCGTTTATGGAAAAACGTGCAAGATTAATGAAATTATTCGTTTAAACTCGATTTGCCGCCAACAGCCCTTCTGAATAGCTCTAAATTAAAGCTAAACGATAAAGTTCCTCTAAATGCTAATTATTTGGCAAAAGTTAAGTCCTCCCTTGTTAACTCGCTTGTTCGCAACTGGGATCCGAATCAGTCGATTGCAGGTAGGAGCATGGCAAAGCTGCTCATTTTTTAAATGTGTTCAGATGAGAACAATCATTCACTTAATCGATTGAATGTAACAACTTAATTCATTGCCGGACATTAGGGCAAACTCGACAAATTCGCACTGTATTCTTGAAAAGATTCGCCTGTATGTTGGAAACTGTTTCGTTTTGCAAAAAGCACAGCTCAACGATTTTAGATGTTGATGCGGAAATCAGTTTCCCAGCCCAGAGGAACCGCACTTGAAGTCTTGCGGGTAAAACTGGTGAGGAAACTAGCAAAACTCACCTGCTGCCAGTGTTTCGAAGTCCATCCTGTCGGTGGATGATGGTGCTTAAGAAACTTCTGACCCCCGCCCTAAAATCCGCGCTATCGGTATCACTCATCGGCTCCACTCAGCTCTGTTATACAACTACTAAGGCTGTTTAACAGGCACCGCACTGGCTCTATTGTACTTTTATAACAGGCTCATTGTCCGAGACCCGACATAATCGTAAACAACCGAACTCTTTGTTAAAGATAATTTTTTTCTATAAGCATCATCAGGGACTGCTGCTGCTGCAAGGCGTAGAAACGTCCAAATATGAGGTCACAGGGGATTGTCGCCCGAATTTGACCACACCGATTAACTAATTAAATTAAAACTAAATCGCGTCGAAGACGTATTGTTGACTAAATGCCATTTCAGTGCTACAATAATTTATTTAATTGCCAAAGAAAAACCATTGCCCTTTGTACGTTTTAGCACTCACGTAATATTTTCACATGTTAACCCGAACCAGTTGCATGTTTATCTTCATAATTATTTTGTAAATTTTGCGCCTAACACCTATTTATTTAATAATAAAAATTAGCGCTCCGGGCAAATATTTGATTTTTTATTACGCAGCCGATCGTGAGAGCCTTGTTTAGGTTTTCCTGAGTTTGCGGAAGTTTCGCAGATTTTACCCAGCAAAATGAGGTTTGATGATATTAACATCCCAGCAAGTCGATTGAGAGAAGATTGAACAAAACATTTGGCAAGTTTAGGTGAGCAAGTAATTCACTTACTTGCTGTATACTTGATGGTAGATCATGTTTTTCAGATGAACTGTTTGTCCTGAATTTATGAAATAAATTTCACTGTTTTTGTCATTTAAATGCTGCCCACCCTGTATAATGTGTGAGTTGTATAATTCATACAAATCCTCTAATTCATGAAATGTCTACATATTTATACATAGGAGCCTTGAATATTAGTAAAGTGAAGAATATCATTCGGATGGAAAAAGAGCAGCTATTTTAGGAAAATTTTCTTACATATACAGGATGCTCCAATAAACTATAGCGTCTAGTAGTGGAAATAATCGAACTGTTCAATCGAAATAATAATTCGAGTGCACTACATTTCCAACTTAATCACGATTTTTCATTTCGAATAATTTGAAAACCGCCAAACCAAATTACATATTTTTGAAATGAAAGAAAAAAACTGTATCCACTAATTGAAAAAATTCAGGGTTTTCTAAAGAAATTTCTTACTTCCGTACTTACATTTGTAAGTGCACTTTCTTGAAGTCAAGTTTCTTTTTTAAAAGATAATTTCTTGATCACGACTTAAGTCGTTGGAAGGCCTACATTTCTGGGTTTAATTTTTCCCTCTAAAGCTAGAGAAAACATGTAATTTTTTTAAAAATATTGCATGCTAATTCTACCAGCAGTCGAAATTTCCCCGGAAATTCCAGCGGTAAAAACTCTTCTTATCCGACCACTAATGCGTCAAACACACCGATCAACTGACTGAACAAATCGAAAGTGCGATAAATAAAGGCCGTGCACGTACTAAATGTGGACAATGGCCAGCTGAACACATCGACTTTCCCATTACAAATTACTATACTAGTATATACGAAATGTATATACTATGTACGAAATTATTAATTTACTATACAATGTATTTCTTCAATTTTTGTAATTTAAATGATGTAAAGCACACTTCACTCCTTTACTTTAAAATTAATATAAACACCTTTGGTACACGTTAAATAATATTTCAAATATACAGCCCAGATCTGAATCAATTAGAAGACTGCAATATTCAGTTTTAGAAATGTTACTATTACGAAATATTATACAAAAATGGTTCAACACTAAAAAGAGAAATCAACAGAAGTTTTTCATTTTTCAATTCACTGCAATTTATACCCTAAAAGTAGATTTCGTTGTCCTTATACTAACACAAAATTACAAATATTTTCCGGTGCAAATGGAAAATTTTCCGGCTTATTGGCATTACTCAGGTAGAAAACACTAAAAGTGCGACAAACAACATTGTCATTATCTTAAGATCCATGTGTGAGTATGTCGCATTTGGTGTAAATGTAAAGCGTAAACCGTTTTATTATCAACATTCCTTGAAATTATTATATTATTATAATTGTGGCGTCTTAAAGTGAAATCTATATCTGTTCGTATAAACATTGTGTTGGTTTTGAAATTAATGCATATACTGACTGTACAAATCCTAGAGCATCATCATTAGCGTACGCCCCATTATGGATTTGATTACACATATTTTACTTGATTAATCCTCAAAAATGGATCATCGACACTGTTCTTAGAGCGGGAAAATTATTTAAAAAAAAATATTCAAAAGTACTAATGGAGTTATTGGACCACATTTTTTGGGCGAAAATTTGAACAGAAGACTTTCTTTTCCAAATCAGAAGGACGATGATCCTTCGTGAACACAAATGAATTGTTTTATAGTATTGTTATTAAAAAAGTATTCGAAACTGTGTAATTTATTTTTTGTCAACTTGTGTTCACGCCACTGGTTCGCTTGTATTTACACTCATAAGAACAATTCCCATAGTAAATGATACGAAACGAGTTCACATAAAAACACAATGCAGTGCTATATTGATATTTGAGTATTTATATAAAATTTAAAAAATTTCCATTCCCATTGAGCGTTTCAAGCATCCTGATAAGAGGCGAAGAAAAGTTATATATTTGTTGGAGCAGTTTGCGGCAAGTTTAAATCGAACAGGTGCATGGCAGTGGCGTAACTCAGTGCTTAAAGTGAATGTACCAATTTTTGGGCAAATCTTCAAAGCTGCATAATTTTGAGTTGTTAGTTTTTCTATAATTATGGCAATGCTGTTAAGGACTAGAACCCGGAAAGTCGCGCTTCGACTTAGGATTATCTGCATTTGCACCGTCAGTTTCGTGTACTTAGTTATTGCTCTGCTCTCTAATAGCATTAGCAACCCTCATGCAGTGAAAGAAAGTTCGGGTAAGCATTTCAATAATTAATTACCTACTATGGAAATGTGGATTTTTTTCTTTTTAACTGTTTACAGTTTATTCTTCCTAATTCAAAAACATATCAAAGGCGGTGGCTAAATAAAGACACTACAGGTTAATTCAGTTAACAGGTCAGTTGAAGCAGCTTGAGTTATTAGTGCTCATCAAAATCAATTAACTTAATTATTCGGTCTAATTGTTAATGCGCGTTTAAAGTTGCTATTATTAAAGAAAATGCGATTTAACTAGCGTATTCATAGATCTCATGCAGCATTATCTGGTTTATAAACTGCAGAAAAGTTGAATTTTTCTACCCCTTTGTAGCGATCCAATGGTGCGTGCAGACCTGACGAGCCGAGCTTGAGCCGCGGCAAAACATCTTTGATGATTCGTCAAAACACCGACAGACGATCCATTTTCTGTAGGTGTTTTGACGAAACATCAAAGGAGTTGGCCGCGGATTAGGCTCGGTCGGCTTATTAGGTCTAGACGCGGCATAAAAACCCTAATATTTGAGAAAAACAATCAGGTTTTCTCGTCTAAAATCTGCTGTAGTTTACACAAAGAAATCAGAAAGTTTTACAGTTCATTTATCTGCTCAAAATATCTAAATGCCGATTTCGTATATTGACGTCAATTTAGCAAAATATCTCCATTTGCGGAAAATAATACAAGAATATTCATTAAACAACAATCAGGCACACTATTTCTTCATTGGAGTGTGTTAAGATAAAATAAATACCATTCATAATTATCGTGTTCTCGGTTAATAAATCTTCTAACTGAGACGCATTTTATCCATTGCACTAAATGCATATATTTTTAATTGCGTGCAGTGCGTCTAAACTGATAATGGGCTTTTTTTGGAATCGATGAAGAGTTTTGAGATAAATGCGCATTGTAAGTGCGTATTTTCAATACGATCGAAAAAATGTTGAACTAATAACTTAGTTGACACTCTTTAAGAGCAAACTCCAAATTTATCGTTCAATTTTATGTACGTTATATTTATATGTTTTCACACTTTCTGATTGAAAACTCTTTGAAACCCATTTGATAGGCACACTGTCCAGCCAAAACTTAGTAAAATTTTCGCATAAGGTGGGCCACACTGTTCAAAAGCCGAAAAAAGGCAAAATTTAGGAAAACACAATTTACTAATAAGATGCTCGTTTCTGTAACAAAACACGTAATTGGGCACCGTCGCAAATTCATCAAAGTATTAAAGGAATCGTGCGAAAAAGCCAGCGGACCACTCAATTCCAAGCGAGCTAAAGGCCAGAAAATTTGCAATTAAAAAAGGGCATTTTTGCGGTTAAATTTACACAACTAGACTGGAAAATGGTAGCAAATACTAAAGAAAAACCCCCATTTTCAGAAAATTATCAATTTTCCGCACAAACACGTAAACAAATTGGGTTTTTTAGAAACCAATAGACTGATCGGAGCAAAGTCAAAGTTAACATACCTTTGGAAGGTAGTAACTCGAGATCATTGAAAATATCGCAAAAATTGATTTGAAAAAGTTAATCTTTGGTAGTAGTCTTTAGCCCGTTGTAGAATAGATCTTCCCGACGTTTTGCCAGTACAAGCGACTTGCATCTTTGGAGATGAGTTTGCGCGAAACCTTACACCGAACTGAGCCTCCAAATTTTATTCCCAACCGTTTGAAATGCATCAGTTTCAATCATTGGCAATTTTGACTCTTTTCTGCTTAAACTGACCTCAGGATCGCCTCATAAATCGCACTTATTTCTTTAGGATACCCGATGTTTACCTCTCGACATTTATTGGCGTTAAATTCGATAAACGATTCTAATCCTGGCCAATTCAATGAAATATTCGATTTAAAACCTTCCACTTTGAGTTGGAATGAAAGTAGAAATTGTACCCCGGCGGCCCTGAATGAGTTTCCTTCGGATGGGTTAACCAGAGAGCAACGCCAGCATGGGTGGGTGATAATCCATGTGATAGTGGTATGCTATTTATTTATATTTTTAGCAGTAGTTTGCGATGACTATTTCGTGCCGTGTATAAAAAAGTTGTGCGATGGTAAGTTGTCTCAAAGAACCCGTTGTAGGTCGCATGCAGCAATAAAACTTTGTTTTAGTTCTACAATTAAAGGAAGACATTGCAGGGGCGACTTTTATGGCAACTGCCAGCTCCAGTGCGGAAATTTTTGTTAACAGCGTTGGCACTTTTATAACAGAGGGTGATTTAGGGTTGGGAACCATTGTGGGATCGGCTGTTTTCAACATACTGGCTGTACCAGCATGTTGTGGCTTCTTTGGAAATATGGTAAGAAGCCCCTGTTCTGCAAAGGTTCCTTTTAATTAATGAGGATAATTTCAGGCCTTCAGGCTGGAATGGTTTGCCTTAACTCGCGATAGCGCAGTTTATGGTTGTGCGGTGATCATCCTTATTTGCTTTTTGCAAGATGGAATTATTTACTATTCGGAAGCCTTGACTCTAATGGTGCTTTATCTAGGCTACCTCTTAGGTAAGCTTGCTTAGGATGCACCTAATCTAAGCTGCCAGCCTGCATCAGATTTTTTCCAGTGATGGTCTTTAATGACACTATTAGTTCCTGGTTTCATAGAACCATCGCCAAATTGAGGAATAGACGCTTCTATAAGGAAGTGATGGCAGAAAATCAGCCGCTCCTGCTAAAAGCAAACGAAAAACTCAACAATAACTACAGTGATTCTGTAGTTGAATTTTTCCTTTCCGATGTGACTCTCAAAGATATTGAGCAATCAGGTGAGTGGCAGCCACATAATTTTGAATTTTCCAACAATTGCAGAGCGCTGTTTCAGAAGAGTCGACTAACATATGGAGTTGGCCTAAGGAAGACACGAAAAAGACCAAACTTTGGTGGATTTTCACCTGGCCTATATCTTTCGTGCTGTTCCTTACAACGCCAACAATAAAAAAATATCCCAAAATGTACATTGTCACATTTGCAATGTGTGTAGCTTGGATTGGAACGGTCTCTTATGTGGTTGCTTGGTTAATTACAATCATTGGTGAGTCTAATTTATGTACAATATTTATCAAAAGTTTCATTCCTTCGATTATTGCTTACTGCTAGATTTAGCGACGATTTAAAATCAATTTCAGGTGATACGCTGAACATTCCAGACTCTGTTATGGGACTAACATTTTTAGCTGCTGGAACCAGCGTACCAGAAGCTGTTTCTAGTGTGCTGGTTACAAATCAAGGTAATTTTAAAGCTGAATAATTATAATAATTAATTTTCCGATAAAGTCGATGAAATATGCAAGTGCCGCAGGTTCAATTTAGGTATATTGTATATACTTTCCTGACTGTGTTTCAATTCCAAATCAAATTAATTCCTTGATTGATAAATAGAGACAATAAATGACTGAAGCCCAGGAATGAATTTGATTTAGGTATATTGCACTCTTTAAGCGCTGCTTTTTTATTTTAGTTTCCTCATGTATTTTAAGACTTCTTTAGGATTGTAATTAAAAGTTTTCAATGTCCAGATTTCGAAAAAATCCTTAAGGAAACAGTTCAGTATTAGATTTTTGGTAAAAAAGCATGAAGCACAGACACCGAAAGTTGCATTGGCTTATCTATACATTCTAGATACGTTTGCAAATGAGTGGAATACAACGAAAATATCAAACTAGTGCAAAAGGCAAAAAGTTTAAGTTCCAAATTAAATTTCAGCCAATTGATTCATTTTCTGCAGCATTTAAGTTTTTTAAGCAATTTAATTAATTCTAACATTTCTTAGAAACTTGATAGTTTCAATACACGATTTTCAGGGTATGGTTCAATGGGAATAAGTAGTTCGATTGGTTCGAACACTTTCGATATTCTCCTTTGCTTGGGGCTCCCGTGGTTTATCAAGTCTGCCTTTTACCCTAAAGTGCCAGGCCAACATTGGATCACAATAAATTCACAAGGGATAAATTACAGTGCTGTTTGTTTATTGACCACTCTTGTCCTGTTCTATCTCAGCATCTGTTTCAACAAGTTTCAGTGAGTATAAAAATTGTTGTATTTAGGATTTTGTGTTTGAGAAAAAACCCGATAAATAGAAGCCAAACGTTTTGTTAAAGGATTTTCTGATCGTTCAGTCACAAATAGAAGATTGATCCATTCAGGAGCATAAAAGGAGCACACATATATTATCATATATAAAAACAAAAAAAAACAACAATCTAACTCGTTTCTAAAAATGTTGTTAATATATGTTTTGGTAGCTCAGTTGTTCATCTATTGGTTGCTTTTAGTACCGTAAACAAGGTTTAAACTAGTTTTTTAAGTCAGTGTTTAGCCGACTAAAAAAATTAAGGAACAATTAATTAGCACTGACCACTTTAACTCTTGAAAAAAGTCCCTTATGCATCGCCTGCCCAATCATTGACGAGTTTGTTTTTTGATTTGGTTGTTTTTTTTATGTTTTTATGCGTTTTATGAGAAAACCCTGTTCTAAAGAAATTCGTCTTAAACGTCTTAATATTAAGAAGGATCGACAATCGTATGCATTTGTGTGCGTCAGAATTAGTTGTTGCTTTCAACTCTTGAAGTTACAAGATGCGAGTAACTTGAGAGGTAAAACTGGCTACGTGAACCAAAGAGCCCTAAAAGCAAAAGCTTAAAAAACATGAAATAAATATGTTCAACATTTCAGATTGGATTGGAAGATTGGTCTAGTATGCCTCGTAATGTACGTTGGGTTCGTAATATTTGCAACCCTAGTCGAGCTCAACGTTTTCTTCATAGTGAATCTACCGACGTGCAGTAGATAACGATTAATCCAGTAACCCAACGAGTAAACCTAGTAATAAGACTTTTACATGCGTATTCCTGCTTAATATTTAAGTTGGCATTCGCACTTGCCATGTGAATAACTAATGAGATAAACCTAGATTTTTGTAAAAAAAACTTATTTGAAATAAATGATACATGACTGAAATTACATTAAAATAAAAAATACATTAGTGTTTTAATTTTGCAAAAGAAACCCACCAAAACGCCATTGAAATGTTTCTAACGCCAGTCAACTAATTGGGCCTGTTTTTACCTTAACAACAATAAAGCCACTTTTGATCGTTGAAAACTTCAAGCCGAAAATGCTATTTGCCCACCTTTAAATGGCTGGAAACTATGGAAAATATGTGGATCGCTCCCCTGTTATTTGTGCGGTAATAATCTGCAGTGTTTTGTGTTAAACCATGCAAAGCATCAACCGTTTTAGGCTGGAAAAGTATCCGGAGACCCCAAAGATAACGTTGAATCCGCCTTGAAACAATATGGATTAGTTGATGAAATCAACGCGTTGAAACATGACGCCAACATCTGGAAATCCGACCAGTTTATACCACCGAGAAAACTGCCTCCAATTCAAGGCGCCCAGTTTTTAGGAACAAACACCCAGGTCAATTTTGATCCAACTTGATGTTGGGAATGCATTCAAATGCAAATTTCTAGGTCAGCAAACTGTTGAATCCTCCAGTTTTAACAAGATATCAGCATATGATTGGCGATCTAAAAGACACAGTGTATTCGTCCTACTGGAACGCGGAAATAGGCAAAGTTCGAGACCCAGTACCAGGACTGCCAGCAGGAATGAACCCTCTTGAAGTCACCTTTGGAAACCCATCCAAAAAAGGTTTAAGCAACGCCACATTGATGAACTTATCAGCCTTCCATAGTTCGTTTTCAGACATTTCCCTCAAAGAAGTGGTGAATCCGTCGAAAAGCCACTACGAAGTGCTCAGAGACTGCCAAGTAGGGCATGAATTATACAAGAAAACGCATAACGATTACAACCCTTCCGAAAAAGTCCAGCGGGGGTAAACAAGTGAACGCCCGCGCATAAAACAAGCTTGAAACATTATTTCAGATACAATAAACCTCCGTTTAATCCAAATAAATGTTACGGACAAAAGACGAAGTATGACCCAAGAGGCATTTGGGTGAAATGCGCTTGCGATTGGTACCAAAAGGAACCTCTGGTACATGCCAATAAACTGCAAGCGGATTTTTTTAAAAGAACTCGCCCGCGTCTTGGGCAGGTTTTAGCGCCGTTCGTAACAAGACACCTCATATCGACTAGCGGCAAATAAAACGATTTTCAGAAACAATAACATCAGTTTGGTACCAAAGAACCATACATTTGGCGATGCTTCGAATCAAGACTTCTACGGCGTAGAAGACCTGCTAAAGGACCCAAACGTGCAGCCTTGCGTGTTTAAGCGCGATGTTCGTCAATGGATTGCCAGTTTAAACAAAACAAGGATGGCCATCAAACAAAAACGGATTCACGGTTTTGACATCGAGGATTTTTATAAGAAAGCGCTATACTTGGACAAGGCAATTGCGAATTTTTCAGTGTTTCCTTGGAAATTGACGAGGATTTTCAGGCCAAATCGGGGTTCCTTCCCTTTGAAGATCTGCGCAAACTGTTCTCTTGCAGCTATATAATGCTGCCGACAGAGCTGGAATGTCTTTGCTACTACTTGAATTATATTGTCGATGGCAAGACGGATTACAGGAAATTTATTGACTTGATTGATAATAATAAGGAGCTGATCGATATGCGGCCAATAGAAGGTAGAAAGCCTATTTAAGGCGCCAAAATATCCCTCACTTTATGGACTTGCAGATGTTCCAAAGGAGAGCAAGTACTACATTTCTACTTCTCGGGCAGCTGGATGTGATTATTTGGATGTGAATAACACTGGTAAGAGTTTCGTCTTCGTTACTCGAGCTTGCAGACTGTAGAAGAAAATAATTTCATTAGCCTTATCTCTCATAGTATGTTCCTCCCGTTTGTTATTTAAAGTATGCTTTGCTCATTGTTCAAAATGCGACTTAAAAATGAAAAACACGGAAACGATCTTTAACCAACCAAATTTTGCTTACTATAGACTCAAACAGAAATATGCCAACAGCAGGAATTCCGTCCATAAGACACGATTTGCCACGACCCGTAGCCCCAAGTGGTGGTATAAGGGCAGCAATTGAAAATTTTGGGGACGAAACTTCGGCGAAGAGTGTAGTTAATCCTAGCATTTACACTAATTTCGGGTTAACATATCGGGACTTTTTCCTGGTAACTAACTATCTGCGCTTTGAATGAAAGCAGAAATAAATCAATTTGTTGCGTTCAATTGAAAGCAACAGTTAGATATTTTTTTGAACAGTCATTCTTCCAGCCAAGATCATCGCAAGTGATTAGAAACCTATTTGAAAAGCTGGGATACAATTTCATTGAAGGTAATTTTGAAAAACTGTGGGAAATGGGAGTGAAAGAAGATCAGACTGGTCAAGTGTGCATCGATACATTCAAGCGGTTGCTGCAGAGCAAATGCCAGCCTTTAAGATTGAGGGTTGATGAAAAGCAGATCTAATGTGAAAAACGAATAGCCCAAATATATTTCAATAATTCCCAATATGTTACATTGTTTTTATTAATACGAACATGTTTTCGAATATTACTTACCTACCAGAATAAGAAAGAAACACACTTAGCTTCTTCGTCTGTCTCGGTTCCTGCGATAATTGTCAGTGTCCCTGGACTTCGCATCAACACTTTTCCTTCTTGTTCTTTCCCGTGACCGCGATTTGCGTTTTACTTCTTTGTCTCTAGATCTCGGCCTTTCAAACGCCTTTTTGCGATCCCTCAACTGGTCAATATTATCTTCATGGCGGCTTCTCACCCATTCGTAGTCCTTCTTCTTTCGATCAGTCGAACGACGCTCCGGTGAATGGCCACGATCGTTTTGCCTTTTACTTTTCTTCTCATCAAACTGTTGGCTGGACTTGGAATACTTATTCTGATCTCTTCCGGTTTTAAATACTTCTTTGGGGCTTCTATTCTGTTTACGTGTCGATTTCATTTTATTTACTTTGGGGCTTTCGTCTTCAGAACTATCGCTTGATTCTAAAAGTAAATAAAAAAACACTTGTTTTTTATCCCACGGGAAGAATGGTTGGACAAAGTGTTCGATGTAGGAAGGCTTACAAGGCCAGAGCCGTCATATATATTTTCCTTCCTAACTGGTCAGCAATCAATTTAAATAAATAAAAATAATTTAGGTGTCTAACCTGAGCTACTGCTATCTTCACTTGAACTGGAGGAGCTACTTTCTTCCTTCGCGGGTACCGGTACATTTTTTGGTAAATTCTTCAAGTGGTCCCTAAGATCATCGGTCAAACCACCCAGACCAATTGAAGTAAAAAAATTGATCGAAAAACGGGTGTTGTTGGGATCATCCCTTGGAAATAAACCTGCAAAATGACCTTGGAGAGTTCTGAAACAAAACAGGTAAATGAACAAAAATGTAGCGTATACAATATAAATAAAAACTCACGGATCTTTCAGCCTTTGATTGAAATTTCCCAGTCCCATATACTCTGCCAATTCTTGAAATAGGATCTTGATGAAAATCCGACTCGAGCTGTTTGTGTCTTCCTCGGTCATTTTCATTACTTCTAGAACCTCCCAACTTATGGCGTCAGTAAACAGTAGATGGGCAAAGAATTTGCTCACATTTCTCAGCCTATTTGTATCCAATCTGTGTGTTGTTGCGTAGGTGTCTTTGAATATTTGCTGAAACGGCTCCACGTAAGTTTTGTTTATTTGGCAAAATCTCTGACCTAGTAAGCCATAGAATTTTTCATATGTTCTTTGTTCTGCACAACAATCTAAAAAAATTCAGAAATTAAAAGCGGTTGAAAATTTGTCGAAGATGCGTTTATTTACTTACCAAGAAACATATGACAGAGCTCGATTTCTTGGCCGGGCTTCAATTCCATTTTTAAGAGCTTGTGGGCACATTCTTCAAAATCCAAACTAGATTGAATGGTCAAATAAATAGTCCTCCTTAAGACAATCAAGTTAGTTTCAGTTTGATCTACAATCGCATCTGGACCTTTAACTTCTTCATCTTCACTATCCTCCTCTGATCCTGAATCTGAGCCTGACTCAGAGCCTGATTCACTGTCACTTTGAAGAATTTCTTTGCTCAAAATTTTGTATTTGCCCTCGTTTATTTCGTACTCGTCATCAAATTTGAAAACATCTTTAAACATATAAACGAGTTAATAACCAGAAAGACATTTGTATCATATAAAAACTTACTCAGAATGTCTTCAGCCTCGGCCTGTTTCACATCAACCAGTTTAATCAGATGGGTAAACTGATCATCTTCTTCCACAATATCCAGCTCTTCAATAATAGCTGCATAGTCTTTAAAGCCGTCTTTCCTGATGTGAAACATCACCTCAATCATGTATTGAATTCGCTTTTCCAGCTTGCCTTCATGTAGAATGTTTTTCAGCATCTCAAAGATCGCATTGATGCCTGAAAATTGAATTGTTCTATATCACGAGCTTTTGGGAATCCTTTTTAGAAAAGCTTACCTTTCCTGGATACCTCCGACAGTTTCTGACCACATTCCTTTAAAAAAGCTATTGCCACTTCAATGGAGCTATCCGTAGGAGATTCTATGAGGAGTGTTAGAATTTCCAGTGCCAAGATTTCATGCACTACACATTGATTCACCAAGTGAGCCACAAATGTTGAAGCCGATATACAAATGGATTTATTATTCTGTTTGAAACCTCTCCTGAATTGCAACACCAGCCTCTTAAGCAGTAGCTCTCCTATGTTGGGAAATTTCGAATTGATAACTGCAACCAAAGCAGCGTAGACGTTGGTGAATGTGGGAGAAGCAGCTTGGGCTTGAATTATTGACTTGCAAAGCAAGCCTCTTCCTCTAACAATATTTTCATGCAATAATTCTCTCGCAATTATTCCAATATTGGATGTGTTCACTTTGTTAATGTAACCATGAATAGACTTCTTCAAAGCTTCCCAGGCGATTCTTTGGAAAGCCATGGAAGATTTATCAGTTATTTCTGCTTGCATCATTCGAAGTTTTGCAGGGGGGATATAAGCTCCTCCAGTTTTCGATGTTAAAAGATCTACCGTTTTTCTCTCCCTGGGTTTAATGATAGTTTTATCACGTTCCCTTTCCCTCTCCCTATGGGAGTTGCGGCTTCTATCGCGATTTTCCTCCGGATTTCTGTATCCCGGTTCTTCATAGTACCTCTGACCAACGACGTTTTCGTCTCTCTTAGGATACTTGTTCCAGTATTGGTCACTGTTCCTGTCATCTGAATATCTTCGTTTATGTCTCTTTTTCCTCTGGGAGTCTTTCTCGGGGGTACCAGAGCGGGACCTGCTGGATCTCCTTTTTTCACGTGTTTTCTCCATCCTCGCTATCTTCGATGGTTTACCCTCATCTGAATGCGATTTCTCAACATCATTGGATTCCAAATCGGAAACCATTTCAAAACTTCTGAACAAATACAGCACAGACTACAATAACAATACTGTTTTATGTTTATGCTAGAATTCTTCACGCAAAAACGCCATGACACTATGACACAACCACTGTCAACTGTCGAAAAACAATTTGACAGTCGAAAATTATATGAGATAAACGAATAAAATTGCTTATACTAACATGGTTTCAATGAAGCCAAACAATGCTATATTGTTTTACAAGGATAAATACATGTCTGCCATGCATATAAATGGTTTTTAAACGAAACTTATTAAAAGTACTTAAATATTGTAGGATCAATATAAAATTTGCATAGCATCAAAGACGTCACTATAAACATAGAACAAGACTGTAGAGACGTAGGCTTCTGAGTGTCTTGATGGACTTGACAGGTAACCTCAAAAAGTAAAAAGCTAAACTTTTTATAAGTTAAAATGAGTCTTGCTAAATACGCAACTGGATTGCTGAGGCCCGACCTTAACAAGCAGGTAAGCAGACCTTATAAGCATAAAAATGTAAACACTAGCAACTCATTGACTGTTTTTGCAGTTTCAGCAAGTGAGGCACAAATGGGTTAACCGATGGATGGCTAGGGACTACAAACGAAGAATGACTGTAACTGAATACGCGCCTACAAGGTTGCGAATCAACTCCCTCAAAAGAAATGACATCCTGCCACCAGAACTCCAAGAAATAGCCAGTGCTGAAATAATGGCACTGCCCAGGGACTCGCTTTTGAATCATTTAACTTACAGATGTGTCATAACTTCCAGGCCTCGAGGCGGGGTGCCCCCTTGGCGACTTAGCCGCATTGTTTTCAGACATCTTGCCGATTATAATAAACTGTCTGGCGTCCAAAGAGCAATGTGGTAAAAGAATAGTAGTTGATCAAGAAATGGTGTAGAGTAACCGAGTGATTTATTTATGCGTCCAATATACCCTCTGGAGTAATAAGCAGATTGCTGAAACTCGGCGCTAAATCAGGCGAAAATATGACATCAAACCGTCTTATTGGATCAGTGTTATTCCTGCTCAAGCCAAATCTGGAGGTAACGTTGTTAGCCCACGAAAGTCCTAGAGAAGGCTCGGTGAGTCCAGACGATAAGTTGTCTACAACCTTAAACACCTTTGCTTTGATCATCTTAAATACCTTGTCAATTTTACCTGATTAATAGTTAATATTCCAAATTTGCACTTCTCTTGAAGTTCAATGAGAACTTTTCCTAGGACTGTAAACTCTTGACTTCTAGCTACGTAATTAGGATTCTCAGTGTCACTTCTAAATAAACCAGCTATTGAATCAATAATGATTAGTCCGACCTTTTTGCCCAATAAAAACTGTGGTAAAAGGTTTAAACACTTTTGTAACCGCACAAAATTCGGAATGTGTTCGATATAGATGCGATCTTCAAAACAGATGTCCACGTTATATTTAGATCTAAAAGCGCAGGCTAACTGGATAAGACGTTTTGATGGAAACACATCCTCAGTACATATGTAAACCACTTCTGCAATATTTCTAGTTATTAATCACCATTACTGTATTTCCTCTACTACCTTGGCCTTTGCCTCCTAAATGTACAGGCAACTGTATTTGCAATGCCAGTTGTAGACATAGCTGAGTTTTTCCTACACCACTGCAACCATATAATTCATTTATCCCATTTACTGGAATTCCTCCATTTAGAAGGCCGTCTAGATTTGTGCAGCCAATACTTATTCTATGACATGGTTCGATCTGCTTGGCAGTACAAAATTTATTTTGAAGAAGTTTTTCGGAAGCAATGTACATACATTTTTGTACAGTGTCACTCGAAGCGCCCGTTAGGCCCTGCAGTATTTTATGGTCTGCTAGTATAATGTGTTGCAAAGTAGAGAAACCGCCTGAAGAACAACAATTAACGAGTGTTGAAAGTACTGTAGTGGCATGAATACCGTTTAAAAGTTCATTGTAGCAATCTACGCCCAGCAACAGCTTAATTTCATCCATTTATATAGTAAGTCTACCTTCTTTTCGATCTTCATTAATTTCAGTTCGGGTAATCGGTTGGACTATATTTATTATTAATGAAATTAAATGAATGTAAATAATCGAAAAGTAAGGTTTGTATAAAGTTGGCAGATTTGTTCCTAACCCAACTAAACTGATAGGATATTGTCAGAACAATTGGAAAGAGATTGGAGAAAGATAGAGCTAATTTGGGAATAAAAAAATGTAGTCAAGTTTAACTCAAAAGTAATACTATATATTCTGTGAGTAAGGTCCCATTTTAAAAATATACGTGGTTTTGTCAAAATTATGCCCAAATATGCGTAAAACACCCATGGTGTCAATATAAAAATCCAAAAAAAGTGTTCTGCCCACATCAATCCATGAAAAATTGCTGACGAGAAAAATACCATCGAATACCCCTATATATAACCCATAGGGGGGATGTTCTGTGGAAAATACGTAACCTCTACTTTATCTTCTGACGTCTCCTTTAGTTATTTGAAGTTTTTGTTATTTGTTGTTAATTAGTATTAATGTAAAAGGGGCGGCCCATACCTAAAACCAGTGTGCTTTAAGCTAGAAATGCATATAACGTCTAACGTGAGAAGTGAAAGTTTCTGTGAGTAATTGCATCTTGATAGTGTGTCACAGTATGTAAAATTGAGTCCGTTATCAGATCAATTAAATCCCCTACGAATTCTGAACGAAAATGGCAAAGTCTAATTACAGGTGAGTTACCAGCGAAGGATAGTCAGGTGCAAGGGCTTAGGGACTTTCTTAAGCAAATCCTGCACTACGTGTAACTTACCTGCAATCGATTACTTTGCGTTTGCTGATCCACTCTGCTGCAGTGCTATTTAATAAATAAATAAATAATGATTGTGCAATTTTTAGCAAAATTGATGAATATGGTTTTGAACGACCAGATGACTTCGATTACAAAACTTACGATGAATTTATGTCTCACTACATGCGGACATTAACCAGAAGAGCGCTTAGATGGAACTCTGTGTACAAAAATCGAAATTTCAAAAAAAATAACACTATGAAACGTTTCATTCGGAAAGGAATACCGGCCAACCTGAGAAAGACTTGTTGGATGGCAGTGTCAGGAGCAGAACAATGCAGGAAAAATAGCGCTCTGAGCTATCAGCAGCTCAGAGGAAAAATCGAAAACTCCCAAATTAGTGAGACTATTAAAATTGACCTACCGCGCACATTTCCAGATAACATTTTTTTCTTGAATGAGAAACAACTGCCTAATATGCTGTATAATGTTTTGGCCACATTTGCTCATCAGAATTCAGAAGTGGGTTACTGTCAAGGATTAAATTATATTGCAGGTATATGCGCTTCGCATAGTAAAACGTTCATACAAGAATTGATTCTTAAGGTTTAATTCTGCTGGTTACCAAAGATGAAACAGCTACATTCTGGCTGTTGAAAACGTTAGTTGAGCACTTACTGCCGAAATACTACGTTGTAACAATGTCTGGACTATTAACGGACTTGGATGTAGTAAATGACTTAGTTCAAAAGCACGAACCGACAGTCCACAGGTAACAAGCCCAATTTCTTTAAGCCAAAACATAAATCCCATTATGTAGGCATATAAACAATATAGGAATGCCTTGGGCTATGGGAACTACCAAATGGTTTATCTGCATTTTTGCCGATGTTTTACCCACTGAAACCGTACTACGAATATGGGACTGCTTGTTCTATGAAGGCTCTAAAATACTGTTCCGCGTGGCTTTAGCTTTAATCAAACTGCATAAGCTGGAGATTCTAGAAACCACTGATTTGAGCGAGCTGATGACTGTGTTTAAAAATATGAGAAATCATCCTAGAGTTATAGACTGTCATGGATTTATGCATGTAAGTTATCAATTTTTCTTTATTGCTAACAGTAGATGTAGACATGGATTGTTTTAGTACGTTTTTGATCTCTCAGGGAGCCTATCAAGTAGGAAAATAGACTCTTTACGACTTAAACACACCAAATGAGTGGGACCATTTAAACATATTCACTACACTATGTTCTAGTCAACTTTTCCATAATAGTATTAACAATTTTGTACAGTTATTAATTACAACCAGATTCATTTTTACCGTGAGTGTTTTTCCAAGAAATCTTTTGCCTCGTTGATTTTCGACGCCAAGTATGGAGAGCCGCCTCTGTCTGGGTGGTTGACTCCCATTACCTTTTTAAACGCATCCTTAACCTTAGCCTTGTTTGCGGATGGACTGATTCCTGAAACGGAATTTGTTGGAATTAGCTAATTCTACTGTCCAAAATAATGCATTTTGAGTGGCGATTGTTAGGAAAAAATAGCTCCAAACCCCTGTAAATGTAACTGCCAAATTCCAACAATATCATCACAAAGATTGGTAAGTTATTTACCAAAAACGCTTGATTTTTGGCGGTTTCATTTATCATATAATACTATGCAGCGTATCCGCCAAACCGTCCACTTATCTCTACTGTAGTTTCATAAAGGTTATAATTTTCATGCTGTGCCATTGTTTAAAGCCAAACAACCAGATCAGGTAGAGAGAAATACAATATGCAATAAGGAAATGTAAATCCACATAGAACGAGGAAAAAAGAGACTACATACTCGTCTCAGGAAGGTTGGAAGATCAAGAAGGATAAACCACTGGCAATCAACCTCCCAGCAGCAAGAGGCTGGAAACAAGCCCCCATGCTTAATTTGAGAATAGGAAGAAAACATTGTTACTTTACTACTAGAAGCTGATGCACAACAGTTCAGCGCGTTATTTATAAATTAGTTTTAAAGGCCCGAAAAAAAGGGGGCTTCTTTTCGGACAATATACAAAGTGAACGATTGCCCTGAAATGAGAACGATACAAGTTATTTTGTATCGTTGCTTATGCATCTTACCCAAAATTAAAGCAGCTTCCCTTCTATTCATTTTCTGGTCGAAACCTCCTTTGTAATATTTGGAGTTGGCGGCAGATTCCTCAAACTTTGGCAAATTTTTCATTGCTTCATTGAAGGTTTTGGCAGCGTTCGGCATTTGGCGTAGGGCATATCTTGCGCCAAAACCTACGGCCGCTAGCCCTAGTCCTGCTAGTATCACTCCGTTCTGCAAACAGTTCAACCGTAGTCATGAGCTTGAAAACAAAATAAATTTGTACCATTTTGCGTGAAAAAGCTGGGTTCACAGACCGCTGGGTTATTAGAACTTTGAATTTTGCCAAAAATATAACCTGCAATTATGATGGGGACCTTTAACTTTGACAATCATATGATTGACGATCAGTGTTGTCAATAAGGGAAAGCGCAATGTCTCTGTGAAGCGGAGATTTCCTTCTTTTTCTACTTAGAACTCTGCTTAAAAAACGTTTTTTTTGAGAATAGAAGAGTGATTGTGAAATTTTGGACAATTTTTAGACTGAGCTTAATTATTGGGGAAATGATAGGGGAATAATTTGATTGGGAAATTTATTTTACCAACATAAGATCGGTGAAATCAAGCAATGGTTAAAAAACCAAAGCACTAAAACGTGGGGAAATTCAATCGACAGTGTTGGCTAGATTCTTTGCAAAATCACGACGTGCCTGAAAAAATAGTTTTGTACGTCAACAATCAAGAATTTTTTAAAGTATTCTTTTCAAAGAATCGTAACTTTTGATTTCCATTAAATTTTGGAGGCTGTTATAGTGGTAAATAGTCGGACAAGTTGGCTAAAGCATTGAAATCGTTATTTTCGGGACGCCATTTTGTATGTGCCGGTGATTTTACCTATAGGTGTCAAATATTTTACAACATTAAATAGTTTTATTATTGAATAGTTATTTGTCTGTGATTTGATCTTGTTCCGCATAATTTAGAACACTTGTAGGGTGAGCTTTATTACGTTTTATTCGAATAACTTGATCCTTCATCATTTCTGTCACTCCCATTTATTTTTGTTCCAAAATATGACATTACTTCATTAGATTTTTTTCTAGTGAATTTTTGTGAATTTGCTTGTCTTGGTGGATTTCATCCGATCATTTAATCAAAATTGTTGCAGTTTCTATAAGATGATTGTTTAGTCCAAATTCAAAGTGAAACAATGACTGTTGCAACCAGAGGGCAGGAAATTGTTGAAGACAACAAGGAAGTCCAGGTAATTTCAAACCCCTACTGTATGTATCCCTACATCTACATCCAAAATCCACAGATGCTTTGTTTGAAATTTACTTCGCATTTACACTGCCAATCCTCTTTCTTAATGTCCATAGAACGCAATTGCTGGCCCTTCAAATGTAACTCCAGAAGTGGTCCAAGACGAAAATGCTGAACCAGATTTCCCAAAAGATAAACTAGTTACTTTAGAAGATAAAATCTCGAACCTAAGATGGGTAGTGCCAGTTTTGCCAGATCAAGAACTGGAAGTTCTGCTGAAGGCCTCAATAGATCTGGCAAAGAAGAACTTGGACATGAAATCAGAAGCGTGCCAGCGCTTCTTTCGTGATGGGTTGACAATTTCCTTTACCAAAATACTAACAGACGAGGCAGTGTCCAGCTGGAAAACCAACATCCATGTTTGCATTTATCAGAATTGTTTAAAACTAATTGAACTGTGTGTCGTCAAGTTGCCCCATGACTACTATCCATTGCTCGATCTTCTGGCTATGGTTCTCAACCCTAATAACAAGTTTCATAGTTTCAATTCTACCAGACAGAGTGAAACTGCTGGGCCTGGATGTATTTTAACCGAGGAGGAACTATTTGCAAGACCTTCGTCAGATCCTCGCAACCCAAGGGGCTGGCTGGTCGATCTAATTAACAAATTCGGAGAGCTTGGAGGATTTCAGAATTTGCTCGAGCGATTTCAAACAGGAAAAAATCTGAGTGTCTCTATTGTATATGCCCTCTTAACCCCTTTTGGACTTTGTTATGAATTTTTAACACCTCATACTATTCACAAGTATGCCCTTCCAGTATTGGTAAGTTTCCCAAACAATTTCTTAACTACATGCTTCTGTGACATCTTATTGTTCTTCTCAGGAAATGGTACCAGGTATCCTGGAAAAACTAACCGATGAGGAGCTTAAGCGAGAAGCGAAAAATGAACAGAAAAGCGACATAGTCTCCTTAATTATTCGATCAGCGAAAAATGTAGCATCTCGAGTACCTGACCAAGAGGAGTTGATTAGAACATTGGAAGGATTCCGGCTGACAATGATATTAAGACAATTGCAAATATCCAGTTTTAATGGCAAAATGAACGCCCTTAATGAGATTAACAAAGTTATATCTAGTGTAAATTATTACATAAATCGACATCATGGAATAGAGGAAGAAGAATATCTAACACCAGAAAGGATGGCGGTAAGTGATCCAAATTATTTTTTATCTAAACAGTGATTTTATATAGGTACTTGTAAAAGATCTTTCGCGATTTTTTGCGCTGTATCTTTTTACATTCTATTGACGTGTAAACATGCATTTAAATAAGTAAATAAACGAACGTATCCATTCAGGACTAAGAATTCGTCAGATCAATTTTAAGTGAACAGTATACTAATGAATTAATACTATGAACAGTAAAATTAAAACAGGTTTTCAGAAGAATCAGTGGCGCATTACTTTTCATAGAAAATTGTTCATTGACATGATTGAGTCTACGCCACTGACATTGGTGAAAGTGAAACAGCATTTTTATCAAAAAAACACGCAATAATGCTCTCAAAGCCTGCAAAGTTTTATTAAAATATGTTAAGCGCTTTTTAGAATATTAATAAATTTAATTTACCAATTTAAAGCTTCTTGTGGATCACAAAATCCAGGTTCTTTGAATATCGTATATGAGTAAAATAGATCGCAAATTACTACATCAGCGTGTATTCAGTTTTCTTACCTGTTTTTTTTTTAGTTTTTACAGCCAATTTTTCGCACTAAGTCACAAAGAGTTTTTCGATTATTTGCGAGCTTTTTAAAATAAAAAATTTCTCCTCATTCGCAAACGACTTTTTCGTTAGATGCTATTGTTTCTATCCTATATTAGAGTCAATTTGAAATAATAGGGATAAAAACAGTTTAGTTTTTAAGCTAAAAATTTTACAGGCGTCTTCAATTGAAAATGTAATTAATGAAATAATTTTCTCTCCATTTTTTAGCTCAATAATTCTCTCGTAATATCTTTGAATCATTCAGAGGCCAACTAATAAATTTAGTGATGAAAGTAATAGTAAATTTTTTTTTTCATTAAATTCTGCTTTGTGTAATCCATCTTGAGCCGTTTAACGGTCATTTATATGCTAAATTAAACTCTACTGACTAACTGCTTCTAACTATTTATTTATAATCTAACAACGAAATAAAATTGGGCAAAATATACATTGATGTCTCCCGTCTGTCCATTAGGAATATAATTGTCTATTGAAAGCGATTATTTTTTTCAGAAATGGATTATCGATAACAAAGTTCTGGAAATTGTATTGCGCGATTCCCTTCACCAGCCTCAATATGTGGAAAAATTGGAGAAAATATTGAGATTCGTTATTAAGGAGAAGGCTCTAAGCCTTGGCGATCTCGATGCTGTTTGGGCTGCGCAAGTTGGCAAACACGAGGCCATTGTGAAAAATGTGCACGATCTTCTGGCTAAATTAGCATGGGACTTCAGTGCTGAACAATTGGACCATCTGTTTGAGTGTTTTCAAAACAGCTGGACTTCAGCTTCGAAAAGGCAACGCGAAAGACTTCTTGAGTTAATCAGGTTAGTACTAATTTATGTGTGTTCGCTGAATTCCAAAGACTTCTTACTTTTTAAATTTATATTCTACAACTATGTGTGGGATTTGTAGAAGACTTGCTGAAGATGATAAAGATGGTCTGATGGCACACAAAGTACTGACTCTCTTTTGGAATCTCGCCCACGCAGAGGATGTTACAACTGAAATTATGGACCAAGCATTGGCGGCCCATGTGAAAATTCTCGACTATAGTTGCTCACAAGAGAGAGATGCTCAAAAAACAGTATGCAGGTTTTCTAAATGTTACATTGCAGCATCTGTTGAGCTTTGGTTTCTAGGTATGGTTGGACAAGTGTGTAGACGAACTTAAAACTAGCGACACTTGGGTGTTACCAGCGTTGAAGCAGATTCGCGAAATTTGTACGCTTTATGAGCAGAATCCGAATGGAGGACATCCGCAGCGTACGCATCACATTTATTACCGCCAAGAGGTAATAGAACGTCTCCAAAATCAACACTCTCTAGTCATTTTGGTGGCGAATAGTCTTACAACTTACATGGCTCACTTAAGACCGTTGGTCACTGAAAGGCCGGATTTAACCGATGAAACCTATGTGCCTGATGGGAGGTATTGTCATGCGCTTCAAGTGCAAGAACGGCTCAATTTTCTAAGGTAAATATATACATTTTTAAACTAACTAATTAGTAAGGCTGATTATATTTCCAGATTCCTCTTGAAGGATGGGCAATTGTGGCTATGTGCTGATCAAGCAAGGCAAATCTGGCAATGCTTAGCCGAGAACGCGGTCTTTCCGTCCGATCGCGAAGCATGCTTTCGCTGGTTTTCCAAACTTATGGGCGAGGAACCTGATTTGGATCCTGGCATAAATAAGGACTTTTTCGAAAATAATATCATGCAAATAGATCCGTTATTGTTGACCGAAAGCGGCATACGCTGTTTTGAAAGATTTTTCAAGGCTGTTAATATTAAAGAAGGCAAATTGAAGATGAAACGAAGAACCATCTTGACGGATGATCCCGATTTGATTGGAATTCATTATTTATGGAAGGCAAGTCCATCAAACGATAATCAGTTATGCAAAAGTTCTTATGGAAATTGTTTTTCTAGGTGGTGACTCTTTGTCCAGATGAAATAGCGGCCAGAGCGATTGAATTCCTCAGAGAAGTTAGCACTAATTTGGGGCCAAAATTATTACAGAATCAAGTAGATTTTCACTTGCAATATATCGGCGAGTGTTACGACAGACTTAGGGCGCACTATGACACCGTCACTATTCTGCAAAAGTCGCCGACAGATAAAGAGCTTGACAACAATCAAATACCAAATAGGATACAAGCTGAGGCTGTGAAAATGTGCAGAGTAATGAAGGTTTTGCACGAATACATAAGCGAATGTGATAACGCGTTTGTGGGAGAAAGAAGAATATTGCCTTTGCACAGGTAAATAATGTATTCAACACCGACTTGTTTTATTGATAGTTAATTATGTTGTTTGGTTTTAGAGCGTGCTACGGAAAATATTTAACGGTTATAGTTCGGTTCTCGAGTTTAAATCGACAAGTTGATGATATGGATCTTCATACTCACTCGAACGACACGCTGTCATCTCTGAGGAAGACAATTCTGAGGCTTATAAAGCCAGGCCTGCATTGTAAGCTGGAACTGTATTTAAATGGTGAACTTCTTGAGCCAACTGACGATCGAAAGCTACTTTCTCAGATACCTATTCGCGACAAAACCGTAAGCCATCTAAAGCTGCAATTGACTACAGCGGTGCTAATGCGTATTCTTTTAGATAATATCCGCAAAAGTCATTCAGCTAAATTCAAATATGGCTTCGTCTCAAGATAGTAGTTCAGATAGTTCAACTTCATCACCACATCACTTGTATGATGGCCCGAACATTGATGTCGAGAGTCTTTTGCCAGGTGTTTTAATGTCTCAAAATCCCATATACGCCGAATTTTTCTGTAACTTAATGGCCTTGGGCAGTCAGTTGGAATCGCCTGCTTTAAGAAACAGCGCTCATGCCTTGCTGAGAACTATACCTTGCGATAGCCGAACCATAGAGATTCTAAAGCTTCTTTTTACTGGGCCTTCGGAGCCAAATATGTCAATGGAAAACACTTTCTTTCGTGCGTCATCTTCAGAGGTGACTTTATTGAACAGTCTTACATAGACTTTCTGGAAAAATATATGTTTTAGGTTTTATATCACTTGGAGGTTTTGTATGCGATGTTGATGCCCGCGATGGACACACTCTCCGACAAGACATTTGAATTTCAATACACTTTCATAACATCTGGAGAAGCTCATTTATTTTTAGAAATGTTTACGAAGAACAACTTTATGTGTAATGCAGACAATTTTACTAGACGATCCGCTTATTTAGTGATTATGAAGATTTGCAAGCTAATTTTAACATCATTGGCTCATGTTCTGGTAACACTAAGCGAAGATCATACACCGCCAGAAAATGAACCATACAACGAGACCATCCTTACGCCGGGAATGCATTTGAGTCAAGCATTGAGATCTGTGCCCGGTCATTCAGATTATGTACGTAATGGTATCCATGATTGACTGCCCTGGAATGGAAATAATTTGGTTTTTCTTTTCCAGTTGCTACGTCAGGTAGCTATGAAACTATCTCAAGGCTTAGCCCAACTGATGGTGTCCGAGACTGGGAGTTCTGGACAAGCCCAAGCATTATTCAGCCAGGCACTGAATTGGGAATTACCAGACTTGCCCACTATGCTCGCACTGGTTCGACTCATCTGGGCCGCAAGCAGTAATCATTTAGGCGAGCTAAACTCGTCTCCAGAAACTTTACACTCTTTGTCAGAGCCTGCAAAGCTAAATTCTCACGGGGAATTGGAGGGTGAAGATATCCTATTGTGTAAAGAAGCTATGGAATTGCTTAGCACAGCAGTGGTGTTAAATTCTGGCAGTCTGGAACATTTGTATCAAGATAGCTGGTAAGTTATACTGCTAATATCGAATGAATAAGTCTTCCTGATTTTATTAAGCTCAAGTCGACCTAGAAAAATGAGTTTTTTTTTGTGTGCGATTCCTTTCTGTTTCGTAAGAGTCCAACATGCAGTTTACCATTGTTGTGCTTCTGATTTTATTATATTTAAAATAAGGTCAAACCCTTTGGTTGGATTAAAGTTTTGCAAAAAACGTTCATCTTAACGTAGCTTTTTATGAACTGTCTTTTAATAGACTGTTTCTGTTTAGGTGGCCGTACTACATTACGGATCTTGTTCTAATCAATCCGAACTGTGCAATTCGTTTTGCAGCCGCTGAACAGCTAATAGTGATTTGCACTTGTGGCGCTGCGAGTCGATTGGCCCTTCAGCATATAATGCCCCTTTTGTTCTCTTTGCTAGACACAATGGTTTTAGAATATGCCGATAATGCTCATGAATATTTCCAGCTTTTGTGCCGATTAGTCAGTGTTGCTTATATAACCAGTTGTCCTCTAGATAATGCCGTCAATTTACTGGCTAATGAGGTAGGTTTCTTCAAACAATAAAACAATCTTTAATAAAGGCCTTAATATTTATCTTTTTCTTAGGTCACCTGGCTTAGAAAAGCACGCGATAAGAATGAAGTGCTTATCGAAGGACATTTGGGCTTGGCAAGAGAACTGCTGAACTTTATGACTCCTGCTCAGAAATGCGAGCTGGGCAGTGCTGAGTCTGGAAGTCTAATTCGCGAGCTACTCGAAGATTTCCTGTTTCCCGCCAGCAAATTGCAGCTGCAGCTGGCAAAAACCAAGCAACTGGGGGAAGATCCGGCTATTCCGGTATGTGATACACCTCAAACCCAGGCGGCCGCCTTCGATTTGCTCATTTCCTTGTGCTACAATTGCGTTCCTAATTACAAGCAATTGGTTGCTATGTTGACGGAAATGTTCTATTCTGGTAAGTTTTCTATTGAGAAAAATGGCGCTTATTAAAATAAAATTATAGATCCAGATTCCGCTATACCAGACTGGGATCATTTACCGGCTGTGGGGCCCCGACCGTTTCGGGGTTTTGTCGGATTGAAAAACGCAGGTGCCACTTGCTACATGAATTCTGTACTTCAACAGTTATACATGGTAGAAAACATCAAACAAGGACTATTAGCGGCTGAAGGTGCTGCGACTGATCCAAACGAGGATTTTACTGGCGAGGAACGATTTGAGTTGGACATAGATTGCCCAGACGACAGGAACTGCGTAGACGACAACAGAAAGGATTATAATGTTGGAATATTAAAACAAGTATGTGTGCAATTGATGACTTTTTTCACTGTTTTGACTGCTTAAGTTTTTTTGAAACTATCATAACTATACTTATTATTTTCAGGTGCAGGCAATTTTTGGGCATTTAGCATGTTCTCGTCTCCAATATTATATTCCTCGCGGACTTTGGAGACACTTTAAGCTTCAAGGTGAGTGTGTTGTTGCTGCACTTGTGACTGGAGTTTATAATTAAATGGCGATTTTATTCAGGAGAACCAGTCAATTTAAGGGAACAGCAGGATGCTGTCGAATTCTTTATGTCTCTAGTCGAAAGTTTGGATGAGGCCTTGAAAACGCTAGGACATGAGCAGATCATGTCGAAAATCTTAGGAGGCTCCTATTCGGACCAGAAAATTTGCAAAGGCTGTCCACATCGTTATTCCAAAGAAGAACCTTTTAGTGTTATAAGTGTAGATATAAGAAATCATAGCAGTTTGCCGGATTCGATGGAACAGTATGTCAAAGGTACCGACAAGGAAATTGAATTTTTGCAATTATTCTAATGTTCTCAATGGACTTTCAGGGGAGCTGTTAGAAGGAGCGGATGCTTATCATTGTGAAAAATGCGCGAAAAAGGTCGTTACCGTCAAGCGTCTGTGCGTTAAGAAACTGCCACCAATTCTAGCGATTCAGTTAAAGCGATTTGAATACGATTTTGAACGAGTATGTGCCATTAAATTTAACGATTACTTCGAGTTTCCCAGGGAACTGGACATGGAGCCTTATACTGTTTCTGGCTTAGCCAAAATCGAAGGAGAGATTATAGACTGTGATTTAGATCCTAGCAATAGTGACGTTTGTACCAAGTATCGTTTATCTGGCATTGTTGTACATTCTGGCCAAGCATCAGGTAAGACCTTAATAATTAGATACTAATAAGGAAATATTTTTGTCATTACCGAATACACATCACATTTCAGTTCAGGTTGGCACAGGTGTCCCTTGTATAGTTTGTGATCTTTGCCATTTTTTGTATTCAATCATAGTTTTTCCTGGCATTTGTGTTCTCATACTCTAAAGCTTCTGTTGCTGCTTCATAAATGGAATTTATGACATTCTCATATAACTCGAAGGTTTCGCTTGTACTTACATTAATCATAGTTCAGTTTTTGATCTAAACGATTCTGGTATAGGATTCTGATGCCCGGATCTTGTTAATAATCCATTCAAGTTATCTCTGATCTGATCCATTTACATGGTCAGTGGTATTCATATATCTCGTGAGGTTCTATTAAATCACATCAAATTTACATTCGTCTCAATAATTCCTGATTAAATTTTTTGCACTCAATTAATGATTGTATATCGTTTTAGGGGGACATTATTACTCTTACATTAGGCATCGTGATCCATCGGGTGAAGTAAGGTGGTACAAATTCGATGACGGAGACGTTTCTGAATGTAGAATGGGAGAAGATGAGGAAATGAAAGGTCAATGCTTTGGAGGTGAATATATGGGCGAAATGTTTGATCCAATGTTAAAAAGAACCACATATCGAAGACAAAAACGATGGTGGAATGCTTATATGCTATTTTACACTCGGCACGATGTTGAGGAAGAATCGATGATGAAATCTCTCAGTCAAGTTACACTGTGTAAGTATAGATCGGTATGATACTGATGATATGTAGAATAACGTGCAATTTTTTTCAGCTTTATCAAAACGAGAAACCCATCTAAAAATGCCCATAGCGATAGAAAATAGTATACGGAAGCAAAACATTAAGTTTTTGCATCATCGAAGTCAGTTCACGTTGGAATACTTCGCCTTTATCAGAAAGTTAGCCACTAGTTGCGCTCAAACGAATCTCAGACATAACCAGAGCATTTCGAATGATCTTTTAGAGCAACAATATCTGCTGAGTGTTCAGCTGGTTAGTAATTTTCTGTTCCATACTGGTTGGCATACAAAGAAAAATCTTAGGGGCCCGGCAATGGACTGGTATGGTATTAAAAATAATTTATTTGCAGGATTTTAAATAAATATCTTGCAGGTGTGACGTGTTGTGCTTACATCTCAGAACCTCAGCCACAATAAGGACATGGTTTGGTGTAAATATGCTGTTTAATCACATGAACAGATTTTCTGAATACCTGCTTGTTTGTCCGAGCAACGAAGTTCGATCGGCGTTTATAAAAATCGTCGTTTTATTAGCTCATTTTTCAATTAAGGACCCTCCATGTCCTTGTCCGCCTGGAATCAATAATCCGGATCCTAATGCAACCTTAAGTGATCACTTAATATGGGCGTTATTGGGGCTGTTGCAGCGCGAAGTAAGCGAACATGGGCGACACTTCCCCCATTACTGCACAGTATTTCATACGTATGCCAGTCAGGGTGAGAAAATTTAAAATGCAATGCAAATGTCCGTTTTACTTAGGTATTTCATCTGTTTTCAGGCATTCAAGAAAAAGCACAGCTCTTGCGACTTAACGTGCCTTCTACCTTTATGTTAGTTGCCCTAGACGAAGGGCCCGGACCGGCCATCAAATACCAATACACTGAGTTAACTAAACTTACTCAAGTTGTATCGTGTCTAATCCGTTGCTGTGATGTTAGTTCGAAATGCCAGTCGAGTTCAGCTCCAAGCCCAATTTTGCCTAATCCCTTTAGGGACACGTCAATACCTGACTACATAATGCCCATCTCTCCGCAAGATGCAGACCTCCTCTTCAAAGATCCCAGGTAGCGAATGTCCCAATATTATGTGCACCAATTGCTCTCATAATCGGTTTATTTACAGGTTTATCAAAAAAGTTATCGAAGACCAAAATCTCACAGATGAGGCAATCAAGCTTATACAGTTCTGTTCATGGGAAAACCCAGAATTTTCCAAGAGTGTTCTCTCCGAGTTGTTGTGGCAAATTGCGTTTGCTTATTGCCAAGAGCTGAGGCACCATAACGAAATACTGATGTCAGTGTTGCTGATTGAAGATTCCTGGCAATTGCAGAGAATCATCACCGCCATAACGGGAATACCAGATGAAAGAGAGGGGATTCTAGAAACGATTGTCAGAGCAAAGAGTCACTATCAGAAACGAGCATATCAATGCATCAAGTGCTTGGTTGCCTTATTCACTAAATGCCATTTGGCTCAAAATGTGTTACTAAGTCACGTTGACATCAGACGGTAAGAGTTGGAAAATTCCTCAGTGGAATGAATTTGGTTAACGGTGATTGATTATAGATCGTGGATTTCGGCGATAACATGGCTTCAAGACGAACTAGACCGAAAATATCCACAAAACTCTCAGTACGCCTACAATACGTGGTCGCCTCCGACCGCTAGCAATGAAAACTCGAACGGTTATAATCTAGAAAGATCGAATACTGCAAAGAAAACGCTTGAACGAGCACTAGAGCTAATACCAAACGTCGAACAGGTCGAAGACGAAGGAGCTGAAGATCCTGAATCGCAAGAAGATACCGGTCACGTCAGTGATGAACAAACGTTGTTATGAATAACTGACCACAGTCTTATTTTTAAGGTAGGCATTAAATTTTCTTTTTAGCAACAATGTCGAGAGCTCTGACTTGGGCTAGGCCATTATGCAGGTCATAATTGTTTCTTCTGTTCTGTACTAAAAAGCAAAAACTCCCTCTATATTCTCTATATTTCTGATGTTCATCTCTATGCTATTCAGAGAAGTGTTCGTGTGTTACCACAATGTTCTATTAGTATCTCCAATCTTCAGCCGTTTTCAAGTAAATACTAATACGAATTTGGAAACGACTTAATTATTTAACGATCATTATGCGGAACCCGAAAGGGTGTTAAGCAAAGTTAGTGAAACAAATTGCGTCTCTTTTTAGATGGAAGCAAGTGTAGATCAATTATCATATGACGTTCCTGAAATCATCAAAAGCTCGAACCTAAACCACAGGATTCGGCATTGTATAGACGACATATATATGAGTGTATAATTAATATCTCCCCAGTTACCTATTTATAAATCAGTCTGCGTTCGATGATGTCGGAAAAGATATTTATTTAACTGTGTTTTAAGTACTTTAAAAAAAAGTGTAGGTCAAACAAATTTTCTTCGCCTCTATTGTAATTGTCGGTCATTGCCGCGAATCGGAAAATGCTTTAACGGTCCTCAACGTGTGGCAATGAGATGCTGTTTAGTATTTTCGCTTAAGTTAAAAACCTTAGCGCTCGACAAGTGTTTATTTTTGCTGTGCATATGTTGGGGTGTAGAGAAGGTAAAAGAAAACCAGTTTGTGATACTACGATTGTTTGTTACTTACTATAAAGACTATAACTTTTCAACTTTAAAGCTTTCACATTAAAAAACACGCTGCGTACTCCACATAAGTTCGTCCCTAAATCATATATTCAAGCCGTTGAAGACAGGACGTGTTACATAATTAAATTAGATGGTTTCCCGAGTCTTAACGGCTTCAGTATACAACTCATAGAACATTGTTTTCAAGTAATATGCAACCCTAACTTTAATTTCACGTTGTATTTAAGCACTTATAACATTACTTACCTAGTTCGAAGATCTAGTATAATTTCTAGTAGTAGCATTGGTTTTTTTCATATATAGAACTGTGATTCATGTGCGGCATCTTTCTCTGAATACAGGAATGTGATATGTACGTATATACTGAAGCATTTTTTCAAGTTTTATATTAAACGGGATGCATTTTGCCCCTTTGTTCCTTTCTACAGTCGAAGCCCAATCAAAAGCAACCATTCGCTAGACATTGTATATACATTTAATTCTGTATTACCGGCGTTTCATTGGGCCCCTCTTGTTCCAACTGAAAGCGCATACTGTTTGACAAGCAAATTATTTTCAGTAGTTAATCATATGAAATGTCTTTGATCTGTAAATAACTAGCTGAAATAAAACGGACGTCGATTTTGTTTATTTTGTGATATTTTTTTGTAATTATAAACATAAGAGACAATTTATAAGTCATAATGAAATTTAACTTTTTTCTCTTTTTGTGTACATACCCTGCGAAAGGGAACGAAATCCCTCTATCGTCTAACTTTAATTATACATATATAGAGAGCGATGCCATTTTTCTTGTTAATTAGTTTCAATTTAGATTGCCTTTTGTTATGTACATATATTTTTATTACATATGAGTTCAAAACAAACTGTTCAGTTAAGTTTTGTTGTGACTTTCTGCAGAACCAAATAATATTCACTCACCAAGGTTCATTTGCTTGTAAATGCACAGTTATTTATTTTCTCCACCCGATTTATAATGATACAATTCGAAATTAGTTTCCTCTTGTATACAATTTTGTAATTCTAGCAGTATAGAAAAGATGGAAACTAATACTTAAATTATGATTGAAATATGTCTCATTTAAACAATGCTTAAAATATAAGCCTATATTATACCATAATAATTGTTTGTATTATAATTTATTTTAAATTAAAATACACTTTTAAATTTTGAATATTTTATATTTTTTATGAGCTAATGTAGTTTAGAATTTTCAGTTTTGCTAGTTGTTGTCTAAGAAACCTTGATATTTATAAATAAATAAATCATTGAAAAAATCCGCACATTCGCAAGTAAATGCGGGCATCGCGTTCGTTATGGTCTGATACGATTAAAAATAGGCGCGTATGCGTTCGTACTCAACGTTGGAGCAAAGCGAGCAGGCACGCATATCGCCTGATGTGTGCAGGGAATTGTGCTGCTTTAAATGTGTGCAGGCCTGGGAGTTGTCAAATAGGTTGATTCCAATTCCAATAGTATGTAGTCTGTGGTTGATTCAAGAAAAAATTATGATGTTTTTTGTTGGAAAATTTATAATCTGTTGATGTTTTTGGTTGGCGAAACTGAGCAATCGGTGATTTACTGAAATTGGGCGTCGAAGAAATATTATCTTGTATGATTCACGTATTCGTCAAAAAACTATTTAATTCTTCAAAACACAGCGCCCGAAGTCTGTTCGGCTTAAACTCAAAAATGAATTCATCTGCTGATTTCGGTCTTTTCAAGGATTCAAGAGAAATATTGCAGTATTTATCAAAAGTAAGTATTCACATAGAATCAAACTTTGATTGTATATGTGAAAATGTCAATTCCAGTATGAAGATCTTGAACCGGTTCGAAAACTTCTCAAGATTTATGATGAAACAAAGACAAGGGCCGATGAGCGGCGCAAAGAAGCGCAATTTCCATTAATTGTGCTGGAAGGATTGGATGGAGCAGGTATACATAGTTTTAAGGCGTTTTTGCACAATATTGAGCAAGATGAGATAAAGTCGTTATGTTTGATCAATCAGAAAATATTCCAAAGTGAGTGCTTTCTCTCTCTCTCTCTCTTATATATACGGTGCGCCAAAAAAGAGGCATAAAGCCCATGCATTCGTTTATACGATAATATGAGTGTCTCTATTGGTTGGAGATCTGTTGGTACGTACGAAGACGGACGAATTGACAGATCTCGAACAAATAGAAACACTCAAATCATTATATAAAGCCCGTGTCCCATGCATCCGTTTGTACGATGATACGATGGTACGAAAGTGTTTCTATTGGTTGGAGGGCTGACAATTTGTACGACGACGGATGAATTGACAGATCTCCAACCAATAGAAACACTTTCGTATCATCGGACAAACCGTTGCATGGGATAGAGGCAGGCCTAACTTCTTGGCAACCCGTCAGCTCTCCAAGCTCACCGTCCAAGGTGGAAAATATTTTTTGATTTTTACGCTTTACATCAAGAACTTTTAAGAAGAAGATTTTATTAATATTTGCTATATTAAGAGCGTTTTTAAGTCACATTTAACTTTTGTCAATCTGCATCAAGACATGATGTTATGGAATTGAATGGGATTAATTTGCTCTTTGGCTCATATTACGAGAACCGAGCTGCAAAACTCTATTTGCCATTGCGAGAAAGAGTCTAACATGCCCCTTTTTTATATCAAATATCACTTTAGGAATGTTGCTAGTTTTCTCGCAAAATGCGAAAATTCAATATTAGAGCGAATCTTGAAAACCGCGCTTAGTTTTTGGCTCATATCTAGAGAATCGGTTGAGCTGCAAAGCTATGGTTGCCGTTGCTGGATAAAACCTTAAAATGCACTTTTTTGTACTAAACATCATTTTAAGAATATTACTAGTTTTGGTGCAAAATACAAAAAATCAAAATTAGAGCGGATCTTAAAAACGGCTCAAACTATCGCATTCATGGTAAGGATCTTTTGAAAAGAGCTTTCGTTGAAATTTATTATGGAATAAAAAAATTATCCCACCACGACTTCGCCCCTTTGAAGCGTTAAAAAGTGGAAAAACGTCTCCAAAACTGTTTTTTATATTTACATACTACCTGTATCGGAATAGTCGAAATGACCTTTGCGACTAGCTATCTATTTAGAGAGAATTCCTTAATATCCATATAAAGACATAGAAGCCAAAATCGTTTTCATTCACTAATCCGCGCGGATTAAAACTGCATATATCAACAAAACTGCTCGAAAAATCCAATCAAGCGTTGAAAGATAACGGATTATTAGAGGTTTCCGTTAAATGGGTATCATCCGCAATTCTTCTCCCTTAAGGGCATAAAACCTATATTGATTGAATTGAAAACGTCTCATCAGTTTATTATACTTTTCATGTTATTTGTTAAAAACAACATTGGTACAAAATTTGGTGCAAACGGTCACCTTGTGCCATTATCCCTGACGATTGACGCCAGTTTTGAAACACCCTGTATTATTTTAAGCAAGCAAATAATGATTGAATGTGCAAGAACTTTTGAAATGAGTTAAACGTAGCTAGCTAATTTAAGCTAATTTTCACTTTCCAGGCAAAACAGCAATGTCGAAAAAATTATCGAAGAAGTTAGAAGGGGCAAGATACGTAACACCACCAGAATCTACCAACTTACTAAGAGATTATTTTAATGACAATTCCGAACTGAGAACTGCCTACTACTCCTTGGGAAACTACATAGCTGCTATGGAAGTATCCTGCACTTTGCAAGAAAAACCTGTGGTAATGGACAGGTAAAAACTAAAACAAAACTATTATGTACATTGCAGTATTCAAAATTGTTTTCCTAGGTTTTGGCATTCAACTACGGCCTATGCAATAGCTCAGAAAATAGCCGATCATCCTGAACGTTACAAACTGCCTGATGCTACCGATGAGATTTATCAATGGCCTGTCGATCTTTTAAAGCCTCAAAAAGTGATTCTTCTGACTGTGAGCGAAGAGATACGATTAGAGCGACATTCCAGAAGAAGTGCAGATTTGGTGACTGAACAGGAACATTTGCTGAAAGCTAATGCAAAGTTCCGAGAGGAGTGAGTGGAATGTTTCATTTTTATGGTATTTTCTGTAAATCATTGTTCGCTTTCAGCATTCTGCAGGCATTCAAGAACATGCGGAATCCAAATGTGGCCATAGTCGATAGCAATGGATCATTTGGGAAAACCTTCTACATGTTATTGGACACCGCTAAGCCTTTACTTCGTAAGTAATCTTAAAATATCGCTCTCTGTGTAAATGTTTTATTCGCAGTTGTTAACATAAAAGTGAGGGCTTATGGAAATACTTTGTATGGATTTAATATATGATTAGGGTCGAGTATTCTCTTTAATTCCTTCATAAGTTGGTAGGAACCCGGTGAATTTACCATTGGCAGATATTTTCTCTTAAGGAATCCTAAACCGTGTTCAGCGCTCATGCTTCCTTTCAACTCCAATACCCTTTTCATTAGGAATGTTTCCAGGTCTTGTGCAAGGCGTTTGTTGTATTTCTTTCCTAGCACATTCAGGTGGATGTTTCCGTCACCTACAATTTCAAAACCAAACCTTTTCCTATAGTGTTCTAAACGTACATTGTGAGTCAGTTTTTTTACAAACCTAAATGCCCAAAGCCAAACACATATTCCACTTGATTTTTGAGGTATGCCCTTGTTTCGTCTACCAAGTTGTAAAATTGTGTAACTGGGATTGATAAATCGTACAATCCTAGCCATCCATGGTTTTTAAATCCCTCTGGGAGTCTTTCTCTTATTGCCCAAATTGCCTAAAATCGAATCGATTTGCCCAACTACACAGCTATAAGGTTTTGATTACTTACTTGTACTTTGGATGGTTCCCCTGTGACTACACCATTCAAAACGTGGTTTTGGACTAAAGCTGATTCCAAAAATGAATTTAATTTATTGTTGTCGTGTTCTTCATTACTGCCGGATGTTTCTAATAGCAAATAAAACGGGTATTTGTCGATGGGCAGAGTTAATTTATTATGCTGTTGGCCCCATTCCAGGGAAATTGCATCCATCACCTCGATCGCTGAAAGGATTTCTCCCAGTTCTTGTCTGGCTTTTCTCATTGTACTCAACACTTTCTCGTATGATTGCAGACCTGTAAGATTTCAATAAATTAACCAATTAGTTTGAAACCTAATCTCTATACCTAAAAAAGCGACTTGCTGGCTCTTGGGCCTGGGCACGCATTGCAAGGCCACTTTGGTAATGATTCCCAATGTCCCTTCAGAGCCTACAAAAATATTTTTGATGTGCAATCCACTGTTGTCTTTTCTCATTAATTTCAAGCAATCCAGAACTTCGCCGTTTGCTTTCACCTGTTACGTAAGCCAATATTGAAACTGTTGGTATTTTTTTTACTGCAAATTGCCACAGTTTTACTTACGACTTCAAGGCCCAGAATGTTTCCATGCATATTGCCGTATCTGAGTAAACGCAAGCCTCCAGCATTGGTTGAAACATTTCCCCCAATATTACATGATCCCTTTGATCCTAAATCAAGCGGTACCATCAACCCTTTTTCGGATACGGCACGGTCTAGGGCTTCTAATATTACGCCTGATTGGCACAGTATCGTACCTGACAATTAATATAGTTGTTTAGTTATTTAGGCTGTTTGATTTGAAAAGGTGTCGTTCTCAATGTGTTGAGAAGATGAAATAAGGACTGGAACGTATTTTAGGACGACTACGATTTCGAACGAATTCTTTTAGTATGATTGAACTCGCCACTTTCACGATGAGTTTTAGGCATGTTGTGGTACTTACACTTTTTCTAGATATGCAAAGTGTCCCGTAAGCACATGATCATTCTTTGGCTTAAAAGGAGACGATCCGGCCTAATTTTTACCAGAAAAACTCATGTTTTGATGAAGCAACCGAGTGCATCCTCTTTGGGCAAGTAAGAAATTCTTGAATCTCTTGGTACGAAAGGTACCAGAACTTTTTTATTTGGCCTCTGGAATCAACTGATTTTTTTGAGTGTATGCACTTTTTTCAATTTTTGTGCACTGTAAAAATTTGAAGCATTTATAGTTTTTGCGCAAAAAAAATATTCCTAGTTTCTTGCCAATTGATGATTTTAAACAAAGAACGTGGCACTGCCCTTTTGAATATGTGATTACCGGACACCCTGTATATGAATGAAAAATGCTTATTTTAATTCAAAATAACCGTTTATCTCACCTGCGTTTTCATCAATTTCGATGATTTCATTCATCAGCTCGGTGGATAAAATAATCTCATCAAAAACGGGAACTGCGCCCGCTGAACACCCTGTATTTCCTCCTTGCGTGCATAATGCCAGCTTGTTAGCATTGCAATATTCGACAATTTTCGTCACTTCTTCAGTCGTTTTCGGTTTCAAAACAACAGCACTTGATCCTAAAACTTGCTAATTCGCATTGCCGTTTTGATTGTATATTTTGTTTAAATTTCTCTTGATCGCTTCCCGTTGTTTTGATTTTTGAGTATAGCTTTTGCATTCATATTTATGAACTGTTTGAGATGTTTAAACATCCTGTTGTATATTTAGACAACGTTTAAAGCAGAGTCACGATATTCTTATCTTACCAAGTATTAAAAAAATATGTTCCTAGTATATTTGATTATACAGGATAATGTGCAATATCATTTCTAAGTGATTCAGCGGTTTTATCTAATTGCATTTAAAAGTGTTTTTTACCTCGTACTTGTTGGTACCAATCAACATTATACTTTTCGAGGTCGCTGAGATTAGTCAGTACTCGCTCATCGTCACCTAAAATTTTCTGGAAATAATGAAGATGCGGTTCTTGCAAATAATTATAAAATCCTCTCTCTACTTGATAAGTGTTCTGAAAAGCAAATGCATTATTCACCATAGATTATAATGAAAACGCGTCGGAACTATTTCTTATATATAGGTACAGACCAACTTTCACTGGCCGTAAACGTTTCTGTCGATTTTACTTGCCTTGGTGAAATCAGGCTTATTTCTATATCCCCTGGATGGTTTTTTGCACACATTAAATACGCGCAATCTAAGTAATTTGTTTGGAACCATTTTGCGTATGTAAAATGTAAATTCGTTGTGGCCATTCGACTTTCGTAACAACACTTTAGTAATTAAGTTCTGTTATCTAATCGCCGAAGTCTTTTATGACAACAAGAGCGGACATTGTGTAGCAGATAAAAGTCTCATTATTTTCGCTTTAAACCCCTCGACTCATCTGATAAATGAGAAGGTTCACAAATATTATTTATCTTTAGAATTTTCCAGTTATTTTTTGCGTTTGCAATTGCAAACATTTTGTCAAGAGATAATTTAATTAAAACGCAATTAAATTTTTTTATTGAACGATTTTCTGATTTTTATGGCCTCATTTTTAATGTTTGTCCGAAATTATCAATATATTTGTTGGTTCAACATTTTTATTCAAATAGCTTTTCTAATGACGTGTCGGTCCTCACATTGACTGCTCAGTTTCGCCAACACACTAATCGCTAATACATTTCCTGGGGATTTTCATTTTATCAAATTCAATCATTGTCCTCAGTCAATCTGTTGTCATAACAAGCTTGAAGGTTACGATTTTTGTTTACTGTCGACCA